>NC_134834.1:99651740-100020723 GCF_004210375.1 Tachypleus tridentatus
ACAATGCATTTTAAGTAATTCTAGATATTGTAAGGGAAGGAAGGAGTAGGGTGTCAGTCAATTTTACCATCATTGTATAGAGTTAGGGTTAAGAAAGTAAGAGATAAAATATAAAGTTTTACTGAAAACTAACATTTGAAATGTATTTAGGAGGTTTTAAGGATTATTTAAAAGAAATTTGAAATATTTAAACTTAACGTGAAAATCACTTCACACACAGGCCTCTAAAAGAAACCTTCACATATTCACAGACAAATCTTTATTTTAGTTTATTAAAAACACTTCTCTGAAAAATACAATTATTTGTATATGAAAAACATAACATGTTTACTGAAAGACTGCCAACTTTCCTGAAGATATACAAACTATACTGAATGTTAACAAGTCTAGAAACACTATAAACGAGTAGAAGGAGTTAAAATAGTTGGTAAAACTGACCAAGATTGTGTTGAGATAACTAAGCACATAAACACACAGGTACATTAAACAACAAAACCTCTTACATTAAGCACATAAACACACAACTGCATTAAACACAAAACCTCTTTCAATAAGCACACAAACACACAGGTACATTAAAAATAAAGCCTCTTTCAATAAGCGCACAAACACACAGGTACATTAAACATAAAAACTACTCCTACGTTAAATAGATAAGAATGGAGGTGCACCAAATACAACAACTCTACAAAAAAGTTCAGCTGTAACTTTCTAGTTAAAAGCTTGATTTTAAAACAATTTTTAAAATACATTTAACTAATACCTTCAGTAAATACAACAATATTTAATCAATTAAATTACAACAAATAAGTTAAGCAATGTTACTGAAAGACATTAGTTTCCTTTGTAGCCACAAGTACACACAGACCCAAAGAAAGAATTATGTTCAGGAATTTATCTGATCAAATTGTGGTAGACCACTGGTTTCCTCAATGAAATGACTGCTCTAAAAAATCCTACAAATGAAAACACAAGATGCCTTTATATGTCTTATTTCATATCCCAATTTTCCCTGAAAGTAATTATTATAAAACTGTTTCTTTCTGAATATACAATAACCTTAAATCCTGTCATAATTCTTCATCATGTTCTTCCTTCCCACAAAAAATGAATTATTCTAAAATTATTTCTCAAAATACCTTCTTCTTCTTTTAACCTCCTGAGAAAATCCTCAAAGAGTTTGTTACAATATTTGATTTCTTCTTGAAGTCTCTTTAGGTCAGGGTCTTCAGGATCACCTTCATCAACTAACTTTTGGCCATCTTCATTCAAGGCTCTGAGGATAGAATCTCTTCGGGTGGGCTCCATGCTGCGAAACTAAAAGTACAGTTGAAGTTGTTAGAGAAAGAAGGATAAATGTGCCATACATCTTTACTAAACATAAATCTAGTTAAAGAATAATATGTCTGAAATAGTACTACTGCTACTACACATAATACAAACACTATAATTACTTGTACTGCTTATGTTATAATGCATTTAACAAAACCAAATATTACACTTTTTATTTTACCTCAAGTTACAAAGTATGACAATTTAAAATTACTTACTGTAGCAAAGTCCCAGGACTTAATGATTCTTATGGTGGCAAATACCATGTTCTGACGCAGCTTATGATGTTTCTTTGACCACAACTTGACAATCAAATCATATTTCTTCTTCAAACTTTGAAACAGAAATATTTTATAATTTAAATGTTACTCTTCCTGTCACCAATCTTCTACAAGTAATAATAACACTCTCAGTTATTCTAACACAGAAAACACTGCAACTGTCCTTAAAGTTTTCAAATAGGAAATCCTCTGTTCATACCATTCTACATGGTCACGAACCAAATAAATAGTTGATTGATTTAGTGTTTTATGTTACAAAGCAGCTTGGCTATCTGCACCAAACATCCAGTAGAAAGGTAAAAATAAATTAAATGTAGTAAAATACATAAAAAGGAAATGAAGGTAAAACAAAACAGCATTGAAAAATAGAAAAAGCATAAAACCAATGTTGGCACCTAGTCTACAATGTTAAGAGAGAAAGCAGAGTAAGAGAAGTTGTAAAGGACTCTCTCTAGAAAAATGGTAATGATCATAACCCATCAGGAAGACTAACAGGTAAGTACAAGAACCACCGTCAGTCACCTGAAGTTGGTCTTTCCAGTCCTGTTTCCGGGTTATGTGTCATTATGGCCAGTACCAAAAGTTAAAGTAAGAAAAGTGTTAAAAGACATGCAGCAAAACTGTAATAACAACTCGCCAGGACGACTAACGGGTAGTTCAAACAGATAGTTCAAACAGCAGCGTTAGTCACCTGAAGTTGGCTTTTCCAGTCCTGGTGTTGAGTTATTTAATTTTCCAATTTCAAATTGAACTAGAGAGATTGAGAATCTGAAAAGGGAACCACAATTAAAAAGGTGTAATGAATAAATATCAAACACTTAAGTGAGATTAAAAAGGTCAATGGCCCATAAAAAACTAAAAACTTTATCAAGGTGGACAGTGTCACCATCACCAATAACACTGTCTAATGTTACGAACAAACCTTGGGACAGAACATGTTTAAAATAGTGCCGTCGTTGAGAGTCATAACGATGGAAGGAAAGTAAAATGTAGCTTACAGTGATTTGAGTGTCACACATACTACACACTGGTGCATCAGTTCCAGATAAAATAAAATGATGAGTTAAAAAAGAGTGACCAATGCATAGTCTAGTTAGAACAACTTCCTCCTTCCAAACCCTACAGAAGCTAGACGGCCAAAGCCAAATATAGGGTTTTATTTGAAAAAGCTTGTTGACACGTTGCTCACTCCAAGTGAACTGCCAGCTGGCACAGAGCTGAGCTTTGAATACAGAACCATAGTCCATGTACAAAATAGGCACAGTGATGATAGTGCCAGAGCAGACAGATTTAGCTGCCATGTCTGCAAGCACATTCCCGCGAATACCAACGTGGCCTGGTATCCAGAAAAACTGGATAGAAGTAGATGTTAAAGAGAAATGGGCCAGTAGGTTTTAAACATCAGCAAGAACAGGGTGTGAGTCAATGTAAAGTGATTCCAAGGCCAGCAGAGAACTAAGCAAGTCAGTATAAATAGTGCAGTTTGAGTACTGCTTAGCTTCAATATAATCCAGGGCAAGAGATATGGTGTACATGTTAAGCAGTGAACACAGAAGCTGTAGAGGGGATTCTGCGAGCAACCACCAAACCACAACAAACCATGGCAAAGCCCACAGAATTACCTGATTTGGAATCATCTGTATAAATTGGAACAAAATGATTGTTCGAAAGATGTTCAGTAAATAAAAGACGGTACTTCCAATCAGGAGTATCTGCCTTTTTCAGATGACTTAAAAAAAGATCACATTTGTGGGCTATAATAAGCCATGGGGGGATGGGCTGACCAGTGGATTCTGCAATGTTATCCAAGGACAGACCCAATTCATCCAATTGCGCCTTGATGCGAAGGCCAAAAGGAGCAATGGCAGATCATCTATTTTGAAAAAGTATGGCTCACCGAGGAAGGAAAACACATCCCCAGGTAAGATGCTTTGGTAAGGAACAAAGTTTTGAAGAACATAGTAAAGAAGTTGCAAACGGCAAAGACGCAGAGAAGGTTCGTGAGATTATACGTATAAGCTAAGAACTGGGGAGGTGCAGAGAAGGTTCATGAGATTATACGTATAAGCTGTGAACTGGGGAGGTGCAGAGAAGGTTCATGAGATTATACATATAAGCTGTGAACTGGAGAGGTGCAGAGAAGGTTCATGAGATTATACGTATAAGCTGTGAACTGGGGAGGTGCAGAGAAGGTTCATGAGATTATCACGATAAGCTGTGAACTGGGGAGGTGCAGAGAAGGTTCATGAGATTATCACGTATAAGCTGTGAACTGGGGAGGTGCAGAGAAGGTTCATGAGATTATCACGATATAAGCTGTGAACTGGGGAGGTGCAGAGAAGGTTCATGAGATTATACGTATAAGCTGTGAACTGGGGAGGTGCAGAGAAGGTTCATGAGATTATACATATAAGCTGTGAACTGGGGAGGTGCAGAAAAGGTTCATGAGATTATACATATAAGCTGTGAACTGGGGAGGTGCAGAGAAGGTTCATGAGATTATACGTATAAGCTGTGAACTGGGGAGGTGCAGAGAAGGTTCATGAGATTATACATATAAGCTGTGAACTGGAGAGGTGCAGAGAAGGTTCATGAGATTATACGTGATAAGCTGTGAACTGGGAGGTGCAGAGAAGGTTCATGAGATTATCACATGATAAGCTGTGAACCGGGAGGTGCAGAGAAGGTTCATGAGATTATACGATAAGCCGTGAACTGGAGAGGTGCAGAGAAGGTTCATGAGATTATCATGATAAGCTGTGAACTGGAGAGGTGCAGAGAAGGTTCATGAGATTATACATTATAAGCTGTGAACTGGGGAGGTGCAGAGAAGGTTCATGAGATTATACACATATAAGCTGTGAACTGGAGAGGTGCAGAGAAGGTTCATGAGATTATAATTATAAGCTGTGAACTGGAGAGGCAGAGAAGGTTCATGAGATTATCACGATAAGCTGTGAACTGGAGAGGTGCAGAGAAGGTTCATGAGATCATACGTATAAGCTGTGAACTGAAGAGGTGCAGAGAAGGTTCATGAGATTATCACGATAAGCTGTGAACTGAAGAGGTGCAGAGAAGGTTCATGAGATTATACGTATAAGCTGTGAACTGGAGAGGTGCAGAGAAGGTTCATGAGATTATACGTATAAGCTGTGAACTGAAGAGGTGCAGAGAAGGTTCATGAGATTATACGTATAAGCTGTGAACTGAAGAGGTGCAGAGAAGGTTCATGAGATTATACGTATAAGCTGTGAACTGAAGAGGTGCAGAGAAGGTTCATGAGATTATACGTATAAGCTGTGAACTGAAGAGGTGCAGAGAAGGTTCATGAGATTATACGTATAAGCTGTGAACTGGAGAGGTGCGAAAAGCCCCAGTGCAGAGTTGAAGTCCTTGATCATGAATGGGATCCAGCATCTTTAAGACATAGGGTCTGGCAGAGCCATAGACCATTGATCCATAGTTGAGTTTTGAATGAATAGGAGCACAATATATCTTTAACATAGAACATCGATCTGCTCCCCAACTGGCGGTAGACAGAACACAGAGGATGTTCAGCGCTCTTGTGCATTTGACCCGTAGCTGCTTTAAGTGTGGTATAAAGGTCAGCTTACGGTCAAAGATAAGCCTCAAGAACTTGGTCTCAGGGACCACTGGCAGTGAAACTTCACCGATACAGAGTTCAGAATCAGGGTGAATACCCCGTTGGCGACAAAAGTGTATGCAAACGGTTTTAGAGAGAGAAAAATTAAAGCCATTTGCCGTAGTCCACTTCAGTACACGATTGAGGGCAGTTTGTAATTGCCGCTCAATATATCTCATGTTCAACGACTGACACGAGATGTGAAAGTCATCAACATAGAGCCCATTTGCAACAGTGAGAGGGAGTTGTTCAGTGATGGCAATTATTTTTATACTGAAAAGTGTGACACTCAAAACACAGCCCTGAAGGACCCCAAGTTCCTATACAAAAGAAAGGGAAAGTGTCAAACCCACACAAACTTGGAATCTCCTGTCCATTAAAAATTTTTTAATAAACATGGGTAAATGGCTATGTAACCCATATATATATGGAGGTCTCACAAAATCCCACACCTCCATGTTGTGTCATAAGCCTTCTCAATGTCAAGGAATACTGATACACGATGTTGGCGTTCGAGAAAGGCTTCTCTGATTGACATTTCAAGTCATATTGGGTGGTCCATGGTAGAGTGCTGTCATTGAAACCCACACTGGGTGGGCGAGAGAAGGTTGTTTGATTCGAGGAACCAAACAAGATGAGCATTAACCATCCTCCCAAAGGTCTTACAGAGACAGCTCGTCAAAGCAACTGAATGGTAGTTTGAAGGAATCTTGGGATCTTTCCCAGGTTTAGAGAAAGGTAAGATAATGGTGCCAGGCATCAGGAAAAACATTCTCCTGCCAGATCTAGTTAAAAACAATTAGAAGAATATTAAGAGGAGCAGGAGAGAAATAGCGCAGCATGTCATAGTGTACATCATCAAGTCCAACAGATGTACTGCCAGACCGATGAAGTGCCATTTTCAGTTCCACCAGTGTAAAGGGACAATTATAGTCAAAGAGAAAGTCAGTTCGAAAGGAAAGAGGTGAACGCTCTGCCCGAGTCTTGATGGCCAAGAAGGTGGAGGGACAAACAGAAGTGCTAGATACCCGGCAAAAGCTTTCACCTAGAGTATCGGCGATGCTCCGGACATCAGCTACCTCTTGGCCATCAGAGAGTAAGATGGAGAGGAGGACAGAATTGTAGTGCCCATTGACCTTTCAAATCCTGTCCCATATGACCTTGGAACTGGTGGTAGAAGATATGCTAGTTGGAAACTTAATCCAAGATTCCTTCTGGCTTTGACGTCTCACCCACCTAGCATGTGCACAGGCCCGTTGGAAAGCGATGCGGTTCGAAAGTGTGGGATATCTACAGAGTATCCCAGGCCCATTTATGAGCCTTCTGAGCCAAGTGGCAATCAGGATTCCACCATGGATGAGAGTATAGTGGAAAACGTGTTGAGGTTTAAGGAATACACTGAGCAGCTGCTTGTATAATACAGTAAGTTACCGTTGCCACACAGTCGTCTATTGATGGCTGACTGACAATGGCAGGACCAAGTTCTGCAAGAGCAGTGAAAGTGGACCAGTCTGCCTGATCCAGCTCCCACCAGGGAACGAGGGTAGGGTGGCATGGACCACGGCCAGTCTCTCTCAAAAGTATAGGAAAATGACCACTGCCCAGTGGATTATTGTCAACCCTCCATGAAAAATGAGAAAATAATGAAGGGGAGCAAACCAAGAGATCAATAGCAGTAAAGGACTGACTAGGTGCTTGAAAATAAGTGGAAGAACCAGTATTTAAAAGAGAAAGACTGTGATCAGAGAGCATACGCTCTACAGAGTGACCCCCTCCTATCAATAACAGCACTACCCCAGCAGGGATGATGTCCATTAAAGTCCCCCAGAATTAGAAAGGGAGAAGACAACTGTTCAAAGAGAGAATCAACTTCTGATATATCATATGTCTCTCCAGGGGACGGGTAGAGAGAACAAACAGTAATGGTATGACCCAAGGAAACATGGATGCCTACAGCCTCCAAGGGTGTGTTGAGTGACAAATACAGGGTGGGCACATGCTGATCAACCAATAGTGCCACCCATCCAGGTACTTGCCCATCACACAACCTGTCATTTCTGTACAGAGAAAACTGCCGAATGGTTACTGTATCAACAAGTTTTAAAAATGTTTCTTGTAAGGAAAGACATACAGGATGGTAGGAAGCAATCAGCGTTTTGATATCATCCAGGTTAGAACGTAAACCTCAACAGTTCCATTGTATCAAGGTTGCTATTTTTAATGACGGGTAGGCGAAGTGGCTGGAAAACCCTTCTGTTTACGACCACGTCTTTTTTCCTTACTGTCCTTATTCGGAGGAGGTCTATCGACCTCCATGGATCCTGCCCTGGTTCGATTGGACAGGTGTTTGTTGTTGGAAGGGGTTTCCAGTGACTGAGGACGTAAACAAATGATTGTTTTGCATTGTGGGGTGGGAGAAAAAGATGTATCAGAAGAAATGCCTGTATTTGAAACTGAAGGATGTGGATCTTGAGGTTTGTTGGAATGTATAAGAGGAACAGAGATGGGTGTAGAAGTCAATTCATCAACCTTTTTAACCATGGAGGTCAAAAGGCTTTTCATTTGTTTGAAAACGATTCTCTTGGAGGCACAGAGTTATCTCCCACTATAGTTGTGGAACGAAGTGCAGCAGCAAATGTCCGAGATGGAGTGGTGGACAGCAATTTCCGAGCCTCGGGATAACTAATGTTATGAGTCGTTTTCAAATGCTGCACCTCTTATTCCTCCAACCATTTTGGACAAAAGCAAAAGTAGGAAGGGTGGGAACCATTGCAGTTGACACAATGTGGGTCCACGTGACACTCGCAGGCATCGTGGTCCTTGCCACCACAATGATCACATGTCAGGGAACCACTGCAGGACATCCTTGAGTGGCCAAACCTCTGACATTGGAAACATCAGAGAGGATTTGGAATGCACGGCCATACCCTGCAAGTTTTATAACCTGCCTTGATGGTGGCAGGTGCAAATGGTGATGTAAATGTCAAAACGAGGATATCTGTCAGCAGTGTAACTCCATCTTTGCGAGTGGAGATGCACCTCACTGCAGAAACTCCTTGAGTGGAGAGACCAGCGAGAATCTCTCACTTGGGGACGTTCTTCAAATCCCTCTTAACAATAACTCCTCATGATGAATTCAAGGTAGCATGAGGGGTAACCTCAATAGGTATATCCAAAATTGCCTTTGAATTCAAGAGGAGTTCACTGTGTTGGGATGTAGATGTTTCAACCAATATGTCTCCAGATCAAAGCTTCTTTACTGACTTTGGAGAGCTAGCAAGTCCCTATAGTCCCTTCTAAATAAAAAAGGGGGACATTTGCCCTAAAGGTTTTTCTGAAAGAGAATGTAATATAAGAAAATGGGGTACAGGTGTTACAGATGTTGAAGACTGCTGCTCAGAGTCTTCAAGACATGGTCGTTTACCTATTGACTGTTTTTTTAATTTTTTTTTAATTTTTCGTAGGAGGATCCATAGGAAAAAAGGAAAATTTCAGTACCCACTGACCCCACCCACCATGGAGCCCTATGAGGGGACGCACTACAATGTCATGCATGGACATTGCAGGAACGCCAAGGTTTCGTGAGCACTATACCCAAACACCAGCATCAGACACAACGTCCACAACACCCGTTGAGAACTTCCAACACTGTTACTTGGTTGACTCTATCCCAAGTGAACCAGCCAATTGACCCAAGGGGGGGGGGACCACCCAAAGACCACCCGTCTACAGGATTTCAAGGCCAAAGTGGTGTGTTAGGGTTGGACCCCTCAACCATCAGGATCCTCTCCTCCTCTTCATGGGTCGCCATGCACGGTAAACACGCGGGTGGATGTTTAGATCCCAGAGGAGGTAAAATGAAAGAACAGAACCTTCCCTGGGAGGTCCCCTCACCACGTACAGGAATCCACACCGAGGGGCAAATAAATAGTAAATCACATCTTTTGATCTCTTTATACAACTGTGGCACAAGCTAACTACTTTAAACTACAGTAGCAACAAAACAACACAAATTAAGAGATGATGAAATAACTTCTTCAAACAACTTTTCTGATATTTATTTTATAACTTGCTGTTAATATTTCAAAAACTGTTCTATATTTACTTTATAACTTGCTGTTAATACATCAATAAACTGTTCTATATTTACTTTATAACTTGCCATTAATACATCAATAAACTGTTCTATATTTACTTTATAACTTGCTGTTAATACATCAATAAACTGTTCTATATTTACTTTATAACTTGCCATTAATACATCAATAAACTGTTCTATATTTACTTTATAACTTGCCATTAATACATCAATAAACTGTTCTATATTTATTTTATAACTTGCTGTTAATATTTCAAAAAGTGTTCTATATTTACTTTATAACTTGCCATTAATACATCAATAAACTGTTCTATATTTACTTTATAACTTGCCATTAATACATCAATAAACTGTTCTATATTTACTTTATAACTTGCCATTAATACATCAATAAACTGTTGTATATTTACTTTATAACTTGCTGTTAATACATTAATAAACTGTTCTATATTTACTTTATAGTATATTTAATTCTATATATCTAGTTTGTACTGCAATTTGGGCAACTCTACATATAGTGAAAAAACAAACTCTCATTAAAATTGTTTTATTTTAGTTGCTATAGTCATAGAATGATACATGTCAGTCAAATACTGTTTATTAAGTCTACATAACTCCTTATACATTATTTAATGATTTTTTCTTCAGTTCCATTTCTTTAACTAGATTACATTTGCTAATGGTAAAAAACTTATGTAAAAACTCCAGTAATGATAGAACAGTTACAAAAAACAGATTTTTTACTGAAAATAAAAAACAGGAAAGTGATTTAAAATTGGACCATTGGTTTTTTATATATTTGTTCCATTTCTTTTGATAAACATGAACCTTCATTTTCTTACTGGGAGAGACCTGAGTTTTTCTTGAACAGACTTTAACCAACTGATGTGAATGAGGTATGCATTATTTTCACAAGTTACCATAACATTATTACCTTTCAGCTAGGTCAATAGCCTCTGGATTTGGTGGAGGGATAACAAAACATACACTAGGAACCATTCCTTCAGTTCCAGCTGAGTTAATTACCTGAAACAGTAATGTATATATTATACAAAATCAGTTATATAGACATATATATATTATACAAAATCAGTTATATAGACATATATATATTATACAAAATCAGTTATATAGACATTTTAAATGTTAATCTTTTCTATAAACTCCTTTTTCACAAACAAAAGAAAGATACAACCAATATATTTACAAATGTACAAACACAACTTTCACAATTCTACTACCACTACCAATTCAAACATACAACCAGTATACCTAGAAACACACATTGGTCATCTCACTTTTATAACATCACAGACACTATATCATTTTTATAACTTCATAAACACTACCTCACTTTTATGAATTCTATTAACCTCAACTTACCTTCCATTTGATTTTTTGAGAATTGTCGTGCAGCCAACACTGTTCCTCTCTATTGATAACCATCTGTGGATAAAAAGTTGACAGTTTAATAAGAAACACTCTTGATAAATACAGAGTATATTTAAAACAGGAAAATTTGTAAGAATGAATAAAAAACATGTAAATACATAACTACGTGTTTCTTTTCAATTTTCTAAAATGTAAAATTAGTAAGTTTGGTTAAAGTTAGCTCAAACCCACACATTGGATCATGTGTGCTCTGCTCATCAGGTGTACTGAAACCTGGTTTTTAGCACTGTAAGTCTCTACAGAATACTGCTGAGCCACTACGGGTCAAATTTTACAAGATGAAATTAAAGACAAAGTTGTTGTTTTATCTACATGCATTCTTATCTAAATATGATAAAGACATATCACAAAATTTAATATATATACAGAATGTTAGATAAATATATTGGAGACAAGAATAATATTAAATACATTTGCCTGCCATCACAAAGAATCCTAAAACATTTATTGCATTATTACAGCATGATATTATAGACATTTATCTCTGTCAAATAAAACATAACATTACATACGTTCATCTGTTTGTATGAACAAATGGATGTAACTCGCAGAGGACGACTAAGTTGTTGGCGTCTCTGTTTAAGTGGCATAATCTCCTTACTGCGATCACACAAAGAATGGACTATGTGGCCATTGTGATTCAAGTCATTCATAAGTTCGAGCATATCCCTCAGCAACCGGTCACCTTCATCGATTGAGAAATGTTGACGACTGAAAGTACTGTTAAGCCGCTCCTCAACACGGTTCAACCACTGCTCACACTCTCTAGCCTCTGTAAAAAACTATGGGAAAAAAATACTAGTTTAATAAAATATAACTTGCTAATATAAAGAATTTATACCTAATGACCACTATCAATGGAGCATGTGGTTAAAAACAAAATGTTACAAACATTATGCTAATTTTTTTTATAGAATGACTACAAATTATAATTCAAAAAACACAAATGTTTAACCTAAATAGTTTAAATGTCACATTATACATTTATACACATTTATTATATTGGCCTTACAGCCACTGCTGGCTAAGATAAAAGTTAGAATTAACTATATATACATATAAGGGATCATTTTCATATATTGAAGGGGGTAAGCAGAGGGAGTCTCTGTGTTTGATTCACTACATAAGTAATATCTCATCATATAGAAAACGTAGGAGGTTTTTAATTTATATTCTAGCTTTTAATTACTGGTAAGTTAAGTTCCTAATTTGTACAAAACTACTTACTTTGTATCTTGACATCACAAACATCTCAGTAGAATCAGTGCTGCATTCAACACAGCATGTAACACACAAAAATGTTTAGGTGTGTTTTAAATACTTACTTTTAAATTAAGAAATTAAATAATACATAATATAAAAATCTGAATTGTACCCTACAGTATGATACCAAACCTACTAACATAAATTTAAAAAAATTGTAGTTTAATAAAATTTTGAATGCAAGGCAAAAATAACATGCCAACATGGCCTTTGACTCATGACCTATAACAGTAGGGTTAATCCACCCATAAGTGAACCTCCAGAAAACTGTGTAACTACTATTAATGCAGGTACATTCCCTAAGATACCATAGTACTGTCATTAACTCACTTGTTATCTAAAGATATAAATGAGGGTACCACACATACTTTCCTTGCTCACTGTACGACCACAAATAAACTCACTCATGATTTAGTAGTTCTACAGAAAGCTACACAGATGTGGTTAGTTAATTTATTACTTACTAGTACTGTCGCTAATTATAATAATATTAACAGTTCTGCAGCAACTATACATTCTTTTCTTATTAATAATGTACTTAAAGTTAAAAGTAAGACACCATTTCACACACTATCAAACTTAAACATTACAACTAGCTTGTAAAAGTTAATAAAATTCACCTGGTGATAGCTTGATGCATGTCGCAAGTGAGTGTCCAAACAACGACTTAAGTTCTTTAACCACGTCCACTGTGTCTGCAGTGCTGCAATATAAGCCTAGGAAAAATGTTAAGTTCAACTTTAAATAAGTTAAATACTGTTAAATAAAACTAAACCATCAAAGTGTGAGATGCAAAAAAAATAAAATTTCCACCACAGAACCACAAACAGAGATTAGTTTGTACCTTACATAACTACTGTAACCAAGACAAATACCAACATAATTACAGCCACATAACATGTACTTCCATGACTAAAGTAATCAAGACAAGCACTTCCATAACTACAGTAACCAAAACAAGCACTTGTCTCGGTTACTGTAGTTGTGGAAGTACTTATCTTGATGACTTTAGTCATTGAAGTTCATGTTATGGTGACTGTAGTCATGGAAGTACTTGTCTTGGTTACTGTAGTTATACAAGTACTTGTTTTGGTTACTGTAGTCTGATTGTATACATTACAGGTTAACAACAACATACATAATACAAAATAATTGTATATATAATTATGGCAAAGAATCTTTAATTTCTGGCATACAAACTAGCAAATACCTCAATACAATCAGTAGCTGGATGATTCTGACGTTGTAAATTATAGCCTTGTTCTTTTATATTTTCAATTTGAGGTTCCCGAAGCTCCATCTCACTTGTAAAATTCTAAAAAGTACAAACAGAAATAATTAGTACAGCACTGCTGAATACATTGAGTCACCTTACAAATAAAAATAATTAGTACAGCACTGCTGAATACAATTAGTACAGCACTGCTGAATATATTGAGTCATCTTACAAACAGAAATAATTAGTACAGCACTGCTGGATACAATTAGTACAGCACTGCTGAATACAATTAATACAGCACTGCTGAATACATTGAGTCATCTTACAAACAGAAATAATTAGTACAGCACTGCTGAATACAATTAGTACAGCACTGCTGAATACAATTAGTACAGCACTGCTGAATACAATTAGTACAGCACTGCTGGATACAATTAGTATACAGCACTGCTGAATACAATTAGTACAGCACTGCTGAATACAATTAGTACAGCACTGCTGAATATATTGAGTCATCTTACAAACAAAAATAATTAGTACAGCACTGCTGGATACAATTAGTACAGCACTGCTGAATACAATTAGTACAGCACTACTGAATACATTGAGTCATCTTACAAACAGAAACAATTAGTACAGCACTACTGAATACAATTAGTACAGCACTGCTGAATACATTGAGTCATCTTACAAACAGAAATAATTAGTACAGCACTGCTGAATACAATTAGTACAGCACTGCTGAATACATTGAGTCATCTTACAAACAGAAATAATTAGTACAGCACTGCTGAATACAATTAGTACAGCACTGCTGAATACATTGAGTCATCTTTCAATACATTATTCACTATGTCAGTTTGTTGTGTTGTATAAAAGATAAACTATTTCCTTCCTGTTTACAAAAAGATTACAATAAGTACAAAATATGTTGTTAAGCAAACAAGTTCCAAACATATTTGGGTGAGAATAAAACAGTTGCTCTTAAAGTTTCCATAACATTCTGTTACATTAGTGTAATATCAAATTGTAAATAAAACTAAATCATAAGATGGATTGTGCACATAAAAAGAACCACAACAAAATATCTAAAACATTCAAAGGTTGCTTACCTCCTGGTGTTGTTCAATTTCAAATATGTTCAAGCTTTTGGCTCCCCAGTTTCGGGAAACCTCAATTTCTTCTTTCTCATTCATCCAAATGAGTTGGTTAGTCACTGATTGTATGAAGTCCAATAATATATCTAAATCACTTAATCGCTTGTTAGACAGAACCTGAACAGAACAGATAGAGTTTGTGAATAATAATCATCTTTATTGATTAAATAACACAAAAACCCAAGTCAACAAACAATAACAATCTTAAGTAGCATCACTTAATATATTGTTAGATAGAACCTGAACACAACAGATAGAGTTTGTGAATAATAATCATCTTTATTGATTAAATAACACAAAACCCAAGTCAACAAACAATAACAATCTTAAGTAGCATCACTTAATATATTGTTAGACAGAACCTGAACACAACAGATAGAGTTTGTGAATAATAATCATCTTTATTGATTAAATAACACAAAAACCCAAGTCAACAAACAATAACAATCTTAAGTAGCATCACTTAATATATTGTTAGACAGAACCTGAACACAACAGATAGCGTTTGTGAATAATAATCATCTTTATTGATTAAATAACACAAAAACCCAAGTCAACAAACAATAACAATCTTAAGTGCCATCACTTAATATATTGTTAGACAGAACCTGAACACAACAGATAGAGTTTGTGAATAATAATCATCTTTATTGATTAAATAACACAAAAACCCAAGTCAACAAACAATAACAATCTTAAGTAGCATCACTTAATATATTGTTAGACAGAACCTGAACACAACAGATAGAGTTTGTGAATAATAATCATTATTGATTAAATAACACAAAACCCAAGTCAACAAACAATAACAATCTTAAGTAGCATCACTTAATATATTGTTAGACAGAACCTGAACACAACAGATAGAGTTTGTGAATAATAATCATCTTTATTGATTAAATAACACAAAAACCCAAGTCAACAAACAATAACAATCTTAAGTGGCATCACTTAATATATTGTTAGACAGAACCTGAACACAACAGATAGAGTTTGTGAATAATAATCATCTTTATTGATTAAATAACACAAAAACCCAAGTCAACAAACAATAACAATCTTAAGTGGCATCACTTAATATATTGTTAGACAGAACCTGAACACAACAGATAGAGTTTGTGAATAATAATCATTATTGATTAAATAACACAAAAACCCAAGTCAACAAACAATAACAATCTTAAGTAGCATCACTTAATATATTGTTAGATAGAACCTGAACACAACAGATAGAGTTTGTGAATAATAATCATCTTTATTGATTAAATAACACAAAAACCCAAGTCAACAAACAATAACAATCTTAAGTAGCATCACTTAATATATTGTTAGATAGAACCTGAACACAACAGATAGAGTTTGTGAATAATAATCATCTTTATTGATTAAATAACACAAAAACCCAAGTCAACAAACAATAACAATCTTAAGTAGCATCACTTAATATATTGTTAGACAGAACCTGAACAGAACAGTTAGGGATGATAAAAATACCCATCTTTATCAATTAAATAATATAAAAATATAATAAGTGGACACACAACAGTTACAATCTTACGTGACCTCACTAAACAAACAAGAGCTTCTTAAACTGTCTGTACATACTGACTAGTTACAAATTTAAATTTAGCTGGCTAACTAATCTAAATGTTATAAGACCTCTGTATCTCACTGGCTACACAATATCTGAGATTTAGATTAATAGTTTCTTACCAATAGTTCTGAATAGTCTCTGTCAAGTCTGCTCAACATTTTACTTACCAATGGTTCTGAATAGTCTCTGTCAAGTCTGCTCAACATTTTACTTACCAACAGTTCTGAATAGCCTCTGTCAAGTCTGCTCAACATTTTACTTACCAATAGTTCTGAATAGTCTCTGTCAAGTCTGCTCAACATTTTACTTACCAATAGTTCTGAATAGCCTCTGTCAAGTCTGCTCAACATTTTACCATAAATGTTGTATTCTTCTCCTCGAAACTGGTTCTGACAAATCAAACCAACAAATTATTGTATTTTACCCAATATAAGAGATTATCACAAAATCAGTGACCTACAGCAAGATTTTTAAATAATTCACTTACAGTGTGATTCATCTTTTAATGGTTTGTGTTAGTTTTATGACATGACAATATTTATCAAAATTCTGTTAAAAAGCTATTGGTCAACTTTTTAAAACCTCTACAATTTTACATTGTCTGGGACTTTACTGTGTATTAAACAGTTAAAAAAATGTTTAACAGCTGGAGTATAATTATGTTGGTTCTTGAATATATTTATCTTTTGCAAATTGTTTCTACACAAAAACCAACGAAATACACACTTTAAAATCATTCTGATATTTCACACCATTCTAATAGTGTAACAACTTGCATGGAAACTAGTTCGTTATTGTATCTCCAAAACCACGTACATATACAATTCATGGAAACTAGTTCTTTATTGTATCTCCAAAACCACGTACATATACAATTCATGGAAACTAGTTCTTTATTGTATCTCCAAAACCACGTACATATACGATTTACTTAGAAGCATGATAGTCAATTTTGTTATAAAATGAGAGAACAGTGTTATAAAAGAATTTCAAATAAAACCTCCATATGCCCATAAGTATTAAATTAGAATCGTTTCCAACATCAACAAAGTGACTTTACCCTGTGTAGCTGTTTTTTATTTATAGATATATATTAGGTTGTTCAAAAAATAATAGCAGATTTTTATACTAAAATTTAGTCATAAGTGATAAGACACTTGTATTTTTAACAACTTGTCGTTAGCAAACTAAAGCTTCCTTCTATACATTGTGATTTTATTGTTTTCTTTAGTAACAATATTTCAAACCCTTACAATTAATTATGAGAAAAAAAAGTTTCACATCCTTTTCTTGTATTAATCCAAACTTGGTCATAATACATCAGAATATCAACCAAGTTTGGAGCAAAGGAACCATCTCCAAACTTACAGTACAGTGTTGGTTTGGAATTTCACACAAAGCTATACAAGGGCTATCTGCACTAGCTATCCCTAATTTAGCAGTGTAAGACTAGAGGGAAGGAAGCTAGTCATCACCACCCACCGCCAACTCTTGGGCTACTCTTTTACCAATGAATAGTTAGATTGACATCAAATTATAATGCCCCTATGGCTGAAAGGGCAAGCATGATTGGTGCGATGGGGATTCAAACCCGCAATCCTCAGATTACAAGTCAAGTGCCTTAACCACTTGGCCATGCTGGGCCGTTCAGCATTGGTTCCAAAAGTTTCATAATGGAGATGCAAGTCTTGATGATATGGAGGGCAGAAGACATCCTTCTGCTGTTAAAATGACCAACTGAGAGTGTTAATGGAAAGAAACCCACACCAAACTGGCACAACAATTGGGTGTTGGCATTTCCACAATTTCGACCATCTTGAGTAAATAGGAAAATTGAAAAAACTTGACAAGTGGGTTTCACACGAACTCGGTGAAAATCAGAAAAAATCTCCATTTTGAACTGTGCTCCATGCTGATTTTACACAACAGAAGTGACCCATTTCTTGATCAAATTGTCACTTGTGACAAAAGTGGATCCTTATGACAACAGAAAGCAACCTGCACAACGGCTCAACCATGACAAGACTCCAAAACATATCCAAAAGTTAAAGTTACACCAACAGAAGACTATGGTCACTCTATGGTAGTCTGCAGCCAGTATTATCCATTACAGTTTGATCAACCAGTGCCAGAACATCAGTGTGGAAGTTTAGTGTCAAAAATTGGAAGAAATTCGTGAAAATATGCCAACATTAGTCAGTCAAAGAGGACCAATCTTGCTTCATAATAATACTTAGCCACACATTGCTCAAATAACACTACAGAAACTCAATGAAATGGGCTACGAAATATTACCTCATCCTCCTTACCTGTCACCCACTGACTATCAGTTTTTCAAACACTTGGACAACTTTTTACAGGACAAAAGATTCAACAGTTAAGCAACAGTAGAGAAGTTCTAGGACTTCAGAGTTTTATCACCACAACATATATAATATTGTTTCTCACTGGCAATAGTGTACAGATTCACCAGGTTTCTATTTGGATTGATAAAGTTGCTTTTAAATTTTTTTGTTTCTTACTACAGTTAAACTTTTAAATCTGCCATTATTTTTCAAACAACCTAATAGGTTCCAATATCAACCAAGTTAGTGTAGTCTATGCAGCTATTTTATATTAATAGATCTCTTTTTTTTTTATCTTAATAAGTACTTGTAATTTTATCATGTAAAAATTCATCAAGATACAGTGTACTTTCTATATATATTTGTTTACATGTCTAAGGTAACAATGCCAAATGTCACAGTTCTTAAATGGACCAATCACATTTAAACTATGAAACAACTTACCTTTCTCATACCACACTGATCTACATTCTTCTGAAATTGGTCAATTGTTCTATGTTCTGTTTGATGCTGTTCCAACAGTGACTTGACACTTGCCAGGTCATTTCCATAGTTGGCTTCTTCCAAAAATTTCTAAAAGATCACACACATGTATTTTGAAAACCGTTAACCTTTTAAGAAACACATAATAAAAATTCTACAATAACTGTACAGTTTAGATTTTGAATGTGTACTTACAAGCTTAGAACTGACCCACTCGATACAGTCTTGAAGAAATTTGAAAGCTTCATTGGTTTCAACCAATTGTTTTTCCGTCAGTGGTTTGGCTTTCTTGAGTTTCTGAAGACTGACCATGAGACGCGTCGTGAACTGGGCATGTATGTTGGACCATCGCTGGTGCAGATTCTGGACACTGATACCACAAAAGTTATGTTAAATATACTTTGATCCAATTCATACAAAATCAGAGAAATGGACTACTTTTCAGTAACTGATCTTAACAACTACTAAAACAAACATTCAGTAATAAATATGAGGATAAACTAATTTTAATAAATGTTTGGTTAATTGTAATACATACACAAATATCTGATCTTTATCTCTAACAATTTTATATTACTGAGGTCCAGCATAACCTAATTTTCTGCAGAAACAAAATAATTTACTCAAACTTTTACTTAATGTACTAACAATGAACTGAAAACAGTTTACAATGGCATTAATGATGTACTGAAAAGAAAGGAAAAATACATATTCTACAACAATACAATACAGCAGATTAGCTGAAAATCAGTGCTACTGAATAACATTATGTAATCAGAATCTGCTACTGTTACAAGTGCCTAAATAAATATAACTTTTTTTTCTGATTAAAGAAAGAGCCTATGCTACAAGGTAGTTAAATCTACAAAAATATAGAAAAATGATCTTATTTTTATCTCCATAAAATATTTAATTTGTTGGTGACCGAGCACTGATGTGAAGATTTTCCAAGTCAGAGTACTATGAGGTTACCATGCACGAGAAGGAAGTTATTTACTACTTATAAGGAGATGTCTCACCGTCGGTGCAACTCTGGTGCCTGGTGGTAACGACCATCTAGTAAAGTTTGCACATCCTGAAACAGGGGTTTGATACTGCTTTCTATATTTTTAAGTTCCTGTTCTATCTCTTCACAGATATGTTTTGCTTCAGAAGGATCTAATCGCTGAATCCTTTTCTCTTCCTGTAAACCAAGAAACCTCTCCGTTAATATGTGTGATTCTTGTGTGAGTAACATGCGAAATATACTGAAGATCATAAAAAATGACTGAAGTATAGATAAAACATACCATGAATTTCTTACTTTATTGAAAATGTTACCAGAAATGAAGACTAAAAAATAAACTCCCACAAAACTTTCATCTTTCACACATAAAGAAATTCAATGGCCTCTGCTAATTTAGTTTCTTTAGAGACATTATATAAGTAGAAATTATTATAATTATTATTCTCCAGCACTTTAAGTTCTGTTTAAGCATTAAGTAAACTATAATAATAATTATCCCATAATACAAAATATTCACAAAAGTGGCAAAAACTAACCTTTAGTACATTATTATTCATCTTATGATAAAAACTGCTAACAAATAATAATGTTTCTAAGATAAATAACAATCTAAAATAAAAACTTAACACTAAATGATTATTGGTACATTATTAATGTTAGAAATGTTAAGACTAATAATTTTGGTATATGTATTTTTGTAATTTGTAATTACACAAAAATATCAGAGAAACTGATTATAATAAATGCCTGCTAATATACATTTTTTTAACTTCTGAAATTTCATTAAAGAGAACCAAATATAACAACAACTAACCTCTGATAATTTTGTTTCTATTTCATTAAGTTGACCTTCACACTGCTTTGTTTGTCTGTGCACTTTCTCTGCAAGGCGTTGCAGTTTCTCTAATCTGGATTAAGCCAACAAAAGGTAATTTATCAGACTGCAAACTAGAACTGAAATGTGTGTGTGTGGATACATACACACACATACATACATACATATAGCTTTTAAGCTGTACTTGCATACCCTTAACTTCAGATTTGAAAACAAAAATCAGAGAAATATACAAATAGTTTTATTTTTCAAAGATTTAAATATTTTTCTAGCATAAAGAATACTTAAATTCCACAGGTAGGATATTTTTATATGAAAAATCTGTTTCTTTCTTTGCTTATCAGGCTGAAGTTTCAAGTTCTAATATAGAACAGAATCAAAATATTATTCTTACAAATATATATCTCTGCCTAAATGTTCTTTTCTTTCTTTCTTGAGTACCATACATTAAATATAATTATTCCACTGTTTATGCCAAGATTAACAATATAACAAATGAAAATCAGCACTACTAACCGGCTGATCTCATCACGGATTGCCTGGTCACGTTCTTCAATGGTTGTCAACAGCCGATCCCAGCCTCTCTCAAGAGAGTCACTCTGAAGTTCTGGCTCTATATTCAGATATCCTGAATCCCTAAACAACTTCTGAAGTACAGAATACAATTTAAAAAAAAAATGTATGGCTGATTTTAACAAGTTCATATATATACACTTTTTAATTTTGTATGTTTTCTCAAGTTCTAAGTGTTTAAAAACCTTTTATTTCTTACAAATATATCTATATATAGTTTTTTTTTCCTATATATGTGCTCTTCATATCTACTTTATTTACATTTCTATGTATCTCTAACACTTTCAACTGTAAAATAAGAGCACATACACTTTTAACAACTAGCTGGTAGGATAGAACCAAATCTACAAACTTGTATCCCTAAAATATGAGGTTCATTTCCCACAGTCGATACAAAGATAGCTTAACATGGTTTTGCTCTAAAACAAAACGTTTTACCTGTAATTCTCGATACAAATGGGAGAGCTTCTGTTTCTCATGTTGTTTTGGAGGAATGTCTTCATTTCGAAATCTGGTACACTCACTCAATAAAGACTAGAGAGAGAAGAAGAGAGAAGGTGTAGTTATAGAAACATATTGATAGAGATGTAGAGATGATACCACAATAATGTACCTTATTACTGAAGGGCTTAAGAAGCATCTAAGCACTTTTTTGTATCAATCTTTGAATATACAAAAAAAATGTACACATACAATTTGGAGGTTTGAGATGGTATGCAAATGCAACATGAAAACTATAAAATGGACAGCAGTATTTTTATTCAATACATGTATACCAACTAGTCAAAATCTGAGTGAAAGTAACATTGTCAATTCACAGACATATCTTGAGTACAAATAAAAAAGTGTCAACAAGGCTTCACAATTACTAATAACGAGCTATATTAACTGTAACATTAAACATGATGATTTGTAATTCTCATTAATTTGTTAACTAAGTCAAAAGCACTGATATATTTTAATAAAACCAAGTATCATGTATTTATTTTTTACCTATAAGAAATTAAATTTTACTGTTAATCTAAAAACAATACTTACTATAATTAAAAGAATTATAATACTACAGGTTGGAGCTCTCTACTTTAAGAAGATATACATGTTTGAACACATATAGTTACCTTCATCTCGACCAAGGTGTTGGGAAAATTTCTGTCTCAGTATTGAAATATTTTCTCAATCCATAGGTGAAGATGGCTTGCAAACTCCTTGTAGTCATCAATCTTCCGTAGTTTGTCCTAAGAGCATTATTAATTAACATGATTTAAACAGTGTTATTATTTTCTCTTTAAAAATAAAATAGAATATATAGAATAATCTGAAATATATATAACTATATTGTAAATAAATAATATCTGTATAAAGATAAACAATACTTTTAGTTATTTCCATGTTTTTCTTTATCATAGGAAAACAAATATTCTTTTCACAGAATTCTGATGAAGAAAATAAAAGAATTTTAATAAAAAAAGAAACACTATCTCTTGAGTAGAAGAAAGAAGTTTCATGAAATAAAAGGTTCTTGATAGAAACACTATCTCTTGAGAAGAAGAAAGAAGTTTCATGAAATAAAAGGTTCTTGGTAGAAACACTATCTCTTGAGTAGAAGAAAGAAGTTTCATGAAATAAAAGGTTCTTGGTAGAAACACTATCTCTTGAGTAGAAGAAAGAAGTTTCATGAAATAAAAGGTTCTTGGTAGAAACACTATCTCTTGAGTAGAAGAAAGAAGTTTCATGAAATAAAAGGTTCTTGGTAGAAACACTATCTCTTAAGTAGAAGAAAGAAGTTTCATGAAATAAAAGGTTCTTGGTAGAAACACTATCTCTTGAGTAGAAGAAAGAAGTTTCATGAAATAAAAGGTTCTTGGTAGAAACACTATCTCTTGAGTAGAAGAAAGAAGTTTCATGAAATAAAGGGTTCTTGGTAGAAACACTATCTCTTAAGTAGAAGAAAGAAGTTTCATGAAATAAAAGGTTCTTGGTAGAAACACTATCTCTTAAGTAGAGGAAAGAAGTTTCATGAAATAAAAGGTTCTTGGTAGAAACACTATCTCTTAAGTAGAGGAAAGAAGTTTCATGAAATAAAAGGTTCTTGGTAGAAACACTATCTCTTGAGAAGAAGAAAGAAGTTTCATGAAATAAAAGGTTCTTGGTAGAAACACTATCTCTTAAGTAGAAGAAAGAAGTTTCATGAAATAAAAGGTTCTTGGTAGAAACACTATCTCTTGAGTAGAAGAAAGAAGTTTCATGAAATAAAAGGTTCTTGGTAGAAACACTATCTCTTGAGTAGAAGAAAGAAGTTTCATGAAATAAAAGGTTCTTGGTAGAAACACTATCTCTTGAGTAGAAGAAAGAAGTTTCATGAAATAAAAGGTTCTTGGTGTAATGGTTTATCAGTTTCTTAAGTCATCCAAACAGTGTGCTGTTGCTAGTGGCAGGGCAAATGGGATTTTAGATTGTATCTACAGAAATATTGAATACATGTCTATAGAGATTACAATTTCTTTGCATAGATCACTGGTTATGCCTCATTTGAAGTACTGTGTTCAATCCTGGGTTCCTCATCTTAGGAAAGATGTTGATTTGTTGAAAACAGTTCAGAGGAGGGTTACTAAAATGGTACCTGAGATGGAAGGGTTGTCACATGAGGAGAGATTAAGATCTTTGAAATTATTCTCTCTTCAAAAAATAAAAAGGTTAAAGGGGATCTGACAGAAGTGTTTAAAATTGTAAAAGGAATTGATAATGTTGATGCATTAACAATTTTCATACTAAACAGTGAGAGATAGAGAACTAAAATATAGATTTAGCAAGATAAAAGTCATCTTTGGTTAAGACAATTTTATTTTCCAAATACGATTGTTGGACTATGGAATAGGTTGTCTTTGGATGTTGTGGAGACAGCAGATTTTATTGAGTTTAAAAGAAAACTGGATAAATATATGAATGGTGAGGGTTAGATTTTAATTTTTTAAATTTATTTAATGGTTTTAGTTTGGCTTAGAGGATGGGAGAGACAAGATGGACCAGACCAACAGACATCTCATAACATATAAAAAATTTTCTGAAGAGTTAAATATCAGACACCTTGTACCTCTATAAATATAACATCATCAAACACGATGCTGATTGAACTTTACTTGGAATAACAACATGGCATCATTCTACAACTCTTTTACTGCAGAACCAAAAGATAATAACTACTGGATACCTTACAACTGATTTATCAACTGATCATTTCTTTTAAATATTCTCTAAATATCCAATACTGTCCACATCCTGTCTGAAAACAAAACAATAACATTTTACAACACGTTAAAATACTTTCCAAATAATTAACTACAGTACTTCTTGTAGCTACAATTTTTGACAAAAATAAACCGTAAAACATTCTCCTAGCATTAACTACCAGATATCATGTAAGTGTTTCACAGTGAAATTATAACACCTAGAAACTAAATTAAGATATTCTTGAAATAATTTTGAGATGTATAGCCTTCTCCAGCTAACATTACAAACTTACTGTATCAGTAAATGGATGATATGATGGTGGGTTTGAAAACACATCATACAAAACACCTAGAAACACCAGCTAACATTACAAACTTACTGTATCAGTAAATGGATGATATGATGGTGGGTTTGAAAACACATCATACAAAACACCTAGAAACACCAGCTAACATTACAAACTTACTGTATCAGTAAATGGATGATATGATGGTGGGTTTGGAAACACATCATACATAGATGAAACATATGTGATGAGAGACTTTTCATCAGGATCTTGTGTGTCCACATCTGAATCAAAAAGTAAATTATTAACTTTCAAAGTTATACAAACAAAAATATAAATACTTTATTTTACTATTTTCACTTCTAACGTTTTAAAAGTTTAAATATTTTATAAAATTATACATAATGAATAGTTACAATTATTACAGTTTTTTCAACTTTAATGAAAAAATTACAACTCTGAATTTGCAAAATTAGGTTTCATAAATATATCTCATTAATCTCAATATAATTACATTTTACTATCTTGAATATTCAAATGTTAAAACTTAAACATAATATTACTTCTAACAAACTTATCTTTAATAAGAGCTATGTTTCATTCAAACAACCCAAATGAAATTGTTTGATATTTAATTACTGTTAAAAGCTACAATCTAAGCACAACATCAGTAATTAATATACTTCAATGATTAACTTATATTCAAGTCCCATTAAACTATTAAAGGACACTGTTGTCGGCATGCACAGCAATTTGATAATTCAAGTTGCAATAAATATGAAATTATTGTTCATGTGGTTAATTAATCATTATTTCAAACAACACGAGCCTTTAAATTAATTTCTACATTCTGAAAAAACAAATAATTTTATTTAATCTAACATGCTCAAATTAACTTATGTTCTTACAGAAATACAAACTTATGTAAATAAACAATGTTCATCAATATATACTTAAAATTATTGAAAGACTGTCACATTGATAGTTCTACTACAACCTACAAATCATAATCACTATGATAAAACTTACCTTCTGGATCCAGCAGTCGAGTGACACCGAAATCTCTCTCTGCCATATTGAAGGCATGATCCAGTTTCTCATGTGCCGTTTTTGATCGCAGACTTCGCCAGTCAAATTTATCTGGTCTTAATTAATGATACAACATTAAGAAAAAATTACAAAAAGTTATCTCTTGAAACTACATGATTTATAACACTATAAATCTACCTCCTCGTTACTGACTAATTCATAACAATAAAGTTATCACCTGGTCACTAACTGATTCATAACACAATAATGTTATTACCTGCTCACTAACTGATTCATAACACAATAATGTTATTACCTAGTCACTAACTGATTCATAACACAATAATGTTATTACCTAGTCACTAACTGATTCATAACACAATAATGTTATTACCTAGTCACTAACTGATTCATAACACAATAAAGTTATCACCTGGTTACTAACTGATTCATAACACAATAATGTTATCACCTGGTCACTAACTGAATCAAAACACAATAAAGTTATTACCTGGTTACTAATTGATTCATAACATAATAAACTTACTTCCTGGTTAATTACTGATTCATAACACAATAAACTTACTTCCTGGTTAATAACTGATTCACAACATAATAAACTTACTTCCTGGTTACTTACTGATTCATAACACAATAAACTTACTTCCTGGTTAATTACTGATTCATAACACAATAAAGTTATTACCTGGTTACTAATTGATTCATAACATAATAAACTTACTTCCTGGTTTATAACTGATTCACAACTAATAAACTTACTTCCTGGTTAATAACTGATTCACAACATAATAAACTTACTTCCTGGTTAATAACTGATTCACAACATAATAAACTTACTTCCTAATTACTTACTGATTTATATCACAATAAACTTACTTCCTAGTTACTTACTGATTCACAACATAATAAACTTACTTCCTAGTTAGTTACTGATTCACAACACAATAAACTTACTTCCTAGTTAGTTACTGATTCACAACACAATAAACTTACTTCCTAGTTAGTTACTGATTTATAACACGATAAACTTACTTCCTAGTTACTTACTGATTCATAACACAATAAACTTACTTCCTGGTTACTTACTGATTCATAATATACTAAACTTGCTACCATGTGACTAATTGTTTCAACAATAAGTTGTCTCCAGATTACTAAGCTATTCATAATACAATAAGCATTACTTTCAGAAACAACTGTATTTTAATGTAAACAATAGTTTGAACACAGTAATTTTTTAAATCACCACTAGAAGTCCCTTTGTATCGACACGTGTATACATATAAAAAGAATGAATTTTATGTATTAAGTTTTTTTCCTTATAAGTACAATAGTTTATATCAGCTAGATGTACTATTGAGATTGGTATATCATATGTTGTCTTTATGAACACTGTACCTCATACACAACCTTGATCATTGTTTTGTATATTTAATTACCTAAATGGCTGAAAGGTCTGTACAGAATTTCATAATGTTTTAATTATATGGTAATATGCATTAAAAAATATCTATTTCTTAATACAGATCACTGGAAACACATTTAACATGAAGAAGATATATAACAAAGTCCTTCTATTTATAGAACTACATTTAACATGAAGAAGATATATAACAAAGTCCTGCTATTTATAGAACTACATTTAACATGAAGAAGAAATATAACAAAGTCCTGCTATTTATAGAACTACATTTAACATGAAGAAGAAATGTAACAAAGTCCTGCTATTTATAGAACTACATTTAACATGAATAAGATATATAACAAAGTCCTGCTATTTATAGAACTACATTTAACATGAAGAAGGTATATAACAAAGTCCTGCTATTTATAGAACTACATTTAACATGAAGAAGAGATATAACAAAGTCCTGCTATTTATAGAACTACATTTAACATGAAGAAGAGATGTAACAAAGTCCTGCTATTTATAGAACTACATTTAACATGAATAAGATATATAACAAAGTCCTGCTATTTATAGAACTACATTTAACATGAAGAAGGTATATAACAAAGTCCTGCTATTTATAGAACTACATTTAACATGAAGAAGAGATATAACAAAGTCCTGCTATTTATAGAACTACATTTAACATGAAGAAGAGATATAACAAAGTCCTGCTATTTATAGAACTACATTTAACATGAAGAAGAGATATAACAAAGTCCTGCTATTTACAGAACTACATTTAACATGAATAAGATATATAACAAAGTCCTGCTATTTATAGAACTACATTTAACATGAAGAAGGTATATAACAAAGTCCTGCTATTTATAGAACTACATTTAACATGAAGAAGATATATAACAAAGTCCTGCTATCTATAGAACTACATTTAACATGAAGAAGATATATAACAAAGTCCTGCTATTTATAGAACTACATTTAACATGAAGAAGAAATATAACAAAGTCCTGCTATTTATAGAACTACATTTAACATGAAGAAGAAATATAACAAAGTCCTGCTATTTATAGAACTACATTTAACATAAAGAAGATATATAACAAAGTCCTGCTATTTATAGAACTACATTTAACATGAAGAAGAGATATAACAAAGTCCTGCTATTTATAGAACTACATTTAACATGAAGAAGAGATATAACAAAGTCCTGCTATTTATAGAACTACATTTAACATGAATAAGATATATAACAAAGTCCTGCTATTTATAGAACTACATTTAACATGAAGAAGGTATATAACAAAGTCCTGCTATTTATAGAACTACATTTAACATGAAGAAGATATATAACAAAGTCCTGCTATCTATAGAACTACATTTAACATGAAGAAGATATATAACAAAGTCCTGCTATTTATAGAACTACATTTAACATGAAGAAGAAATATAACAAAGTCCTGCTATTTATAGAACTACATTTAACATGAAGAAGAAATATAACAAAGTCCTGCTATTTATAGAACTACATTTAACATAAAGAAGATATATAACAAAGTCCTGCTATTTATAGAACTACATTTAACATGAAGAAGAGATATAACAAAGTCCTGCTATTTATAGAACTACATTTAACATGAAGAAGAGATGTAACAAAGTCCTGCTATTTATAGAACTACATTTAACATGAATAAGATATATAACAAAGTCCTGCTATTTATAGAACTACATTTAACATGAAGAAGGTATATAACAAAGTCCTGCTATTTATAGAACTACATTTAACATGAAGAAGATATATAACAAAGTCCTGCTATTTATAGAACTACATTTAACATGAAGATATATAACAAAATCCTGCTATTTATAGAACTACATTTAACATGAAGAAGATATATAACAAAATCCTGCTATTTATAGAACTACATTTAACATGAAGAAGATATATAACAAAGTCCTGCTATTTATAAAACTACATTTAACATGAAGAAGATATATAACAAAGTCCTGCTATTTATAGAACTACATTTAACATGAAGAAGATATATAACAAAGTCCTGCTATTTATAGAACTACATTTAACATGAAGAAAATATATAAT
Organism: Tachypleus tridentatus; assembly: GCF_004210375.1. Lineage (NCBI taxonomy): Eukaryota > Metazoa > Arthropoda > Merostomata > Xiphosura > Limulidae > Tachypleus > Tachypleus tridentatus. The sequence goes on from NC_134834.1 coordinate 99,681,099, forward strand.
AAAGTCCAGCTATTTATAAAACTACATTTAACATGAAGAAGATATATAACAAAGTCCTGCTATTTATAGAACTACATTTAACATGAAGATATATAACAAAGTCCTGCTATTTATAGAACTACATTTAACATGAAGAAGATATATAACAAAGTCCTGCTATTTATAGAACTACATTTAACATAAAGAAGATATATAACAAAGTCCTGCTATTTATAGAACTACATTTAACATGAAGAAGATATATAACAAAGTCCTGCTATTTTTAGAACTACATTTAGCATGAAGAAGATATATAACAAAGTCCTGCTATTTATAGAACTACATTTAACATGAAGAAGATATATAACAAAGTCCTGCTATTTTTAGAACTACATTTAACATGAAGAAGATATATAACAAAGTCCTGCTATTTATAGAACTACATTTAACATGAAGAAGATATATAACAAAGTCCTGCTATTTATAGAACTACATTTAACATGATGAAGATATATAACAATGTCCTGCTATTTATAGAACTACATTTAACATGATGAAGATATATAACAAAGTCCTGCTATTTATAGAACTACATTTAACATGAAGAAGAGATATAACAAAGTCCTGCTATTTATAGAACTACATTTAACATGAAGAAGAGATATAACACAGTCCTGCTATTTATAGAACTACATTTAACATGAAGAAGAGATATAACACAGTCCTGCTATTTATAGAACTACATTTAACATGAAGAAGATATATAACAAAGTCCTTCTATTTATAAAACTACATTTTACATAAAGAAGATATATAACAAAGTCCTGCTATTTATAGAACTACATTTAACATGAAGAAGATATATAACAAAGTCCTGCTATTTATAGAACTACATTTAACATGAAGAAGAGATATAAAAAGTCCTGCTATTTATAGAACTACATTTAACATGAAGAAGGTATATAACAAAGTCCTGCTATTTATAGAACTACATTTAACATGAAGAAGATATATAACAAAGTCCTGCTATTTATAGAACTACATTTAACATGAAGAAGATATATAACAAAGTCCTTCTATTTATAAAACTACATTTAACATGAAGATACATAACAAAGTCCAGCTATTTATAGAACTACATTTAACATGAAGAAGATATATAACAAAATCCTGCTATTTATAGAACTACATTTAACATGAAGAAGAGATATAACAAAGTCCTGCTATTTATAGAACTACATTTAACATGAAGAAGATATATAACAAAGTTTTGCTATTTATAGAACTACATTTAACATGAAGAAGAGATATAACACAGTCCTGCTATTTATAGAACTACATTTAACATGAAGAAGATATATAACAAAGTCCTGCTATTTATAGAACTACATTTAACATAAAGAAGATATATAACAAAGTCCTGCTATTTATAGAACTACATTTAACATGAAGAAGAGATATAACAAAGTCCTGCTATTTATAGAACTACATTTAACATGAAGAAGATATATAACAAAGTCCTTCCATTTATAAAACTACATTTAACATAAAGAAGATATATAACAAAGTCCTTCTATTTATAAAACTACATTTAACATAAAGAAGATATATAACAAAGTCCTGCTATTTATAGAACTACATTTAACATAAAGAAGATATATAACAAAGTCCTGCTATTTATAGAACTACATTTAACTTGAAGAAGAGATATAACAAAGTCCTGCTATTTATAGAACTACATTTAACATGAAGAAGATATATAACAAAGTCCTTCTATTTATAAAACTACATTTAACATGAAGATACATAACAAAGTCCAGCTATTTATAGAACTACATTTAACATGAAGAAGATATATAACAAAATCCTGCTATTTATAGAACTACATTTAACATGAAGAAGATATATAACAAAGTCCTGCTATTTATAGAACTACATTTAACATGAAGAAGATATATAACAAAGTCCTGCTATTTATAGAACTACATTTAACATGAAGAAGAGATATAACACAGTCCTGCTATTTATAGAACTACATTTAACATGAAGAAGATATATAACAAAGTCCTGCTATTTATAGAACTACATTTAACATAAAGAAGATATATAACAAAGTCCTGCTATTTATAGAACTACATTTAATATGAAGAAGAGATATAACAAAGTCCTGCTATTTATAGAACTACATTTAACATGAAGAAGATATATAACAAAGTCCTTCCATTTATAAAACTACATTTAACATAAAGAAGATATATAACAAAGTCCTGCTATTTATAGAACTACATTTAACATAAAGAAGATATATAACAAAGTCCTGCTATTTATAGAACTACATTTAACATGAAGAAGATATATAACAAAGTCCTTCTATTTATAAAACTACATTTAACATGAAGATACATAACAAAGTCCAGCTATTTATAGAACTACATTTAACATGAAGAAGATATATAACAAAATCCTGCTATTTATAGAACTACATATAACATGAAGAAGATATATAACAAAGTCCTGCTATTTATAGAACTACATTTAACATGAAGAAGATATATAACAAAGTCCTGCTATTTATAGAACTACATTTAACATGAAGAAGATATATAACAAAGTCCAGCTATTTATAGAACTACAATTAACATGAAGAAGATATATAACAAAGTCCTGCTATTTTTAGAACTACATTTAACATGAAGAAGATATATAACAAAGTCCTGCTATTTATAGAACTACATTTAACATGAAGAAGATATATAACAAAGTCCTGCTATTTATAGAACTACATTTAACATGAAGAAGATATATAACAAAGTCCTGCTATTTATAGAACTACATTTAACATGAATAAGATATATAACAAAGTCCTGCTCTTTATAGAACTACATTTACTATGAAGAAGAGATATAACAAAGTCCTGCTATTTATAGAACTACATTTAACATGAAGAAGAGATATAACAAAGTCCTGCTATTTATAGAACTACATTTAACATAAAGAAGATATATAACAAAGTCCTGCTATTTATAGAACTACATTTAACATGAAGAAGAGATATAACAAAGTCCTGCTATTTATAGAACTACATTTAACATGAAGAAGATATATAACAAAGTCCTTCTATTTATAAAACTACATTTTACATAAAGAAGATATATAACAAAGTCCTGCTATTTATAGAACTACATTTAACATGAAGAAGATATATAACAAAGTCCTGCTATTTATAGAACTACATTTAACATGAAGAAGAGATATAACAAAGTCCTGCTATTTATAGAACTACATTTAACATGAAGAAGATATATAACAAAGTCCTGCTATTTATAGAACTACATTTAACATGAAGAAGATATATAACAAAGTCCTGCTATTTATAGAACTACATTTAACATGAAGAAGATATATAACAAAGTCCTTCTATTTATAAAACTACATTTAACATGAAGATACATAACAAAGTCCAGCTATTTATAGAACTACATTTAACATGAAGAAGATATATAACAAAGTCGTGCTATTTATAGAACTACATTTAACATGAAGAAGATATATAACAAAGTCGTGCTATTTATAGAACTACATTTAACATGAAGAAGATATATAACAAAGTCCAGCTATTTATAGAACTACATTTAACATGAAGAAGATATATAACAAAGTCCTGCTATTTTTAGAACTACATTTAACATGAAGAAGATATATAACAAAGTCCTGCGATTTATAGAACTACATTTAACATGAAGAAGATATATAACAAAGTCCTGCTATTTATAGAACTACATTTAACATGAAGAAGATATATAACAAAGTCCTGCTATTTATAGAACTACATTTAACAAAGTTTAAATAATGAACTTAGAAAATATTTACTGTTTCAAGTTTTTGAATCAACATTGAAGTTTTAAAACATAATTATCATACAAAGTGTGTTTGCACTGTATCTAAAACAAAGGAAAGCACACACTAATCACCTTAAACCTTCATCAGAAAAAACTCAAAAGTTTTAATAAACCATCTCAACTAAAATACAAACTGTTACAAGTGTTGAAATTTGTACAAGTCCTTGTAATTCCTTACTGATTATATATATATATATATATATTAATATAATTTGTTACAAAGAATAGACTGATTAAGTCTATTTCTCCATGACTTAGAATTGCACTCACTAAACATTTATAATTGATGTGAAGAGCACATTCATTCTTTTATGGTGAAATTTTAATAAGAGACGGTGATGGTGTGTGTATTGTTTTATAGTTTACATCCAGTTCGTAATTTACCATATAGAGTACAGTCCAGCAGTTAAATTTGAGTGTACTGTATGCAGCGTGTAGTTCAAAGATATTCTGTGCATGTTTGAAATAGACATAGTCAAACAGTTAAGGAAAACTCCCAATGGTTCAGCAGTAAGTCTTATGACTTATGCTGCTAAAACTAAATTGGGTTTCAATACTCATGATGGGCACAGCACAGATAGCCCATTTTAGAGTCTTGTCAAACGGGGTTATGTTTTACTATGTTAAAATTTTAATCTGCCTTAAGTTTTCTTCTCTGCTGGTGTTGTTCTTATTTAAAATTGAAATATACAGCTAAACACAAACCTGTTTCTGTGGATGATAGCATTAAAGGCCAGACCATCCCTCCAACTCCTTGTGAAATCTTTCACTTTCACACCTGGATATCCATCAGTTGTCCGTTGAGCCCAACGTAGAAGAGCTTCCTTTGCTGATAGACTTTCATCAGTTTGACCAATAATGTCTGATATCTGTTGAATAAAAACATCATAGTTTTAACTTTTCCAACTTAGTTTGATACAAAACTTTTCTGCTATAACAGAATATCTTTCTTCCTATAATCCTCTTTTATTGTTATGTCAATGTTCTTTCACTTTACCTAAGATTTCTGTTAGTAAAGAGATTTTTGGCCATGTTCACACATTTCAACAACACATGTAAATATTCTGTGTACTATAACTGCACTTTAGATCAAAATGACCATTAAGTTATAAGAACAAATGCTATATGAATGGTGAATGTTAAGAAAACACTCCAACTCCATGCTGCCTGTAATAGCACACCCTGACTGTATGTAACTTAATATACCATGCATTGACTTCATTTCATTTAATATGTCACACACTGACTATGCTACACACCAACTTCATGTGACGTAAAGTACACACTAGCTCTGTGTTACTTACTATATTACACAGTGACTATATTTCTTAATACAGCACATGCCACTTAAGCTGTATATAACATAGTACACACCCACAACACGTTACATAAAATATCACATGCCAACTCACATTATTTAATATACCACACAATGACTCTATGCCACTTAATAAAGTACAAATCAACTCCACATTATTTAATTACAGTACACACCCAAAACACGTTACATAAAATATCACACACTGACTTCACATTACTTAATGCACTAGACACCAACTCCACATTACCTAATATAGTAGACACCAGCTCCACATTATTTAATGTGGAACACACAATGATCCATATTACTTAATATAATATGCAAAAACTCCATGTTACTTAAGAGCATGCTATTAAACAATAGAGATTAACAATATGTAGAGATAATAAGAGCACACACAATAAACGTTTTAGGCTATAAGAACACACACTGACAACTGTTAGAAACACATTACCATCTTATAGTAACAAGCAACATGAAAGAGAATGTTAATATTTGACTACTTCAGTCTAAAAACAGGTTTCCACTTCAATTATGTATTATAGTTGACCCACACCCAGCTACAGCTGTCATGTCTCAACTTGTACAGTTAAGGTAAAGGTAGCTGATAGAAAAATTTTATCTTTAGATAGTCAAATAAATCAAAACATCCATTTACAAGCTCTGTAACCTTTACATCCAGTTATTAATCAAAACTTCCTAGTTATGAATATAGTAACCACTATCAGTGAACCCTCACATCTAGTCATCAACTAATAAATTATTATGGATAAAACAGCACACTGACCAAGATATGTTAGTAATCAATAAAGTGAATCTTCAATACAAGTGATGCTTGGTGGACTACACTTGGTAAAACATACTGATATGGATTAACCGTTATATATTTATCTTAATACCTACGTGGGTTTCAGTTGAATGCACATGATATATATTGTTGGATATCTATTGCGCAAGTCCCACTTTCTCTAATTTTGTAGAAGATTCTTGAGAGTAAGAATCAACAATATTTGTTTTACGAAAACGCTAGTGCATTCGAACGTTGTTGAACGTTCTAGAAACTCGCGTGATTGATATATAAAACCGAAGCACTGACAAAAAATTATTATTATTTGCCTCGGGAGATATAATTGTGGTTAACACCTATTCATCGAAAAATCACAGAATTGGTCAAGAATGTTTATAGATTACAAACAGTCATTTGTTTACAGATTACAAACAGTTGAACTTCATTTAATTAACTTCGGACGTTAATATTTCTTTGACGACATCAACAAGGAATTAATCTGTTCTCCGTGAGCGTCGATAAAATATTCAGTTTCAGACCAGATGCGAGACTCAGTACTGTGTGTAAGTTTTATGTATGCAAAAACGGCTCGTTTGGGTTGAGAAAATATTTTACATAGAAGAGCGAACAACGTTTCGACCTACTTCGGTCATCGTGAGCCACTGATTTTAGAGTTGTAAATCCGCAAATTTACCGCTGTACCAGCAGGGGACGAACACAGGTTCACGATGACCGAAGAAGGTCGAAACGTTGTTCGCTCTTCTACGTAAAATATTTCTCAACCCAAACGAGCCGTTTTTACATATAAATTTCTCTACAAGTGGGTTTTCTCGACATCACTGATTGTGTGTAAGTTTGTAAAACTTGTATAAAAACTATCATGTGTAACAACTATTAGTAATAAGTAATATTAATTAGTAATTTTTGGTTTTTTGTATATTGAAATATATTTGTGTTAAAAAAGAGCATTGTGTGTATCAATCTTTTGTTGGCAAATATCATAGATATAATAGATATTCATATTTAATTAACTTCTAAATTAAAATTCCCGCTTACTTAAATAGTAATACGCTAACATTCGTATCAACATAGAGTATGTGGCTCTAGGTGCTGGTACAATGTATTACTTGCAGTAGTACAGTACTTGGTATTAGTACTGGTATATCATATTATTATGTTAATACCCATACCAGACGTTCCGTAACACATCTGAATGACCTTAATCAGTCATCTTACACACTGTATTAAAATTCAGCTCACCAAGTCTTTATTCCTCTTGTAACTGTGACCTCTTTCATATTCAATTAAAACTAGTGCTAATTCTCTTCCCTTGAATGTTCCGTGTGAACTACAAAGAATACCCAGTCACTTCGCCAAAGGGGGACTTTACATACTACGTGATATGTGGAGACAGTAAGGTAGACGTCTAAAGACCCTGGTCACGACGTATACATTACTACTCAACATTTTTCTCACAAGTGTAGCGGCCATGACCAACCCTAGCACAATGAATCCGGAAATTTTTCACATCGCTTGGTTTATAATAAAAAGCTGTGAAAAAAATATCTAACTTACTAAAACCTGTCGTTATTAAATTTGTATTGTCTCTGAAAAATCCTTATATAAATACAGGCAGGTGAAATGCCTCATATGAGTACATTCGAGAGAAAACATCTTTAATAAATGCCATCACATAAAAAATCTTATGTAAATATTCCAGTGTGAAGAAAAATCATATCAGTACTGTCATGTTAAAAACTTAAATCAGTACTGCCACATTAAAAAACAACTTACATCGGTACTGCCACATTAAAAAACAACTTACACCGGTACTGCCACATTAAAAAACAACTTACACCGGCACTGCCACATTAAAAAACAACTTACATCGGCACTGCCACATTAAAAAACAACTTACATCGGCACTGCCACATCAAAAAACAACTTACATCGGCACTGCCACATCAAAAAACAACTTACATCGGTACTGCCACATCAAAAAACAACTTACATCGGTACTGCCACATCAAAAAACAACTTACATCGGTACTGCCACATCAAAAAACAACTTACATCGGTACTGCCACATCAAAAAACAACTTACATCGGTACTGCCACATCAAAAAACAACTTACATCGGTACTGCCACATCAAAAAACAACTTACATCGGTACCGCCACATCAAAAAACAACTTACATCGGTACCGCCACATCAAAAAACAACTTACATCGGTACCGCCACATCAAAAAACAACTTACATCGGTACCGCCACATCAAAAAACAACTTACACCGGCACTGCCACATTAAAAAACAACTTACACCGGCACTGCCACATTAAAAAACAACTTACATCGGCACTGCCACATTAAAAAACAACTTACATCGGCACTGCCACATCAAAAAACAACTAACATCGGCACTGCCACATCAAAAAACAACTAACATCGGTACTGCCACATCAAAAAACAACTAACATCGGTACTGCCACATCAAAAAACAACTTACATCGGTACTGCCACATCAAAAACAACTTACATCGGTACTGCCACATCAAAAAACAACTTACATCGGTACTGCCACATCAAAAAACAACTTACATCGGTACTGCCACATCAAAAAACAACTTACATCGGTACCGCCACATCAAAAAACAACTTACATCGGTACTGCCACATCAAAAAACAACTTACATCGGTACTGCCACATCAAAAAACAACTTACATCGGTACTGCCACATTAAAAAACAACTTACATCGGTACTGCCACATTAAAAAACAACTTACATCGGTACTGCCACATTAAAAAACAACTTACATCGGTACTGCCACATCAAAAAACAACTTACATCGGTACTGCCACATTAAAAAACAACTTACATCGGTACTGCCACATTAAAAAACAACTTACATCGGCACTACAACATTAAAAAACAACTTACATCGGTACTGCCACATCAAAAAACAACTTACATCGGTACTGCCACATTAAAAACAACTTACATCGGCACTGCCACATTAAAAAAACAACTTACAACTGTACTGCCACATTAAAAAAACAACTTACATCAGTACTGCCACATTAAAAAACAATTTACATCGGCACTGCCACATTAAAAAACAACTTACATCAGCACTGCCTCGTGAGAAAAATCTCATGTCGATGATGTCGCGCAAAAAACATTACTTGTAAATATAACTGTATGTGATGTGTTATACTGTCCTGTAAATATAAATATATGTGATGTGTTATACTGTGCTGTAAATATAACTATATGTGATGTGTTACACTGTAAATATAACTACATGTGATGTGTTATACTGTCCTGTAAATATAACTATATGTGATGTGTTATACTGTCCTGTAAATATAACTATATGTGATGTGTTATACTGTACTGTAAATATAACTACATGTGATGTGTTATACTGTCTTGTAAATATAACTACATGTGATGTGTTATACTGTAAATATAACTATATGTGATGTGTTATACTGTCCTGTAAATATAACTACATGTGATGTGTTATACTGTCCTGTAAATATAACTACATGTGATGTGTTATACTGTCCTGTAAATATAACTACATGTGATGTGTTATACTGTCCTGTAAATATAACTACATGTGATGCGTTATACTGTCCTGTAAATATAACTACATGTGATGTGTTATACTGTCCTGTAAATATAACTACATGTGATGTGTTATACTGTCCTGTAAATATAACTACATGTGATGTGTTATACTGTCCTGTAAATATAACTACATGTGAAGTGTTATACTGTCCTGTAAATATAACTACATGTGAAGTGTTATACTGTCCTGTAAATATAACTACATGTGATGTGTTATACTGTCCTGTAAATATAACTACATGTGAAGTGTCATACTGTCCTGTAAATATAACTGTATGTGATGTGTTATACTGTCCTGTAAATATAACTATATGTGATGTGTTATACTGTGCTGTAAATATAACTATATGTGATGTGTTATACTGTCCTGTAAATATAACTATATGTGATGTGTTATACTGTACTGTAAATATAACTACATGTGATGTGTTATACTGTCTTGTAAATATAACTACATGTGAAATGTTATACTGTCTTGTAAATATAACTACATGTGAAATGTTATACTGTCTTGTAAATATAACTATATGTGAAATGTTATACTGTTTTGTAAATATAACTATATGTGATGTGTTATACTGTTTTGTAAATATAACTACATGTGATGTGTTATACTGTCTTGTAAATATAACTACATGTGAAATGTTATACTGTCTTGTAAATATAACTACATGTGAAATGTTATACTGTCTTGTAAATATAACTACATGTGAAATGTTATACTGTCTTGTAAATATAACTACATGTGAAATGTTATACTGTCTTGTAAATATAACTACATGTGAAATGTTATACTGTCTTGTAAATATAACTATATGTGAAATGTTATACTGTCCTGTAAATATAACTACATGTGAAATGTTATACTGTCCTGTAAATATAACTACATGTGAAATGTTATACTGTCTTGTAAATATAACTACATGTGAAATGTTATACTCTCTTGTAAATATAACTACATGTGAAATGTTATACTGTCTTGTAAATATAACTACATGTGAAATGTTATACTGTCTTGTAAATATAACTACATGTGAAATGTTATACTGTCTTGTAAATATAACTACATGTGAAATGTTATACTGTCTTGTAAATATAACTACATGTGAAATGTTATACTGTCTTGTAAATATAACTACATGTGAAATGTTATACTGTCTTGTAAATATAACTATATGTGAAATGTTATACTGTCCTGTAAATATAACTACATGTGAAATGTTATACTGTCCTGTAAATATAACTACATGTGAAATGTTATACTGTCTTGTAAATATAACTACATGTGAAATGTTATACTCTCTTGTAAATATAACTACATGTGAAATGTTATAATTGTCTTGTAAATATAACTACATGTGAAATGTTATACTGTCTTGTAAATATAACTACATGTGAAATGTTATAATTGTCTTGTAAATATAACTACATGTGAAATGTTATACTGTCTTGTAAATATAACTACATGTGAAATGTTATACTGTCTTGTAAATATAACTACATGTGAAATGTTATACTGTCTTGTAAATATAACTACATGTGAAATGTTATAATTGTCTTGTAAATATAACTATATGTGAAATGTTATACTGTCTTGTAAATATAACTACATGTGAAATGTTATACTGTCTTGTAAATATAACTATATGTGAAATGTTATACTGTCTTGTAAATATAACTACATGTGAAATGTTATACTGTCTTGTAAATATAACTACATGTGATGTGTTATACTGTCTTGTAAATATAACTATATGTGGTGTTATTCTGTCCTGTAAATATAACTATATGTGAAATGTTATACTGTCCTGTAAATATAACTATATGTGAAATGTTATACTGTCTTGTAAATATAACTACATGTGAAATGTTATACTGTCTTGTAAATATAACTACATGTGAAATGTTATACTGTCTTGTAAATATAACTACATGTGATGTGTTATACTGTCTTGTAAATATAACTACATGTGATGTGTTATACTGTCTTGTAAATATAACTATATGTGAAATGTTATACTGTCTTGTAAATATAACTATATGTGAAATGTTATACTGTCTTGTAAATATAACTATATGTGAAATGTTATACTGTCTTGTAAATATAACTACATGTGAAATGTTATACTGTCTTGTAAATATAACTACATGTGAAATGTTATACTGTCTTGTAAATATAACTACATGTGAAATGTTATACTGTCTTGTAAATATAACTACATGTGATGTGTTATACTGTCTTGTAAATATAACTATATGTGGTGTTATTCTGTCCTGTAAATATAACTATATGTGAAATGTTATACTGTCCTGTAAATATAACTATATGTGATGTGTTATACTGTCTTGTAAATATAACTACATGTGAAATGTTATACTGTCCTTTAAATATAACTACATGTGATGTGTTATACTGTCTTGTAAATATAACTACATGTGATGTGTTATACTGTCTTGTAAATATAACTACATGTGATGTGTTATACTGTCCTGTAAATATAACTACATGTGATGTGTTATACTGTCCTGTAAATATAACTATATGTGATGTGTTATACTGTCCTGTAAATATAACTACATGTGATGTGTTATACTGTCTTGTAAATATAACTATATGTGGTGTTATTCTGTCCTGTAAATATAACTATATGTGAAATGTTATACTGTCCTGTAAATATAACTATATGTGATGTGTTATACTGTCTTGTAAATATAACTACATGTGAAATGTTATACTGTCTTGTAAATATAACTACATGTGAAATGTTATACTGTCTTGTAAATATAACTATATGTGAAATGTTATACTGTCCTGTAAATATAACTACATGTGATGTGTTATACTGTCTTGTAAATATAACTATATGTGGTGTTATTCTGTCCTGTAAATATAACTATATGTGAAATGTTATGCTGTCCTGTAAATATAACTATATGTGAAATGTTATACTGTCCTGTAAATATAACTACATGTGAAATGTTATACTGTCTTGTAAATATAACTACATGTGAAATGTTATACTGTCTTGTAAATATAACTATATGTGAAATGTTATACTGTCCTGTAAATATAACTACATGTGATGTGTTATACTGTCTTGTAAATATAACTATATGTGGTGTTATTCTGTCCTGTAAATATAACTATATGTGATGTGTTATACTGTACTGTAAATATAACTACATGTGATGTGTTATACTGTCTTGTAAATATAACTACATGTGATGTGTTATACTGTAAATATAACTACATGTGATGTGTTATACTGTCCTGTAAATATAACTACATGTGATGTGTTATACTGTAAATATAACTACATGTGATGTGTTATACTGTCCTGTAAATATAACTATATGTGATGTGTTATACTGTAAATATAACTACATGTGATGTGTTATACTGTCCTGTAAATATAACTATATGTGATGTGTTATACTGTCTTGTAAATATAACTACATGTGATGTGTTATACTGTAAATATAACTACATGTGATGTGTTATACTGTCCTGTAAATATAACTACATGTGATGTGTTATACTGTAAATATAACTACATGTGATGTGTTATACTGTCCTGTAAATATAACTACATGTGATGTGTTATACTGTCCTGTAAATATAACTATATGTGATGTGTTATACTGTAAATATAACTACATGTGATGTGTTATACTGTCCTGTAAATATAACTATATGTGATGTGTTATACTGTCTTGTAAATATAACTATATGTGATGTGTTTTCCACAGTCAAATAGTTTACTCTTCTTTCCAGCGACTAACTTCGTCAAAAGATTTATTATCAAACAACTTTTTTACTGTTTAACTTTCACAGGCAAAACCTTCCCATGTGTAAATGAATAAACTCTAATTAAAATTTTTTTTGAAGAACAAACTGCAGTACGTACAAATGTTTGTTTTTTGTTTTGAAGAACAAACTGCAGTACGTACATGTTTGTTTTTGTTTTGAAGAACAAACTGCAGTACATATTTATGTTTGTTTTTTTGTTTTGAAGAACAAACTGCAGTGACGTATACATGTTTGTTTTGTTTTTGAAGAACAAACTGCAGTATGTACATATGTTTGTTTTTTGTTTTGAAGAACAAACTGCAGTACGTACATATGTTTGTTTTTTGTTTTGAAGAACAAACTGCAGTACGTACATATGTTTGTTTTTTTTGTTTTGAAGAACAAACTGCAGTACGCATATGTATGTTTGTTTTTTTTTGAAGAACAAACTGCAGTACGATACATATGTTTGTTTTTTGTTTTGAAGAACAAACTGCAGCACGCATATGTTTGTTTTTTTTGTTTTGAAGAACAAACTGCAGTACGTACATGTTTGTTTTTTTTTTTTTGAAGAACAAACTGCAGTACGATACATATGTTTGTTTTTTGTTTTGAAGAACAAACTGCAGTATGACATATGTTTGTTTTTTGTTTTGAAGAACAAACTGCAGTACGTACATATGTTTGTTTTTTGTTTTGAAGAACAAACTGCAGTACGTACATATGTTTGTTTTTTGTTTTGAAGAACAAACTGCAGTACGTACATATGTTTGTTTTTTGTTTTGAAGAACAAACTGCAGTACGATACATATGTTTGTTTTGTTTTGAAGAACAAACTGCAGTACGATTCACATATGTTTGTTTTTTGTTTTGAAGAACAAACTGCAGTACATTATACATATGTTTGTTTTTTTGTTTTGAAGAACAAACTGCAGCACGCATATATGTTTGTTTTTTGTTTTGAAGAACAAACTGCAGTACGCATACATATGTTTGTTTTTTTGTTTTGAAGAACAAACTGCAGTAATACATGTTTGTTTTTGTTTTGAAGAACAAACTGCAGTACGTACATATGTTTGTTTTTTGTTTTGAAGAACAAACTGCAGTACGTACATGTTTGTTTTTTGTTTTGAAGAACAAACTGCAGTACGTACATATGTTTGTTTTTTGTTTTGAAGAACAAACTGCAGTACGTACAAATGTTTGTTTCTGAATTTCGCACAAAGCTACAGAAGAACTACCAGTGCTCACCATACTTGATTTGAAATGGATAAACAACAGAAAGGGCAGCGAGTCAATAGCGGTTACCACCAACTCTTAGGTTACACTAACCAGATAGCTTGATTTCATCATCATTTATAATGCTACCATAGCCCAATATTGAGGAATGTGATTATTCTTCCAAGAAACGGGACATTAACCTTGGACATTCAGATTCATAGCCTAGCATGCTAAAAATAGGCCACGTCCGGCCATTGCTAAATACTAAAAAATATTTAGGATGTCTTCATGTGTCTGGTTCTAGACGACTGAACACAACACCCGATTTACAACATGAGGCAGGAAGTAGTACGTACACAAATTCAATGGAACATCATTATACACCCATTAATTTGGAAAATAATTATTTTTGCTGACACAAATTGGTTTGTTTCAATTTTAACATTAAAATAATTTATAAACTGTACATCTTTCCATATGTTTGAGTAGTATATGATTTTAACATGCCATATATTAACTAATAGCTGTTTTTGGTTTGTTTGGAATTTCACACAAAGCTATGTGAAGGCTCTTTGCACTCACTGTCTTTAACTTTGACCTGTAAGGCTAGAGGGAAAGCAGCTAGACATCACCACCCACTGCCTATTTTTAGGCTACTCTATTACCAATGACTACACAGATTGATCAACACTTTATATTGCAACTACAGTTGAAAGTGTAAGCATGTCTGCTGAAAAGGAGATTCAAACCAGTGATCTGCACATCATAAGTCAAGTGCCCTAAAAACCTGACAATCCCAGGTCTATCTGATCAGATCAGACTAATATTTTTAATGTTATCAAATCAAATATTAAGTCTATTTGTTTGTTTGGAATTAAGCAAAAAATTACACAATGGGCTAGCTGTGCTCTGCCAACCACGGGTATTGAACGGACTCACACCTCCTACAAACTGGGTTTCTATACACATGGTGAGCAGAAGTAGAGTCATAGTTGTGACTGTAGTCAGTTTGTGATATGACCTTCACACTGGTTGAAAAGGTTGTTCTCTGTTTGTTTTGTATGAAATTTTTATTTCATTCAAACTAACATTATTGGAAATATACTCTCTGATCGTTCATTAAAAATACAGCAAGATTTGTACATGTCTTGACCGACAGCTGTCTCCTAAAATAAGTGCTATACAGTGAACTAATATAATTACACCACTCATCAGAAGATAGAATAGGAACATCAAGATACGCCTCTCAACCCAAAGTCACTCCTCACCTCACATAGGTTAAAACAGTGAGATGAGCAAGATAAAACACTGATACCACTTTAAAACTAAGAGATAGAGAATTATTTGATTGAAAATACTGTTTGATGATGGTCAATGATTGGACATTTACCCTTACTAGAAGCTAATACTGACTGAAAATAATATTTTGTGTTGTAATTTAATTGATACTGACTGAAGATAATATTCTCCATGTTGTTATTTAATCAATACTGACTGAAGATAATATTCTCCGTGTTGTTATTTAATCAATACTGACTGAAGATAATATTCTCCGTGTTGTTATTTAATCAATACTGACTGAAGATAATATTCTCTGTGTTGTTATTTAATCAATACTGACTGAAGATAATATTCTCCGTGTTGTTATTTAATCAATACTGACTGAAGATAATATTCTCCGTGTTGTTATTTAATCAATACTGACTGAAAATAATATTCTCCATGTTGTTATTTAATCAATACTGACTGAAGATAATATTTTCCATGTTGTAATTTAATTGATACTAACTGAAAATAATGTTCTGTTGTAATTTAATCGATACTGACTGAAAATAATGTTTTCTGTGTTAACTAATCAACACTGACTGAAAATAATGTTCTCTGTGTTATCTAATCAACACTGACTGAAAATGTGTGATACTACTATCATTGCATGGACACAGATATACGATAAAAATCAATACTAGTTGAAATTTCTGTGATGTCTTCGTAATCATATAATATTTAACAACAAATGATGCAATACTGCTCTATGATTGTTGTTGCATGAACAGTGGATTTTTTTAAAAATATTACAACGGTTGCAAATTCAGTTATTTCTTTTTCACTGGTGCATGACAGGAAATATTTGTTTACAGCACCATTGTATAATGTTTATTAAAACTGATACAGATGAAAAACTGTTCTACATTGTTTACCATGCAAAGATTTAATTCTATCATACTAAACCTGTTCATAATTAATATTTCTTGAAGTAAACACATTTTTGTAATATTTTGTGCATGTGATTAATCACACTGATGTTGGTCAAAGTTTACAAAGTCATAAACATGTGCTAATCCTTGTTATGTAAATACTTGTCTGTTTGAAATTATGCAAAATCCTATACAATGAGCTATCTGTGCTCTGTCTACTGAGGGTATCAAAACCCGATTTCTAGTGTTGCAAGTCTGCAGAAATACTTCTGTGCCACTGGTGGCTTTACATGAGTAAAGGTTACATGCTGCAACTATTGATATTAGGTCTAACGTTAGTATGTATATGTTTCTGTACTGCAACCATTGATCTTAGGTCTAACGTTAGTATGTATATGTTTCTGTACTGCAACTATTGATCTTAGGACTAACGTTGGTATGTATATGTTTCTGTACTGCAACTATTGATCTTAGGTCTAACGTTAGTATGTATATGTTTCTGTACTGCAACTATTGATCTTAGGACTAACGTTAGTATGTATATGTTTCTGTACTGCAACTATTGATCTTAGGACTAACGTTAGTATGTATATGTTTCTGTACTGCAACTATTGATCTTAGGACTAACGTTAGTATGTATATGTTTCTGTACTGCAACTATTGATCTTAGGACTAACGTTAGTATGTATATGTTTCTGTACTGCAACTATTGATCTTAGGACTAACGTTAGTATGTATATGTTTCTGTACTGCAACTATTGATCTTAGGACTAACGTTAGTATGTATATGTTTCTGTACTGCAACTATTGATCTTAGGTCTAACGTTAGTATGTATATGTTTCTGTACTGCAACTATTGATCTTAGGACTAACGTTAGTATGTATATGTTTCTGTACTGCAACTATTGATCTTAGGACTAACGTTAGTATGTATATGTTTCTGTACTGCAACTATTGATCTTAGGTCTAACGTTAGTATGCATATGTTTCTGTACTGCAACTATTGATCGTAAGCCTCAAGTTAACGTGTATGTGTGTCAGTACGTCCTTATAAAAACGTTCCCTATTCAAACATGCAAAAGAAGTCTGTACAAATTGACTTGAGATGGTTGATATGAACAGCTGCTAAAGAACGTGACCTAAAGTACTGTGGGATACTGCACCTAGACCTTGACTCAACTATAAAAGTTGGATATCGACACAAATATTTCTTCTTTGACTCCTGTTTGTTGATCTTTGCTCCTCACAGCAGCAGTTAGATAATTAACAAACAAGACGTCGTCAATATTTAAGTTCATAACTTTTTGAACACCTGTCCCCTACAAGTGAACTGAAATACCACGACTGTTTAAAAACTGGTATGTAAAGAACATTAATACTGATGGTTTGCACTAATGAAAGCTGTTACTTTGATGGTCAAAATAAATGTTTTCAAATGCTTAACAAATCATTTCTTTAAATGGCGTGACTTTGTATTTCTTAAAAGTAAAGTATTTAGGTGGATAAAGGATTTTTTTTCAGGGCAGAAAAGGGCTAACTTCAGAACCTACGTAAGGTCTGAGAAGACGCCTCAGTGTTTACAATAAAGTGAAATGTGCGCTGCCCTAGAAAATACGAGTCGACCATATGACGCGCAATTTTTTTATGAAATGTAAGGGAGGCAAATACTTCGTGATGGCCCTTGCTGCGAGCGCCATATCTATATTACAATATGCTCTTTAATATGTTTTAATCCAAACAATGTCGTTTCGTTTGTTTGTTTGTTTGTTTGTTTTGAACTTCGCGCAAAGGTACACAAGGCTATCTGCGCTAGCCGTCCCTAATTTAGCAATGTAAGACTAGAAGGAAGGCAGCTAGTCATCACCACCCACTGCCAACTCTTGGGCTACTCTTTTACCAACGAATAGTGGGATTGACTGTAACATTATAACGCCCCCACGGCTAAAAGAGAGAGCATGTTTGATGTGACGGGGTATTCGAACCCGCGACCCTCGGAATACGAAGTCGAATGCCTTAACCACCAAGCCATATTGTTTTACGTAAGTACAAAAATTAAACTTCTATTCACGTGTAGTTTATGTAAACGTAATTGTGCGTCATCGTGACTCGGTTCACCAAGAACTGAAAACAATCGAAATATATAATTTAAGGTGATTCTATGAAAATATGTGTTACAAAGAAGGGATTTTTCTCGTTCTAGTTATCACACAAACAAACAAACAGTCTTTAACATTTAAAAAAAAAGTTCTTTTACATACAACTCCCTAATAATGCTCCCATACATTACTTGTTTCTCAACCTTTTCGGTCAGTACTAGGAACTGCCTCCCTAAACTGTCTCATACAACTAAAATGCAAGTATGACGAAATACAACTATGAGATACCTATGAATATCCCATACGTTTTTATTTGTTAATTTTCGAGAAATCCCAAACACTGGCAAGGTAGGTGGTTATGACGAAGGGAGTTGGTCCGAGACACGATGTTTGAAAAACGTTGGTATAGAACACGTAACGCCGTCACATTGTTCATTTTAAGTTTTCCGAAACTAACGACTGAAGAAATTCGGGACGATGATAAAACAAACCTATCACCATTTATTTTGTTTTCACATTTACTTACACCTTACAAACACTTTTTCGTCCGAAACGAATTAGTAGAAACAGGTAGAGAAAACGTAATGGTAATGTTTGTCCAGTAATGATTTTATTGTGTGCGCGCAGCGAAACGGAACCTTTGCTGAGTTAGGGACGCTGCTCGTTAAAGTTTGGTATTTTTTAAACCGGTGATGTGCTACCAAAACAGATTTCAGCTCCAGACGACCCGTGTTTCTACTCCAGCCATTATCATTTCTAACTACACATGTGTTTGTTATTTATTTGTTTCTGAATTGAAACTTGCACACAAAACACGTACTTCTCTATCAAGTATTTTTTTTATTACAAACACGAGTTTGTTTGAATAACCTTTTCAAACTACTTATACCAAATCAATTTTACATATCGTAACTTCAACGCGTACCTTATTTCTCATATTATATTTCCAAATTTGGGACAACCAATTTCAAAACTGGCTGTTCTGGAACTTACATGAGCTGCTGTGTATTAATCTATTTTCTTCATGTACAACAAAGGTATAAAACTTAACTTTGTCAATCACACTTTTAATACGTTTCACACATACTAACTTACTGGATGCGAGTTCTGACTTGTTGAAGTATATTAATCAAACATCTAAAATCATCTATACCAAAAGAAAAACTTCAGAACCACAAGGTGAACCTTTTTTTAAATGAATATAATTCATCAAAGAGGTAGTAATCAATAAATTAAACGTTTGATAGTAAATTTGACACTTTAACACTACACTGTACCAGGACAACTAACACTGAACTGTACCAGGACAACTAACACTGAACTGTACCAGGACAACTAACACTCAACTGTACCAGGACAACTAACACTCAACTGTATCAGGACAACTAACACTGAACTGTATCAGGACAACTAACACTCTGTATCAGGACAACTGTATCAGGGCAACTAACACTCAACTGTATCAGGGCAACTAACACTGAACTGTATCAGGGCAACTAACACTGAACTATAACAAGGACAACTAACACTGAACTGTATCAGGGCAACTAACACTGAACTGTATCAGGGCAACTAACACTGAACTACAACAAGGACAACTGACACTGAGCTACATCAGGACAACTGACACTGAGCTACATCAGGACAACTGACACTGAGCTACATCAGGACAACTGACACTGAGCTACATCAGGGCAACTGACACTGAGCTACATCAGGACAACTGACACTGAACTGTATCAGGGCAACTAACACTGAACTGTATCAGGGCAACTAACACTGAACTGTATCAGGGCAACTAACACTGAACTGTATCAGGGCAACTAACACTGAACTGTATCAGGGCAACTAACACTGAACTATAACAAGGACAACTAACACTACATTGTATCAGGTCAACTAACACTACACTATACCAGGACAACTAACACTGAGCTACACCAGGACAACCAACACTACACTGTACCAGGACAACTAACACTGAGCTGTATCAAGTTAAGTAATACTAAACATATTTTAGTGCTGACATACCAAAAACATTCAACACCTAGATATGGGTAATCCAGCAAATACACAACACACATCAGCATTTTTAAACATAGTTATTGAAAACGACCAACGTCTTTGTTGCCGGACAATTAAAAATACAATGGTAATCTCAAACGTGACTACTAAAAACGACCAACGTTTCTGTCGACTAAAATCTCCATTGCTTGAACACTAAAATTTGGGCGTCTTTCTTACCTAATAACTAAAAAATAAATCAAAATGTCATTTTCTTACGATATTTATTCAACATAACAATTGTCAAGTAATTAAAATAATGTTTTACACATTTTTCTCAGATCTGACTGTTTATGGCGGCTGTTGCTAGGTTAATAAAAATGTATTGTATTCTCATGTGTGATTGCGTTGCGTAAAGAATAGTTTTATAGGCATACATAATATTTTTTATAAATCTTAAAATATCAAGCCATGTGGTTCAACACTTACATTTTCGTGCACAAAACTACAACCTAACATACCACCGCCCTCAGCCCGGAATAAGGCAAGCCACGGGACAAGTGAATATAGTGTGTCTCTACCATATTAGGAAAAGAAGGCGAGCGACAGGTAGAATATTCAAATGATTTGATGACGTAACGTCATTTCAGATATTTAGTGGAGGTCACACAGATATTAGCAAATAAGGGCATACATACGTACATTAATACAATGTGAGCCCACAGATGTAAACATTCGCAAAAAACAAGCAGGTCTCACATTAACAACTACATCTGGCGTAGTTATTACAAAATAAACTGTGATAGTGCAAGTTACACCCTAACTTGTTTAAGATCTCGTGTTTTATCTAAATAAACACACATTATTCACGTGTCTTACACTGCAACTGTTAAAATGTGTGTGTGTACATATATTAATTTTATATTGAAACTGTTAAAATGTGTGTGTACATATATTAATCTTACACTGCAACTGATAAAATGTGTGTGTGTACATATATTAATATAATTTTTTCAATTTCAACTTTTTTTTTGTTTAATTTGTTTATGAATTCAAATAAATTATGTAATTAGTCAAAGGTTTGGATTTGCTGCTTTTAACGCATTCCTACCTTGTGATTTTAGTATTTAACTTCATTAAAATGTAATTCTTTTCACTAAAATATATATATTAATATATTCAGGTTAACACGGATTATGACAAACTCAATTTCTTACTTCGTGCGTTTGCTGAGCAATTCTAATTGTCCATAAATATAAATACACTTTGATGTCAAACTTGCTAAAGTGTGATTACCATGCCGCTTGTGTTGTTTTACACAACAATGTAATAATTCTGTAACCATCCGAGTGTTACCGGTCACGTGTACACACAGCTCGTGATTTTTACTATACATATTAATAATCAAAACGTGCTTCTGTTTAACATCTGTTTGCCACAACAATAAGAAATGTTGGTGAAACCTGAAACCCACCTTCGGTTTTTTTCGAGGATTTGTTACCGATGTTTTATTGTAAATCCGTTTCGCCTTCTCTGCAAATTCGGAGTCTGTCGACGTTGCGCTGCTCCGTCGAGGAAGAGCTTTAGTTTGTGTGCCAGCATGGTCCGTGGTTTGAGTCACGGGCGAACTTAACGTCTTGTGCTCACCGCGGGTCAAAGTGGTCGTTTTCCGTATAATTCGTGAAGTCTGGACAGTTCGGAGACCGCTCCGGTTGTGTGCTGTCCGATAGACCTCGCGGGATTCCTGCGAGGCAGACGCCATCTGTGCCCGGGTCTGGTAGACTGCCTGCACAAGGGAGTCCTCTGGCTCCAGCTGGTCGCCGGGGTCCGGAACATTATCGGCATCATCTCGTTCACGCGATCCTTTCACAAAGAGTCTTGAGCCACGAACAAACGAATACATGATGGTGCTAGTTCATGTATGTATACAAAGCACCAGTAATGCTGATGCAAACAACAAGATTAAAAGACTGGCTGTGGTCTGAAGTCCACAGAGTGGACACCCTTCTCTAGGCCTAATCACTCTGCTGTTGCCCGTGTTCACCGAGAAACCAGTTTCCAGAAGAGACTAGTGCACACCTGCTGTACAGGTAAAGAACAGGCTTACAGCAAGAAAGAGCGATACACTAGCGGCAGCGTATCGTTCAACACTGGCGGTCGGTAAAGTCGGCTGTTTACCCTCCCCACCGTTTAAATAGTCATAACGCCTTCGGTGAGACGGGACTTGCCTGACCAGTTTGGCCCACCGACCGACCGCCCCAGTGTAGGGGGATACGACCCACGCAGTGCCGTGATTCTTATTATTATTACATACCAACAGCCGCACAGTGGTTGTAGGCTCGATATTACCAATGGAACAGCTAATCAGATAGAAGTTCCAAGCCCGACTCGTAGAATGTAGATAAACTCGTCTCGGTTATAACTTGATTTAATGAACTTGTCTTTTGTCTCTAGATTAAGTTCCTGTTTTATAACATCTTTTTAACGAGACGACTAAACTTTTAAATATATTCGTTCAACTGATAGGTTGTTCATATAAAATTGAACTTAATTTTGAAAAGAAAAGCCATGATATTAACTCTACTATTTAACTTCTAACCTTTAGTAAAGCAATTATTTATTCATGTCACTTGTTACTTTTATTAGGTTTTTGTACCATTAACATGTGTTTTCTAATTCCATAAAGCTATTCAAACTTTCTTAGTACCAAAATCTGGGCCTGGCATGGCCAAGCGCGTAAGGCGTGCGACTCGTAATACGAGGGTCGCGGGTTCGCGCCCGCGTTGCGCTAAACATGCTCGCCCTCCCAGCCGTTGGGGTGTAACTTGTAACGGTCAATCCCACTATTCGTTGGTAAAAGAGTAGCCCAAGAGTTGGCGGTGGGTGGTGATGACTAGCTGCCTTCCATCTAGTCTTACACTGCTAAATTAGGGACGGCTAGCACAGATAGCCCTCGAGTAGCTTTGTGCGAAATTCCAAAACAAACAAACAAACCAAAATCTGACAACAATGTTTTAAAAATGCAGGTGGCGTAGATAATCACGCCCCGCACTACGTCACAGCCACCCCTCACGTGTTCTCTGAGTAAAATGGCGCGCCCCACGTAAATGTGTAGGTAAATGTTTAGCCAAGAATAGAATTACATTGCTTAAAACCCGAATTAGTTTCCTACAGTTTTGTCATGTTGCCGACCCTGAAAATCTGTAACAGCAGTTAGAATCACTACTTATTTTCAGATTTAACAATCAAACGAATCACGTATTTGTTATTTACCGAATCTGAAACAAACCTAACACATCAAACCTGAACTTTTCTTCACATATAACATGGAGATGTACAAGTCATGGTTTCACAGATCTTGTGGGCATAGGGACAACACTAACAAGTCATGGTTTCACAGAGCTTGTTATAGGAACAATAGTGACACTACTGACAGGTCATGGTTTAACAGATCTTGTGGGCATAGTGACAACACTAACAGGTCAAGGTTTCACAGATCTTGTGGGCATAGGGACAACAGTGACACTACTAACAGGTCATGGTTAAACAGAGCTTGTTGTTATAGGAACAACAGTGACACTACTAACAGGTCATGGTTTAACAGAGCTTGTTGTTATAGGGACAACAGTGACACTACTAACAGGTCATGGTTTAACAGAGCTTGTTGTTATAGGGACAACAGTGACACTACTAACAGGTCATGGTTTAACAGAGCTTGTTGTTATAGGGACAACAGTGACACTACTAACAGGTCATGGTTTAACAGAGCTTGTTATAGGAACAACAGTGACACTACTAACAGGTCATGGTTTCATGAAGCTTGTTGTTATAGGGACAACAGTGACACTACTAACAGGTCATTGTTTCATGAAGTTTGTTGTTATAGGGACAACAGTGACACTACTAACAGGTCATTGTTTAACAGAGCTTGTTATAGGGACAACAGTGACACTACTAACAGGTCATTGTTTCATGAAGCTTGTTGTTATAGGGACAACAGTGACACTACTAACAGGTCATTGTTTCATGAAGTTTGTTGTTATAGGGACAACAGTGACACTACTAACAGGTCATTGTTTCATGAAGCTTGTTGTTATAGGGACAACAGTGACACTACTAACAGGTCATGGTTTAACAGAGCTTGTTGTTATAGGGACAACAGTGACACTACTAACAGGTCATGGTTTAACAGAGCTTGTTATAGGAACAACAGTGACACTACTAACAGGTCATGGTTTCATGAAGCTTGTTGTTATAGGGACAACAGTGACACTACTAACAGGTCATTGTTTCATGAAGCTTGTTGTTATAGGGACAACAGTGACACTACTAACAGGTCATGGTTTAACAGAGCTTGTTGTTATAGGGACAACAGTGACACTACTAACAGGTCAGAAGTTCGCGAGCAATATCGCACAGCTCAAAATCAGTTGAAGTAACAGTCAAACCAGCTTTTATTTTTTTCACTGTTTCTTTCTATTTTCAAAAGAATAAAAACCACATTATAGAAAAAACACGCGAAGACTGAACGTCTACACTAGGATTAAGTGTATAAAGATAGATGTCGCATTTTTTCATCACAGTTGCTTGGGAATTTCATATAATTAAATCAACAGTACAGTTACGACAGTAATGGGAAAAATATTGTTTGGTAAATATTTTCGTGCTTATCTGTCGTAAACGTAATTTGAAATTGGTTTATTTTTTGGACTATCAGAAGATTCTTATGGAACTGTCTAAGTGGTTAATGTTTTATAAATTCTATACCAAAAAGTGACTTAAATTTTTTTTCAGTGTTGAATGACAGGCGAAAAGTAGAAGAAACAAATTAGAGAGGTTCAAATGTATCCAGAAATGTTAAAATAATAACAATAAAAGGTCCACTGGTGTTCTGAAGGGTAAGTTTGTTTACTTCTACTCTGTCATTTGTTCCGCTGTGACAAACTTAAAAACGTATCATAACGAAATTATCACTTAGTATGGCCTGGAAAACTATGACATCATTCATGTTCGACCTACCTGGTAGCACGCTCTCATGGTTGAATGGCAGCTTGATAGGTGAGCATTATCAGCGATTTTTGTAAGTTATTTAGAAACGAATATACTTAACTTAAAAAAGAAAATATGCTGGAAATTAATGAGAATATAAAATGTTTGAAAATATTATCGTTTCTTATCTTACTTAAGTAATTCATAGTTACTTACACTTGTTCTAGTTGCGTTAACATAGGTGTGCTCATTATAACAATACCTGGGAAATGTTAACAAAACATGGACCATGAAAGTAGAGAAAATATTACTGTAAACTATGGTTATAAAACTATTGAAACAAGTGGATCTGTTAGAGTAATGTTATATCAACGTACCGTTCAATTGTCAAAAACAAGCTTACGACACAGACCTCGTTATAATTATCAAAAAAATATTGTGTCATGTAGATCAGCAGAGATATGTTAAAAGATAGATATTAGTCGTCAAGAGAAAGAGTGAAACATCTCAAATACCAGTACCCAAGGGAATACTGATAGATATTAGTCGTCAAGAGAAAGAGTGAAACATCTCAAATACCAGTAACCAAGGGAATACTGATAGATATTAGTCAAGAGAAAGAGTGAAACATCTCAAATACCAATAACCAAGGGAATACTGATAAATATTAGTCGTCAAGAGAAAGAGTGAAACATCTCAAATACCAGTAACCAAGGGAATACTGATAGATATTAGTCGTCAAGAGAAAGAGTGAAACATCTCAAATACCAGTAACCAAGGGAATACTGATAGATATTAGTCGTCAAGAGAAAGAGTGAAACATCTCAAATACCAGTACCCAAGGGAATACTGATAGATATTAGTCGTCAAGAGAAAGAGTGAAACATCTCAAATACCAATAACCAAGGGAATACTGATAGATATTAGTCGTCAAGAGAAAGAGTGAAACATCTCAAATACCAGTAACCAAGGGAATACTGATAGATATTAGTCAAGAGAAAGAGTGAAACATCTCAAATACCAATAACCAAGGGAATACTGATAGATATTAGTCGTCAAGAGAAAGAGTGAAACATCTCAAATACCAGTAACCAAGGGAATACTGATAGATATTAGTCGTCAAGAGAAAGAGTGAAACATCTCAAATACCAGTAACCAAGGGAATACTGATAGATATTAGTCGTCAAGAGAAAGAGTGAAACATCTCAAATACCAGTAACCAAGGGAATACTGATAGATATTAGTCGTCAAGAGAAAGAGTGAAACATCTCAAATACCAGTAACCAAGGGAATACTGATAGATATTAGTCGTCAAGAGAAAGAGTGAAACATCTCAAATACCAGTAACCAAGGGAATACTGATAGATATTAGTCGTCAAGAGAAAGAGTGAAACATCTCAAATACCAGTAACCAAGGGAATACTGATAGATATTAGTCGTCAAGAGAAAGAGTGAAACATCTCAAATACCAGTAACCAAGGGAATACTGATAGATATTAGTCGTCAAGAGAAAGAGTGAAACATCTCAAATACCAGTAACCAAGGAAATACTGATAGATATTAGTCGTCAAGAGAAAGAGTGAAACATCTCAAATACCAGTAACCAAGGGAATACTGATAGATATTAGTCGTCAAGAGAAAGAGTGAAACATCTCAAATACCAGTAACCAAGGGAATACTGATAGATATTAGTCGTCAAGAGAAAGAGTGAAACATCTCAAATACCAGTAACCAAGGGAATACTGATAGATATTAGTCGTCAAGAGAAAGAGTGAAACATCTCAAATACCAGTAACCAAGGGAATACTGATAGATATTAGTCGTCAAGAGAAAGAGTGAAACATCTCAAATACCAGTAACCAAGGGAATACTGATAGATATTAGTCAAGAGCAAGAGTGAAACATCTCAAATACCAGTAACCAAGGGAATACTGATAGATATTAGTCATCAAGAGAAAGAGTGAAACATCTAAAATACCAGTAACCAAGGGAATACTGATAGATATTAGTCGTCAAGAGAAAGAGTGAAACATCTCAAATACCAGTAACCAAGGGAATACTGATAGATATTAGTCGTCAAGAGAAAGAGTTAAACATCTCAAATACCAGTAACCAAGGGAATACTGATAGATATTAGTCGTCAAGAGAAAGAGTGAAACATCTCAAATACCAGTAACCAAGGGAATACTGATAGATATTAGTCGTCAAGAGAAAGAGTGAAACATCTCAAATACCAGTAACCAAGGAAATACTGATAGATATTAGTCGTCAAGAGAAAGAGTGAAACATCTCAAATACCAGTAACCAAGGGAATACTGATAGATATTAGTCGTCAAGAGAAAGAGTGAAACATCTCAAATACCAGTAACCAAGGGAATACTGATAGATATTAGTCGTCAAGAGAAAGAGTGAAACATCTCAAATACCAGTAACCAAGGGAATACTGATAGATATTAGTCGTCAAGAGAAAGAGTGAAACATCTCAAATACCAGTAACCAAGGGAATACTGATAGATATTAGTCGTCAAGAGAAAGAGTGAAACATCTCAAATACCAGTAACCAAGGGAATACTGATAGATATTAGTCAAGAGAAAGAGTGAAACATCTCAAATACCAGTAACCAAGGGAATACTGATAGATATTAGTCGTCAAGAGAAAGAGTGAAACATCTCAAATACCAGTAACCAAGGGAATACTGATAGATATTAGTCGTCAAGAGAAAGAGTGAAACATCTCAAATACCAGTAACCAAGGGAATACTGATAGATATTAGTCAAGAGAAAGAGTGAAACATCTCAAATACCAGTAACCAAGGGAATACTGATAGATATTAGTCGTCAAGAGAAAGAGTGAAACATCTCAAATACCAGTAACCAAGGGAATACTGATAGATATTAGTCGTCAAGAGAAAGAGTGAAACATCTCAAATACCAGTAACCAAGGGAATACTGATAGATATTAGTCAAGAGAAAGAGTGAAACATCTCAAATACCAGTAACCAAGGGAATACTGATAGATATTAGTCGTCAAGAGAAAGAGTGAAACATCTCAAATACCAGTAACCAAGGGAATACTGATAGATATTAGTCGTCAAGAGAAAGAGTGAAACATCTCAAATACCAGTAACCAAGGGAATACTGATAGATATTAGTCGTCAAGAGAAAGAGTGAAACATCTCAAATACCAGTAACCAAGGGAATACTGATAGATATTAGTCGTCAAGAGAAAGAGTGAAACATCTCAAATACCAGTAACCAAGGGAATACTGATAGATATTAGTCGTCAAGAGAAAGAGTGAAACATCTCAAATACCAGTAACCAAGGGAATACTGATAGATATTAGTCGTCAAGAGAAAGAGTGAAACATCTCAAATACCAATAACCAAAGAAATACTTTAGTACATAATCTGTTTACCACGAACTACAAGTTCAGTCACTAGGGGAGATCCTCTCAGTAAAGTGGAATTCTATCACGTGACACTGCTACTGAAGGTTCGAAGCAGTTTTAATAAATATAAAGTGATTAAAATATCTCTTACAATATTTCATTGTATTGGAACCAATAAAACAAAGAATGAATCCGTTATAATCCGATACTTCCATGTATGGTTTTAACTGTAGAACAACGCTGGCGGAAATCACAGAAGAGTGGGTCGAGACGTGTCGTCACGGGACGAAATGATCTTTGGGGGTTTGCCGCTGGGACACACCCAACTTACAAATACTGTTAATGTCTAAATGATATCTAATATAAACATACATACGTTTCCTACGTTCAACGCGATTACAGTGAAAACAAATGCTACAGCTATATTATATACGACTGAAAAGGTACCATAAACAGTATTCAATGAACCTGATAAATTAATCACTGTCAGTCGATCCAGACAAGTAACGACAGTCAGTTCTAAGTTACTAAGTAGTTGAGTACATCTTTAAAATATGAAGATGTAGTGGTCACTTTATGATTGTTAAGAAATGATCAATTACTTGCTCAGCTTAGAATTGAAAACTACACGTTCGAAAGGTGTGTGAGCGAATTCGACTACAGTTACCGAACGTGCTCGCCCTTTTAACCTTTGATGTGTCACACTCGGTTTTCGTAATTAAGGAGCAGCTCAAGAGGTGGCGGTCGTTAGAGTTCACGAGCTACCTTTCTTTGAATGTTTGTTTCTGAGTTTCATCACATGTATCTGGTAACAATGGTTTGAAATTGTACTGACGAGTTCCTATCTTCAGTTCCATCATCTGGTAACAATGGTTCTATGTTTTACTGACGAGTTCCTATCTTTAGTTTCATAACGTGTGTCTGGTAACAATGGTTAAATATTCATTGAAGTATTTACTTTTTGGTTTCAAACATTATTTAAAATTAACATCACACACAATATGCAATTCTCAAGACAGACTCTTACCAGGTTTATCGACCAATCAAATATAGTGGTGGCGTCTTAGTAGAAATCCTATTGATATTACAGTCTGAGCTCTATTTTAATCTTTTCCCTAACAAAAACCGGTCTAACTATTGACAAAGAATACATCTGTTTATCAGATGCTTCCACACAAATCTAACATTAAAATAAATACGAAATAAATTACAAACATACAACTTTAACATAGATATTGTACTATTTGATAACTGTAAAACTATATTATTCATCATTTCTTGAAGCTCTAATAATCCTTCCGAGTGGACTTATTCGCCTACCTTTAACACAGTTCTTATGCAAAACTGGGATATTTCCATTAGATTAAAAGATTCAGTACGATTACCTGGAAATGAAGGATGATTGTCCAAATCAGGCCAAGGGTTAACTTCGGGTTTCCGTCCACGATATCTTCAGGCCTGATATTCACCAGTTTGATCTAATGTTGTCAAAAGACGCATTTCAATCACTACTGCTCTTATAATAAGGCTTAAGTTTTATGTCAAAACGAAGAGTTAAAAGTCCTAAAACCGTTTCACCTTAATCTTTTTAAATTCACAAATAACGTAAAGAAAACATTTATTGATAAAGTTGATAACATCTGAATGTTTCGTATTAAAAATAAGATAAACTGCCCCGAGTCTACATATTTCAACTGTTCTTTTGTTTCCTATATACAGTTACTTTATACCTTATTTATGAAACAACTATCATGTTTTAAGTGTTTGTTCATAATTAAATATAAAGTTATACAACGTGCTATCTGTGCTTTGCTTACCATGGGTATCGAAATACAGATCTAAGCACTGAGGGACCGTTTTAAAAGTTCCATAATATGTTTACTTAACGTTATCAGTAAGAAACACGTTTGTTTTACAAGTTATAAGTTTAAGTAATTATATTTTAATTAATATGATCAATAAATATAAAACAATCATTCCTTTTACAGAATCAGTGATCATCATAAAGGGTCATTTCAAGAAAATTATGTTCCTAGCGCCATCTATGATTTTTTAAGGGAATTATAATGTTCGTGAGGAGAGGATAGCTAGTTTCAACAATTAAATCTAGATTTTGTGCAAGTATTCAAATAAAATACCACGCACGAGGAGTTTACTTGTTCTTACACCTTGTCACGTTATAACCAACATACCTGATACCACGCACGAGGAGTTTACTTGTTCTTACACCTTGTCACGTTATAGACAACATACCTGATACCAAGCACGAGGAGTTTACTTGTTCTTACACCTTGTCACGTAATAGACAACGTACCTGATACCACGCACGAGGAGTTTACTTGTTCTTACACCTTGTCACGTAATAGACAACGTACCTGATACCACGCACGAGGAGTTTACTTGTTCTTACACCTTGTCACGTTATAGACAACTTACCTGATACCACGCACGAGGAGTTTACTTGTTCTTACACCTTGTCACGTTATAAACAACATACCTGATACCACGCACGAGGAGTTTACTTGTTCTTACACCTTGTCACGTTATACACAACATACCTGATACCACGCACGAGGAGTATACTTGTTCTTACACCTTGTCACGTTACAGACAACATACCTGATACCACGCACGAGGAGTTTACTTGTTCTTACACCTTGTCACGTTATAGACAACGTACCTGATACCACGCACGAGGAGTTTACTTGTTCTTACACCTTGTCACGTTATAGACAACGTACCTGATACCACGCACGAGGAGTTTACTTGTTCTTACACCTTGTCACGTTATAGACAACATACCTGATACCACGCACGAGGAGTTTACTTGTTCTTACACCTTGTGACGTTACAGACAACGTACCTGATACCACGCACGAGGAGTTTACTTGTTCTTACACCTTCTTACAGACAACGTACCTGATACCACGCACGAGGAGTTGTTCTTACACCTTGTCACGTTATACACAACGTACCTGATACCACGCACGAAGAGTTTACTTGTTCTTACACCTTGTCACGTTATAGACAACATACGTGATACCACGCACGAGGAGTTTACTTGTTCTTACACCTTGTCACGTTATAGACAACATACCTGATACCACGCACGAGGAGTTTACTTGTTCTTACACCTTGTCACGTTATAAACAACATACCTGATACCACGCACGAGGAGTTTACTTGTTCTTACACCTTGTCACGTTATAAACAACATACCTGATACCACGCACGAGGAGTATACTTGTTCTTACACCTTGTGACGTTACAGACAACGTACCTGATACCACGCACGAGAAGTTTACTTGTTCTTACACCTTGTCACGTAATAGACAACGTACCTGATACCACGCACGAGGAGTTTACTTCTTCTTACACCTTGTGACGTTATAGACAACGTACCTGATACCACGCACGAGGAGTTTACTTGTTCTTACACCTTGTGACGTTATAGACAACGTACCTGATACCACGCACGAGGAGTTTACTTGTTCTTACACCTTGTGAGGTTATACACAACGTACCTGATACCACGCACGAGGAGTTTACTTGTTCTTACACCTTGTCACGTTATAGACAACATACCTGATACCAAGCACGAGGAGTTTACTTGTTCTTACACCTTGTCACGTTATAGACAACGTACCTGATACCACGCACGAGGAGTTTACTTGTTCTTACACCTTGTCACGTTATAGACAACGTACCTGATACCACGCACGAGGAGTTTACTTGTTCTTACACCTTGTCACGTTATAGACAACATACCTGATACCACGCACGAGGAGTTTACTTGTTCTTACACCTTGTCACGTTATAGACAACATACCTGATACCACGCACGAGGAGTTTACTTGTTCTTACACCTTGTCACG
The DNA here is from genome assembly GCF_004210375.1 of Tachypleus tridentatus. Taxonomy (NCBI): domain Eukaryota; kingdom Metazoa; phylum Arthropoda; class Merostomata; order Xiphosura; family Limulidae; genus Tachypleus; species Tachypleus tridentatus. Next base: position 99,714,280 of record NC_134834.1, read on the forward strand.
TTATACACAACATACCTGATTATGTATCTTGGTTTTATGTGTTACAAATCAACTATGCTTAAAAAAAACTTTAAGTTTCCTCCAGTGGAATGTAACAAGATTATTATTTCTTAACTTATTTCTTTTAAAAAATTCTCTTTAACAAAACACCTGAATTTAATTATCTAATTCAGGAAATTTCTATTTATAATTACATATAACTACACAAACTCTCTCCTAGCGCCATCTGTTATCATCAAATACGTAGATAAACAGTAACAAACGTTAATCACATGAAATGTATCATCCAGTCACAATGGTAAAATGATCAGATGCGCAACCTTAGACTGTCTGAGGCCCGTGACTCACAGGTATCCCAAACATGGCTGATTAAGTAGAATGTTTGATAGCTAGGTAGCTGCCATTTTTCTTTGTTTTATCTAAATCAGATAACTGTGGTACAACAGAGATTTTAAGGGAAGCCAACCAAAGTCAAAACGTTGTACCACTACATACAACTCCAGGCTTACATTTTACTTTCACAAGTAAAACAAACTTGAAAACCAACAGCGAGAAATAGGAAAGTTGTAGATGTTTGTTATCAGACACAGCTATACATCCAAGTTTTATTTACACTGAGATTAATCGAATTTCTATTATTATTATCCAGGAAGCATCTGCCCATGTCACAACATAATACATATTTTAAGTAAAAATATTTTTAAAAATTTTAGATAACCTTGTGGGAATATGGTTGCAATTAATATTCATAAATTTACATACCAAGTAAAAAATCAAAGTTTAAAGTAAAATACACGTTTATCAACCTTTATCACGCTTAAAACTTGTGTTGCTATTACAAGTTCCAAAGGGCCAACAAACCAATATTATACATAAGTATAGTGTAATAATATTTTACCGTTTTGATGTTGTTTTTTTTATTACTGTTTCTAGATACTAGGAAGAGTTCTTTCAAATGTTCATTACCTGGTTGTTCGTTTCTCACATGATTAAGTGCACAATATTTTAAAACTGACTTTTAGAGCAGACTGAAGTAATGAAGAACACACGTAACAATAAGAAAATGAACAGTTACTCCTATTGTGTTTTAGTTTCATGCTACACAAAACTAAGTAGTACAATTTTGACAGTAAAACATTAACAAGCCTAAACATTTATAACTGCACTTATCAATTCGATATTTTATAGGTTATTGCTCTAAGTACCGTTTCGCTGGAAGTCTTTAATAGTTTGTTCTTACCTCTTGAATACGAAGGAAGTTTAAAGCTATTTGCACATTCTGAAGTCTATGAAAACGCATCTGTCCCTTTTCTCTGGGCTGTAAAATACAAAATAATTTATTGTCAGTTACTTTAAAGATATACAGTGCAACATAAAACATTCATTTAAATACTACCAAACACAGAACGTCACAGTAATTAACAAAAATTATCTGCGATTTCAAAAGTCTGTGAAATTTTACAATGACTTTGGATCGGAAGATATGTCTATTACACTATGTAACACAAATTTTGTTCCTGGATAGTATGTGTTATTTCTTAATTGTTTGTGTTGTAAAATTACAGAAAATGGCCATTATTCCCTTCAAACTTTGCTTTTGTGATATGGATAATGAAATTTAGAAATTAATGTATTTTCTATGTAAAAACGGGCAAATTTGTACATTTTCATTTACATAAGGTCTGAATAAAGCAACATATGAATCAAGATTTACATGTATTTATACTAAAGTTATACAAAAATGTTTAGAAGTAAGTAGTTTTTCGAGATTTGCGACTGTAATGTAAATCACTTTCACGTTAGCCCCCAGATATAGTCTCCCATAATGTTTTCGTTATACCTTCCTAGGTCGCAAAAGCAAAGTTTGAAGAGAAAAATAGGTCTTTTCCATTTACTTTAGACATAAGTAATTGAGAAATAACACTTTCTGTCCAGAAACAGGAAAAAGTAAAAATTTTGTTACATGGTATAATAATTAACTAGCGTCCAGTCCGTCAAAAAACGATGGGGCAAATAGTGCACCCTAATATCACATTTAATAGATATTAATGGGTACAACTTATAACGCCCATACGGCTGAAAGGGTGAGCATGTTTGATGTGAAGTGGATTTGAACCCGCGACTCTCAGATTATGAGTCGAGTACCCTGACCATCTGGTCATACCGAGAAGACACCAATCGAACTGTTATACCTGGATAAATGCATTTTGCCTTTTATGACTCCTATTTCAAGAAATCAAGTTTGATACGACGAGACAGACTGGATTTTATATCAGTTAGACGTGAGTTTATATGTTGTATGAAACAACATGAAGTGCTAAAGGTGAAGAAATCAATCATTCATGTTTAAAAAACATGAACTTGGACATATTTTCCATCAAAACTCCACCTGAAAACGGACCTTAAACTTCACACACCTTAATAAGCGAGGTTTTTTTTACAGTTATGGGCTGAACTTAGTATGAACTTTGTTACAATATTTCATCTGATATATTTGACATTACATTTTACTCAACATTAAAATCTATGTTAAAGCATTACCAAGTTATCTTAATCATAATAATAACCATTAGAACTTACAAGACGTTCCCCAGAGAGAACTTCCAACAAAGAGATGAGATTAGAGCCATCACGAAGGTCTTCAAACAAATTGACAACCTGTCTACCAGCCTGTAAAAAAAAATGCATGTGTTCTCTATATACACGCGTATTGGTGTTGTCTTTAATATAAAAATAATACATTTAAAATAGTAGTTAAGTCATAGAGTATCAATACAAAATATGTCAACACGAGTGTTATTTTTCTTAACATGCATTAGCTTTAATATACTGTAGTACCATCTAGTGACACCAAAGGGAACTTACTCTATCTGAAAATAGTTGAAATTAAAAATATTTAATTGCTTTGTGAATATAATGGTTGTTGGCACATTTGTGGAAAGTGTTCAAAAAAGGAAACATATTCAGTTTAACAGGAATAACCAAATCCTCCAAACAAACATTTTGTATTGGATTTGCACTCAATCTGTGATCCAACAAAACTAAAGGGTCCGATGGACTAATCAACTTGTTAAATCGTTAAGTACATTTTTTGTACTTAACAAACAATGTTACAAAAACAATTAACCAAATGTAATAAATGTTTATACAGTTACCAGTTAAAAGGTTAGATGGTATATATTAATTTACTCTGTAAACTGAAAATTAACTGTTAGCTAGGCGACCTTGGGAACCAACATTATTAAGTTATATTTGTAAGCACATGATTATGACAAGTTTGTAAATGTAACCTAAATTAGATCTAAACAATTAATCATTCATGTTACAAGTTCTATTTAAAAATGCAAACATTAAACATGCTAGTGGTACTGGTTCTACAAGAAAACTAATAAGTTAACCATGCTATTCTAACAGATTCTATTACAAAACTTACACTGATACTATTACTAAACACTTTGCAAAGGGTTTTAATTTTTCATGCGCTGATTATCAAACAAAACATTTGTACTAAACAAAACAAACAAACTAAAAATGCGTAACATCTCCCTGTATACAACAGAAAAATACCAATGACATTAAACCTAAAAATAACACGGCGGTCAGTCAAGTATTCTTTATATCATGCACCTACAGTATACGTGCGACAACGTGTTTAAATAGTCAACGCACATGCTTTATTACTTTTACCTTTTATACTAGCTTCTCCCAGGTACCTGTTCTCGTTGGAAGATCAGCTGTTCTCATTGGTAGAGAAAAACAATGTATTATTATAAATACACCTTATTCAATGTACTATAAAAGGATTAGAGTATATCCTAATCCCTGACTTGTAAAACGTACAATTAGTGATTATGAAAATGTCTACTGAATTACAGCCACCTTCATATGCTCATAAAGGTTTGATATTGTTAATATGTTTTATAGAATGAGATTCATTCCAGTTCATTCCAATGTATCGTCTTGGTTATTGTTTCTTTTTCTGGATCAGAGATCAAACAGTATTGTAACATCGTTAGGAATATATGACTCATCCATAAACACTACAGTTAAACCACCAACCATCACTAAACAACAGATGGTAGATTTTACCCTTCCTTATTGTAATAATGGAGAAACAAGGAAGCCAACTGGTAGGACATCTTTTCCTTCATGTACGAATAGAGAAACAAGGCCGAATGGTAGGATCTCTTCTACGATGCAGAGATACTGTGTGATCTTTGATATAGAAAGGAAATAGTAACCAAGGTGATACATCCTTAACAATGTAACGATACTGTTTGATCTTTGATATAGAAAGGAAATAATAACCAAGGTGATACATCCTTAACAATGTAACGATACTGTTTGATCTTTGATATAGAAAGGAAATAGTAACCAAGGTGATACATCCTTAACAATGTAACGATACTGTTTGATCTTTGATATAGAAAGGAAATAATAACCAAGGTGATACATCCTTAACAATGTAACGATACTGTTTGATCTTTGATATAGAAAGGAAATAGTAACCAAGGGGATACATCCTTCACAATGTAACGATACTGTTTGATATCTGATATAGAAAGGAAATAGTAACCAAGGTGATACATCCTTAACAATGTAACGATACTGTTTGATCTTTGATATAGAAAGGAAATAGTAACCAAGGTGATACATCCTTAACAATGTAACGATACTGTTTGATCTTTGATATAGAAAGGAAATAATAACCAAGGTGATACATCCTTAACAATGTAACGATACTGTGTGATCTTTGATATAGAAAGGAAATAGTAACCAAGGTGATACATCCTTAACAATGTAACGATACTGTTTGATCTTTGATATAGAAAGGAAATAATAACCAAGGTGATACATCCTTAACAATGTAACGATATTGTCTGACCTTTGATCCAGAAAATAGACAGTAACAAAGGTCATATATTCCTAACGATGTAACAATACTGTTTGATCTTTGATCCAGAAAACAGACAGTAACAAAGGTTATATATTCCTAACGATGTAACAATACTGTTTGATCTTTGATTCAGAAAATAGAAAGTAACAAAGGTCATATATTCCTAACGATGTTACAATACTGTTTGATCTCTGATCCAGAAAAAGAAACAATGACCAAGGCGATACATTCCTAACGATGTGACGATACTGTTTGATCTTGAAAACTACATAACAACCTTAAATAAGGAAAACAAAAACAAAACAACTATACTTCTGACACAGAACCGAGACAAACTGCCTGAGAAAATTAACTTAAACTATCGACACGAGACACGCTGCTACTGAATTTCAACTGTCAGTGGATTAGCAGTCATATCTAGCCGAAAGATAAAAAAATTGAATTTCACGATTTATTGGCTACACATAGTTGTTTCTATTTAAGTATTTATGCAAGTTTTTAACAGGCTACGCGGTTAGTTACATCCATTTAAAGGTGGTCAGACGTTACACTAGAAACAAAATATGACATTCCAATAGCGTTTTGATCACTTCTGAATTTGACGCGACATTTTTAACATATGTTATACAGAATATATACTGTTAATATTTCGTAACCCGATTAACACAAGTAGCGACAAATTTGGGTGTGTGTGTATATGTGTGTGTGTGTGAAGGGTGGGGTACACGTAACCCACTTACGTAGGGCCTCAAATGGTCTCAAACGGCTCTGTTGACGAAAATGAACTATCTTAACAAGTCTGGTGTGAGTTCACATCAACCACTATTAATTGAAATGTTATAAACATTTCCAGTAAAAACATTAACTCAAAGATTCAAAGAAATGTTCATAACAACGTTGAAACTCTCTCTTCTGTTACTGTGTAGTTCAGCTTAACGAAACATGTAAAAACCTTAAAAAACATTCAACCTTCCATGAACTAACTACACTTCTGATAATTAGTATATCTCGGATATTGAAACGTTTAAATCGACAGCACAGTTCAGGGGATATTTTAGCACAAATTTTCGACAATAAAAAACACTTGAACTTATAATAGTATTGTATTATCCCTGAATACGGCCGAACAACTCTTAAGAAGTACTGTCCAATCAGGTTCCACATATCTTTCAAGGACGAACGACCACGTGTATAAAAGTATTTTCTTGACAAGTCCTACACGTGGATCATTGTTTTTAATATTTGAGAAAGGAAACTAAACGCATGCGCACGCTGACACAAATCATGCAGAGGTTTTCTCTCTTTCCAACTTTCTTTAAGCGATTTAATGCGAAATAATAACTTACTCTAAAAATACAAATCTGAGCTACTTGCAAGTAATTATTATTATAAACCGACATCTGAAGGAAGAAATATTTCACAAACAACTGAACACATACATTCTGGTTCTTTCAATTTTGTTAATGGTAAAGCAGTCTAAAGCAATACACTTTCCCCACTGATGTAAATTCAAGACGAGGAATTTTTACTTCATTGATAGAAACAGATTTAAATATATTTTTCTTTTCTGTATAACAACGTCATCTGGTTTAAATGCCTTCCACATTTGACACCCTTTACAAACAAATCAATTTCCCTGGTTACCACACTATGCTGTTAAATATTATTTATCTACTTACCTTCAACGTTAATTATTTTAACTCAAGCGACAGCTTTCTTTATTTCGATTTCTCTACATTGAATAACATACAGCGTTCAGAGCAGACAACATAGCCTCCAGCGCGAGGAGGGCGCAGTTTTCTTTACTACCCCGTACATCTGTTTCGCTGGACCTGTATATGTACACTTTGTCTCTAATTTCAGTGCTAATAATGTAGCACGTTATTATAGTTAACTCATATAAATACAAATCGAACAATGTCTTTTCAGCCGTGCCCTTCCAAGGAACGGTCTCCCATTTAAAAATGGAATTAAAAGAGAACATGTCAATCTTTAATGCCTTTTGGAGTCCTCCGATGGACCAACAGTAAGTATACGAACTTACAGTACTAAAATCCAGGGTTTTATTCCTCGCGGTATTCAAGGTGCAGACAGCCTATTGTGTAGCTTTGCGCTAAAACAAACATTAAAATACCTTCAGGAATTTTTCCTTCACTCTTCTATCCCGTTCAGAGTCTCGATTGTACACATTTTAAAATTATTGGTTAGTGAAGTTAATGGTACATTTAAATTTTCTTCTGCTGAACAACAAAAGATTTGTATTACGAGAAAATTCAGTGAAGAATTTAACGAAATTTTATGTTTGAAAAACAGTTTTTATGTAATGAAGTTGCAAAAGCCAGAAATATGATGTAAGCCTAAATCTCGCGAGATCTCATTTACATATTTTCTAATGATTGTTTTCTCATTTTTGTACCTCTCCTGAGATAGCAGTAAGTCTTCGGATATTCACGAGGCTCAAATCAGAGGTTCGAATTACCCTCGAAGGACAGACACATCAGGTAGTCCGATGTGGCTTTGCTATAAGAAAAACACATTTACCTGACAGTTTCAGTGACCCTTATTTCAGTACTGTACAATTCTGAGTACCAAAAAAATATAAATAGAAAACGTTTTAATTATTAATGCATTTATTTATTTTACACAAAGATAAAAATATTCCCATATCATTTCTTTAAAAAAAAACAAGAAATTTAAACCAATTGGCATCAGATGTCTCTGCATACAAGTTTCTTTTTTTTATTCAACATGATTAAACTTAATGTTAGGAAGCTTTTTTGTTTTTTTTAAATTAAACACAAAGCTACACAATGGGCTATCTCTGCTATGCCCACCACGTGTATCGAAACCCGGTTTTTAGTGTTGTAAGTTACAGCTGAACCACAGGGGGGCGTTAGGAAGCTTTAAAAGGTATAACCTTTATTTCTTTAAAACATTTTTTCTTCATTACACGGCACTGCACGACCTTTTAATTATAGATTTTATCATTTCGACTTTCCCTCGAACCGCTTCTTCCTGTTTTTGTTATCAACTCCATAAAATCTTACGAAATACGTATACATTACACACAATTTTCCAATTCAACAATTCTGTTGTGTAAACAGAAACTCTGCATTTACTTAGTTTTTACTACACAACCTCTGTCCTTGTTAGTGATTCTGGTTCAAGTCACAGTACCTTAACCCTGTTCTTTGTTAATGATTCTGGTTCAAGTCACAGTACCTTAACCCTGTTCCTTGTTAATGATTCTTGTTAATGGTTCTGGTTCAAGTCACAGTACCTTAACCCTGTTCTTTGTTAATGGTTCTGGTTCAAGTCACAGTACCTTAACCCTGTTCTTTGTTAATGATTCTGGTTCAAGTCACAGTACCTTAACCCTGTTCTTTGTTAATGGTTCTGGTTCAAGTCACAGTACCTCACAATACCTGAACCCTGTTCTTTGTTAATGGTTCTGGTTCAAGTCACAGTACCTTAACCCTGTTCTTTATTATTGTTAATGGTTCTGGTTCAAGTCACAGTACCTTAACCCTGTTCTTTGTTAATGGTTCTGGTTCAAGTCACAGTACCTTAACCCTGTTCTTTGTTAATGGTTCTGGTTCAAGTCACAGTACCTTAACCCTGTTCTTTGTTAATGATTCTGGTTCAAGTCGCAGTACCTTAACCCTGTTCTTTGTTAATGGTTCTGATTCAAGTCACATCTTGTTCTTTATTAATGGTTCTTTCAAGTGTTCCTTTAAATACACTGAAAAGTTAAAACTGCATTGTAAAATATGATACCAATCTGTTACGAAAAAAATCGAAAAATCGTGTTCTATCGTGTTCTAATACTAATCTCAATCGTGTTCTATTCGCATACTAATCTCACATCGTGTTCTATTCGCATACTAATCTCACATCGTGTTCTATTCGCATACTAATCTCACATCGTGTTCTATTCGCATACTAATCTCACATCGTGTTCTATTCGCATACTAATCTCACATCGTGTTCTATTCGCATACTAATCTCACATCGTGTTCTATTCGCATACTAATCTCACATCGTGTTCTAGTCGCATACTAATCTCACATCGTGTTCTAGTCGCATACTAATCTCACATCGTGTTCTAGTCGCATACTAATCTCACATCGTGTTCTAGTCGCATACTAATCTCACATCGTGTTCTAGTCGCATACTAATCTCACATCGTGTTCTATTCACATACTAATCTCACATCGTGTTCTATTCACATACTAATCTCACATCGTGTTCTTCGATTATTTTTGTTATGTACGTCATTTTAGCCTTATTCAGATATATAATGTTGAGTCTAAGATATAAATAAATTTATTGCTGTTTTCCGATGAAAGTTTTTTCAAGTTGACTTTCCTCGTGACGTCAGAGGTCAGAAGGTCGCCCGTGAAAGAGTGAAGCACAAAGCTTCATACATAAACGATCAACATACCACTGTATGTCAACTGTAAAGTTGTATTTGCGAAATGTCCACTTCATACCTACTTCAAACAACATATTACACACAGCTGGCTATTCTTTGTGTGCTTTCCTACCTCCTACGGAATTTCAAGTTGCTCTCTCCCACGCCCACGTATACCTGCCCAAACCCCACGCGTGTCCCTGTGACATTTCTGTCTGTCGTTCCATTAGCCTTGTTTCTTATTTTATGTCCTTGTTACACTTAATACGTTTCAATTTCAAAATATTTACATCACCTGGTCAACACGTTAACATACAATTAACTGAAATGAATCGTTAGAAAGAAGGCTGACAGGGCAGAAGATGTGCTGGTATCACATTAAAGTTCGTGCTTTCTGTTACGGAATCACTCATTTCCAAACAATAGCTTTAATGAATTGTAAATATATTATTCTACATCAGGAACGTGATCTCTTAATTATTTATAAAAATTAGCATCACTATTACCACCCATCTACTACTATTGTAGTGTCTATCACAATACTACTGTTACAGTCACAAACAATTAGTGTCTCTATCACTCTACACAACACTACCGTTACAGTCACAAACAATTATAGTGTCTCTATCGCTCTAAACAATACTACTGTTACAGTTGTAACTAACGTCTCTATCACTCTACACAACACTACTGTTACAGTCACAAACAATTATAGTGTTTCTATCGCTCTAAACAATACTACTGTTACAGTTGTAACTAACGTCTCTATCACTCTACACAACACTACTGTTACAGTTGTAACTAACGTCTCTATCACTCTACACAACACTACTGTTACAGTCACAAACAATTAACGTCTCTATCACTCTACACAACACTACTGTTACAGTTGTAACTAACGTCTCTATCACTCTACACAACACTACTGTTACAGTTGTAACTAACGTCTCTATCACTACACAACACTACTGTTACGGTCACAAACAGTCAAATATAACGACTACACACATCTTGGAAGTTCTACAACCCTAATTTGAGTGCATAATTTTGTTTCGAAAAGACTGTTACATATCTTACCAAACCGACCGATTTTGATGGCATGACCCCTCTACCTACAAAACTCCGAACAATGTTAGAATGTAATTCCACTGCGACTTGATACTATCTGTGGTTGTCACATTTCTTCATATAAGCAGTACCTCATATACAAGATATTTACGATACACTTAAGTGCTTCATTTTGCAGAATGATCAAGATGAGGTGATGGTGTTACTTTGGAAGTACTTCATTTCTACCCTTTAGTAGTCTGTCCACGTGCTTCATTTTGGAGAATGATCAAGATGAGGTGATGGTGTTACTTTGGAAGTACTTCATTTCTTACCTTTAGTAGTCTGTCCACGTGTTTCATTTTGCAGAATGATCAAGATGAGGTGATGGTGTTACTTTGGAAGTGCTTCATTTCTTACCTTTAGTAGTCTGTCCACGTGCTTCATTTTGGAGAATGATCAAGATGAGGTGATGGTGTTACTTTGGAAGTACTTCATTTCTTACCTTTAGTAGTCTGTCCACGTGCTTCATTTTGGAGAATGATTAAGATGAGGTGATGGTGTTACTTTGGAAGTACTTCGTTTCTTACCTTTAGTAGTCTGTCCACGTGCTTCATTTTGGAGAATGATTAAGATGAGGTGATGGTGTTACTTTGGAAGTACTTCGTTTCTACCCTTTAGTAGTCTGTCCACGTGCTTCATTTTGGAGAATGATTAAGATGAGGTGATGGTGTTACTTTGGAAGTACTTCGTTTCTTACCTTTGGTACTCTGTCCCTGTTTACTCATAATACTGGGAAACACATTATGTCAACACTAGGCCTACTGATGGAACCAGAAGTCAATATTATGTGTATTGTTTTCTTGATCTTCCTAATTCCCACTGAGGGCCGCGTTGATTATAGTAACTTAATCCTATGCCAGTTTGTGTTTTCCATCACATCATGATAGTGACTTCGTCCCATGATGATCTGTGCTCTCTATCATATCGTCTCGTGATAGTGACTTTGTTCCATAATGACCTGTGTTCTCCATCATATCGTGATAGTGACTTCGTCCCATGATGATCTGTGTTCTTCATCATATCGTCTCGTGATAGTGAATTTCTTCCATGATGATCTGTGTTCTCCATCATATCGTGATAGTGACTTTGGTCCATGATGATCTGCGCGTTCTCCATTACACCATCATAGTGACTTTGGTCCATGATGATGTGTTCTCCATCAGACCATCAAAGTGACTTTGTTCCACGCTGGTCTGTGTTCTCCATCAGACCATGCTTGTCCTACTATGCCATATTTGTCATTCTCTCTCCAATTTGTCTCCTTGCACATAACACCTGGCATACAAATGGTTAGCTTCGACGTTGTTAGCCAATTCAACAATATACTAAAAGTTGAGGCTCCAACAGTAGTGAGACTGGCAACAGATGACACTCTACTGGTAAAAACATACATCCCAACAGATAACATCATGGAGTTGTTCACTTGTGTGTAACCACCACAGTCGTTCAGCTATATTGTATGTATTACGAACAGAGGAAAGGTAGGGCTATCGGCTCGCCATTATCACTGGTGATTACCAACATCTATATGGAATACATCTAGCATTGGAAGCTGCACCTCTCTTACTAGCAGTGTGGTTTCGATACGTAGACGATACGTTCGTCCTATGGCATCATCAGCAGGACATAAAGTAATACTTGGACCATATTAACAAACTTCGACCACCAACCCAGTTCACCAGAGATTGCAAAAGTAGTGTTATACTGTCGTACCCAGACATCAGGGTGGAAAGAGATGAAACTGGTTCCAAGACATCTGTGTACTATAAACCAACAGCCATTTTGAGTGACACAATCCAGATATTGTTAAGAAAGGTATTGTGAGATACATACGGCAGGGTGCAGACGACATCATCGCTAATAATACAATAAGAAAACAATGAATGAACCAGTTAACAGAGACATTCGAGAAAAATGTATTCCCATGGACAAAGTCACTGTGGTGGTATGATGGAGAACACAGGTAATCATGGAACAAAGTCACTATGATGGTGTAATGAAAAACACAGATCATCATGAAACAAAGTTACTATGATGGTGTGATGGAGAACACAGATCATCATGGAACAAAGTCACTATGATGGTCTGATGGAGAACACAGATCATCATGAAACAAAGTCACTATGATGGTGTGATGGAGAACACAGGTAATCATGGAACAATCATCATGAAACAAAGTCACTATGATGGTGTGATGGAGAACACAGATCATCATGAAACAAAGTCACTATGATGGTGTGATGGAGAACACAGATCATCATGAAACAAAGTCACTATGATGGTGTGATGGAGAACACAGATCATCATGAAACAAAGTCACTATGATGGTGTGATGGAGAACACAGATCATCATGAAACAAAGTCACTATGATGGTGTGATGGAGAACACAGATCATCATGAAACAAAGTCACTATGATGGTGTGATGGAGAACACAGATCATCATGGAACAAAGTCACTATGATGGTGTGATGGAGAACACAGATCATCATGGAACAAAGTCACTATGATGGTGTGATGGAGAACACAGATCATCATGGAACAAAGTCACTATGATGGTGTGATGGAGAACACAGATCATCATGGAACAAAGTCACTATGATGGTGTGATGGAGAACACAGATCATCATGGAACAAAGTCACTATGATGGTGTGATGGAGAACACAGATCATCATGGAACAAAGTCACTATGATGGTGTGATGGAGAACACAGATCATCATGGAACAAAGTCACTATCACGAGACGATATGATGGAGAACACAGATCATCATGGACCAAAGTCACTATGATGGTGTGATGGAGAACACAGATCATCATGAAACAAAGTCACTATGATGGTGTGATGGAGAACACAGATCATCATGGAACAAAGTCACTATGATGGTGTGATGGAGAACACAGATCATCATGGAACAAAGTCACTATCACGAGACGATATGATGGAGAACACAGATCATCATGGAACAAAGTCACTATGATAGTCTGATGGAGAATACAGACCAACATAGGACTAAGTCACTGTCATCAACACGGCCCTCAGTGGGAAATTAGGAAGATCAAGAAAGCAGCACACATAACATTGACTACTAATTCCATCAGTAAGTCTAGTGTTGACATACAGACTTACGTTGCTCTCAGTATTATTAAAAAACAGAGACAAAACTCTCAAAGGTAAGAAATTAAGTGCTTCCGAAACATCTCCAAAGTGTCTTCCTGACAACCAAGTGGTTAGAGTACCCATATTCGGGATAACAGGTTCGAATCCTCGTAATTTAAGAAAAAGCTTTCCAGTTGTGATGCACATAACATGTCTGATAGACACCTGGTGACAAAGGAAGAATGCACCGGTCAAAACGTTGTGAAAACAACTTATCGTCACCAGTTGTGTGATGCCGGTGTATTCCAATAATACAAACAGACGGCATCGTACGAATTTAGCACCTGTCATATGATTATTTAGTGGTTAACTTTTACAATAACCTTACCTGGTTAAATGTTAAAACAGCTTCAAGAAGGTTTCAACGTCCAGGTGCGAGTTTTCTCAGTGTACCCTTAAACTTTGAATAAGTTTCCCTTCTACACGTTAGATTAACATGTAAGCATAAGATCGATATGCGAGTACAAAGAATTGAATTTTGTTTATTTAATATAGACATGTCGATGTAATAAAATCATTGTTTTACCATAAAATCAGAACGTTATTACTGGATGGCCATGTTGAATTTACTTGCCGAGCCAATAACGAATCGAAATATTTTATACTATTTCTGAGTACACTGAAAAGAAATACTTTTCTGAAGACTTTATTTATCAACCACTTCCACACGTCAGCGTGGATTATCTAACAGTTGTTGAGCTCCACAATATACTGCTGTAATACTTTGTCACTATCTATTCAAAGTTTACCACGGAACTCTACCAAGTAAATCATTAACAGACTGTTTTTGGTACAAACCCAGTTAATTACCATCTTTTACAACTGATTCTAAACCTACACTATGCACAGATAGATGGTCTTCGAATGAACAAATCATCAGAATTACGGTCACGTGGTGCCGATGAGCACGTAAACGTCACAAGAGCATTGGGAATACCATAAACTTCGTTTGCACTGTTTTCAGCGTCTCTGAACATTAGAAAACGAGAACTTGCAAAACTCGATTTTCCTTCTTTAGAAGTAGGTACATTGGAATTATTAAGTAGCCAGTTGGTAAAACACGTGGGATTTTTAATTCACAGCTTAATAACCCACACAAACTGTGGTGTATGAATAATTTCTATTATTCATTATGCCGTAACCAACTGTTTCATTATTAGTTTATGTATTTCTTTTCATCAAAGGTAATATTAAACATTTAAACTGTGACACGCAGACAATGCTTTATTTGATTCGCCGTACCCTCTGCTATGTACAAAGTTATATCTATACAGTCTCAACAATACAGCTAAAGTAAATGAAATGTATTAGGTCTCAATGTCACATATTTTAAATTTTACCTTTTGTGAAATACAAAACTATAATACAGCCGGTACGTGTGGCAGTGTTAGTTTTGTTACAAAATAAGAAACTACAAAACACGATATTTTATATTGTTATTGGATTATTATATTATTGCGTGTAACATAATACTGTGAAAGCACCATGTTATGGTTGCTGTGAATAACTGATTATTAAACTGTTATATCCTAATTATTAACAAGTTGAAGTCTCTTATTCTTCCTATGTAGCAGTTTGTATAAAATCATGTTTAATACCTTCATGTCTCAAATGAGACATTTCATTACAAAAGATTCTGCTACAAATCTACCCCAGTCTACTTCAGGCTACTTTGTACTTGAACGTACGATGTTTTAAACCTTTCGATGTCATAATACAAGTGGTATTTCAACAAAAGCTTTGTGTCTGTAACACAGACAATTTTATTAACTTGACGGTAACGCTAGGCAACAAAGTATTGTTGAAATATTTTTACACACCAGATAACAGAATTATACATGCGTAAAGTAATGTGACTTGTATTATCATCCATGATATTATGTTACACCAATATTATTAATAGTCTTCCACCTTCAGTCTAAACCTTCTCTACTCCCAGACTACCATTGTTAAATAATCAATACAACTAACGGTGTTCAGTGACCAATAATTGATAAATATGTTTTAAAACAAAACAGAGTGCTAAAGTTCACAGTATTAGATTATCACCATACTGTAAGTCACAGATACTGATGTAACTATGTTTGAGGTGTCATACGAACAAACGTTTCAAATGAAATTATAATAAGCTGATATAATTGTTATCTAAAAATAAATATGATCACTTAGGTACGCGTTGCGTTACGATTTCAGAACTAATTAGGCTTAACACAAAACCATTCTATTTATGGAACATATTTAATGAATAAGGTATACACAGAATTATAAACTTGCTTTATTGAGTATATTCTCGTTTAGACAATTTTAATTAATTTCATTACTAAAACCATTACAGAACCAGTTCTTTGATTATAAATAAGTTCTCGTGGTAATCGTGAAAGTTTAAAAAAAAATTCCATTACACAGTAATAAGTAATGGATTCTTGATAGAAAATTCCACAATTTGTGAGAAACACCATAACGAATTATAGATTATGTTAAAAAAATAGTTACACCTACGTATAGCGACTGTACATGTGTATTAATATTAAAATAAGGACTTAAATTATAATTCCGGTTTGATCTCCAAGCAATACGTTGTTGCAACATTGTTCTTTCGCTGGTGGGTTCTTTTTTGGATTACACCTGGTGAAAATAATGAAGGTCCAGTCTGCGTAAATGATAACAATTAGTTTATTTACTTCTCAATGTACTTACAAGAAACTTGAATACCGTGAAACTTGTACACTGTTGTAGGCTTATGTTTGCAAATCACGCCAACTACACTACACTTACCTAAAAAAATAGTTACTTATTATTTTACGATTTAAACACAATGACTAGAAACAACTCTGTCTTCTCAACTTTTTGTGATATTTCGCTAATCCCATGTTTATAATCGACCATTAAATGTACTAAAAAACATGACATCTAATCTTTAAAACTTTCTAGGCCTAATTTAAAGTCATCATTATGACGTAAGGTTCCCCCTAGGTATTATTTAAATTATAGCGAATAAAATATAGATGACAACGTCATGAAATAATTCAGTTACTGATTACGTTTAAGCTAGTACATTTGTTAGATCACGATACGTAATAAACGTTGAAAATGATATTTAACGTTAATGTAACATTCATCTGACACAAAGCTTAACATAACGGAGGTAAAATAATATCAAAATGATCAAATCCAGAATATGTGATTCGAATACAAGAATGAAACTACTTTTGTAAACTTGTATCACAATTTAACAAACCTTGAATGAAAAAAATATTATCATCATATTCTGCAATTTAAACCCACAAAACACAAATATTACTCAAACCCAGGGCACATGTACACAACACATGAGTTGGAGATCATTGTTGAAATGTTCGAATATCGAAACACAAATTATTAACATAAAAGTAAGAAACAACTGCGTGAATGTAACGTAATTACTAAACCTACATCACTAAAAAACAGAATACAAAGTCCAATTCACTTGATGATAACGAAAGTGTTTTATTTGTTTTATTCCTTCGACTACATATTTTATTGCTTGCACGGTTTCATGAACTACCGACTGGCCTAACTTTACGAATAACATTGTTAAACAAAAATTAAAGTCAGTTAATTGTAACTCGCGTCTCCAATGTTCGTTTGAAACAAACTCAACACGAGAAGCAATGAAACAACATCGAAACCTATGAACAAATTCAATACCTCACAACAATATATATATAAACTGTCAACGTAAGAAGCTATTTCGAGAAATTGGATATTTATGGCTTCATTTCACCAGTAGTTCAAAAGTAAAAAAAAAACAAAAAATTCTGGTTAAATTAAACATTTAAAGGACATATTAAAAATACGAATGACGGTTCTTAAAACTTTGCTAACATAATAATGTGTGTTATTTAATACGCCATTAGACCTATATATATTTCAAAACCACTACCGTTACTGTATTTTTTGTAAGCGTTCTATACTGCAAGGTCTGATTACACAAGATACACAGGAAACTGCCACCAGGCTAAAAAGGATGCTTGTAAGCTTTCATTCACGTGATTTATTCAATCTATCCGGTATCGGTGATCACGTGAACACAAAATTGTCCCCTAACAATAAAGATAAAAATTACTGTTGGCATATCCAGTGGGTTAAACCTTATTTTTGACACCACAATCAGTCTATAAATATTGAGATTTAACGTGATCATCATGACTGTATCCACCACCCCTACCGAACATGTTATGTGCTTTTCTCATATCGGAAAAAGTTGTTACCTTTTCAGTCTTCTCGTATCGAGGTAACGTTCCAAACCAAAAATACTGAGCTGAAAATTACTTAACCATAAAAGCTACTTATCTACCCAATTATACCAGAAGGTTACAGCAGTCAAGCTACACAGACAATATTTAGTTCTGATTACATCAGTTACATATCTCTCCTTCATATGGTATTAATGCATGACTTCTCTAGTTCTGGTGATATGTCTCATTACATAACACAGAACTAATGTGTGACTTCAGTTCTGGTGATATGTCTCATTACATAACACAGAACTAATGTGTGACTTCAGTTCTGGTGATATGTCTCATTACATAACACAGAAATAATGTGTGACTATAGTCCTGGTGATATGTCTCATTACATAACACAGAACTAATGTGCGACTTCAGTTCTGGTGATATGTCTCATTACATAACACAGAACTAATGTGTGACTTCAGTCCTGGTGATATGTCTCATGAACTAATGTGTGACTTCAGTTCTGGTGATATGTCTCATTACATAACACAGAAATAATGTGTGACTATAGTCCTGGTGATATGTCTCATTACATAACACAGAACTAATGTGTGACTTCAGTTCTGGTGATATGTCTCATTACATAACACAGAACTAGTGTGACTATAGTCTGGTGATATGTCTCATTACATAACACAGAACTAATGTGTGACTTCAGTTCTGGTGATATGTCTCATTACATAACACAGAACTAATGTGCGACTTCAGTTCTGGTGATATGTCTCATTACATAACACAGAACTAATGTGCGACTTCAGTTCTGGTGATATGTCTCATTACATAACACAGAACTAATGTGCGACTTCAGTTCTGGTGATATGTCTCATTACATAACACAGAACTAATGTGCGACTTCAGTTCTGGTGATATGTCTCATTACATAACACAGAACTAATGTGTGACTATAGTCCTGGTGATATGTCTCATTACATAACACAGAAATAATGTGTGACTATAGTCCTGGTGATATGTCTCATTACATAACACAGAACTAATGTGTGACTATAGTCCTGGTGATATGTCTCATTACATAACACAGAACTAATGTGTGACTATAGTCCTGGTGATATGTCTCATTACATAACACAGAACTAATGTGTGACTTCAGTTCTGGTGATATGTCTCATTACATACCACAGAACTAATGTGCGACTTCAGTTCTGGTGATATGTCTCATTACATAACACAGAACTAATGTGCGACTTCAGTTCTGGTGATATGTCTCATTACATAACACAGAACTAATGTGCGACTTCAGTTCTGGTGATATGTCTCATTACATAACACAGAACTAATGTGGGACTTCAGTTCTGGTGATATGTCTCATTACATAACACAGAACTAATGTGGGACTTCAGTTCTGGTGATATGTCTCATTACATAACACAGAACTAATGTGTGACTTCAGTTCTGGTGATATGTCTCATACATAACACAGAACTAATGTGCGACTTCAGTTCTGGTGATATGTCTCATTACATAACACAGAACTAATGTGTGACTTCAGTTCTGGTGATATGTCTCATTACATAACACAGAACTAATGTGTGACTTCAGTTCTGGTGATATGTCTCATTACATAACACAGAACTAATGTGTGACTTCAGTTCTGGTGATATGTCTCATTACATAACACAGAACTAATGTGTGACTTCAGTTCTGGTGATATGTCTCATTACATAACACAGAACTAATGTGTGACTATAGTCCTGGTGATATGTCTCATTACATAACACAGAACTAATGTGTGACTATAGTCCTGGTGATATGTCTCATTACATAACACAGAAATAATGTGTGACTATAGTCCTGGTGATATGTCTCATTACATAACACAGAACTAATGTGTGACTATAGTCCTGGTGATATGTCTCATTACATAACACAGAAATAATGTGTGACTATAGTCCTGGTGATATGTCTCATTACATAACACAGAACTAATGTGTGACTATAGTCCTGGTGATATGTCTCATTACATAACACAGAACTAATGTGTGACTTCAGTTCTGGTGATATGTCTCATTACATAACACAGAAATAATGTGTGACTATAGTCCTGGTGATATGTCTCATTACATAACACAGAACTAATGTGTGACTATAGTCCTGGTGATATGTCTCATTACATAACACAAACTAATGTGTGACTATAGTCCTGGTGATATGTCTCATTACATAACACTGTACTAATGTGTGACTATAGTCCTGGTGATATGTCTCATTACATAACACTGTACTAATGTATGACTAGTCCTGGTGATATGTGTGACTATAGTCCTGGTCTCACTACATAACACTGTACTAATGTATAACTAGTCCTGGTGATATGTGTGACTATAGTCCTGGTCTCACTACATAACACTGTACTAATGTATAACTAGTCCTGGTGATATGTGTGACTATAGTCCTGGTCTCACTACATAACATTGTACATTGATGTGTGATCTATCGTTCTTTACTACTTACGAATTGTTACTTCACGATAAAAGTTATTTTCTCCATATACACAACAAGTATATATTATTGATCTAAAGATGTACTTCAGGTCAAGGATTTAACAAAAATGTCATTAAAGAGACTAGAGACAGATTATCAAACCTTTTCAACAGAATGTTAAACAAAACACCTGTGATCTTTAAGAACACCTATTGTATTTTCATAGTAACAATGATATACTGTCTGTCAGTTTCCATCTCCACGTTTCTATGCTGCTAGAACATACACTTCGTACAGAAGTAATGTGATGATCAGAGATTACATCCTATTTCCTTTCCCTTCCCTAACCTGGAGTGATAAAAGAAACTGTACCAACCATATCGATGACGACTGAATAACCTAAGTTTGGTTAAGAAATACGAGAATTAAAAATCAACACACAAACAATACACATAAGCTAACCCTAACTATTGTAAGACTGTACGAGTGAATTCATGTCTTAATCCTATGATTTCTTCTTTTTATCTAATTTATATGTTTTTTTTTCCGTTCCAGGACTTTCCAAGATGTCAATGGAAGATTCTAATTTATCACTCCTTTGAGAGTTTTGTAAACTTTAAGAACTAAAACAAATAAATCAAGTACCAAACCTATTGTTAAAGTATATAATACTACGACACACTGCTATACGTTAAGTTAGCTTATTAAAAAAAATTCAACGTAGTTCAAAATGCTGTGCATACTATTTGAAAATTCTTCACGCGCGCTTTTATTCCAAGTTATACAATCTGAAAAGAGTGCTAACCAGAAACGTTATCTTCGCGAAACAAACAAAATATATATCAAATTGTCGACTTTACAACCCATTGTCTATGTTGTACAACATACCTCCTAACGACTCCCGTGATAACTGGGCTTATATATTCATTGTTTGGTCACATGTAACAATGAAACAAGACCCCTGGGACACAGGGAATTTCTCCACACAGTGGGCACATAAGAAACGTGCGTTTACAACAACTTTGCTGTTAGTTTTATACGCAGGAGCATACCTCACGTATTACCTAATAATGCAAGTATGATGTATAGCCTTTAGTTTCACTGTGATGTCCAGTACGTCGTCACGTAACTCATGCTATCGATTTCCGTACTACTTTGATCAATGTAAATCTAATAAAAGTCAGTATCATAGATATGTCACCCGAAAACTGCACGTTGGTAAAAAAAACCCACAACAAATAAAACAAAGTTACAACCACGCTGCAAATGTATGTTTGATCACTGAATCAGTCTAAGATACCAAATGTGGATTTCACTGTGTAAACATCACAGGACAATTAACTACAAAATTTAGTATAACACTGATTACAGACCACTCAGTACGTTTACTGGCTTCACTAGCTCTGTAACAACAACAATCAACACCTTAATATAATACGTTTACTGGCTTCACAGTTACGTATCTCTGTAATAACAATCAATACCTTAATTAAAAAAAAAACCTTTACTGATTTCACAATTACGTAATAACGATAATGACCAAGGTTTCAATGAAATAAGTTTATTAACAACAATTAAAACAAAACATATATAGTGACTTCACAACTATTTTATTGTTTTCACCAAATCTGTCAACTTATTTAACCTATCATAGCCAAAGGGTTTTCAACGTGGTAACATTCTTGATTCATTTTAAAATTTACATCCTGGCTAGAAACAAGAAAGAACACACAGGTGTTAAAACCTTCCCTTCTCAGATGGTGCTCGATTTTCTGACTAGATTAAGTAAATTGGCCAGCAGGCGAGATTACTTGCCACCTTGACTAGTTGCCTAGTTACGCCGAAAATGCCTCTCTGTGTAGGCAGGCCTAGCAGAATGAGTCTACCTTGGGTTATACAGCCTTTCGATTGTTATCAAACATTTTATTATAACCTCTTTGATAAGAAGCACTTAGAATGTTAATAATAACACAGAGAATTGCTTGTCAAATACTCCTTCAAATTACGAACATATTAATGTAGTTTACTTCTAAACATCACGAGATTTAATAGAACGTACAAAGAAAAAAATGTACAAATTGTATCGATACACTCAGTTTAATGATAATTTGTAAATAGAGGTACCGTTACAAATATCTTATGATAACACACGTCATCAACAATAAGTCGAATGAA
Source organism: Tachypleus tridentatus (assembly GCF_004210375.1). Lineage (NCBI taxonomy): Eukaryota > Metazoa > Arthropoda > Merostomata > Xiphosura > Limulidae > Tachypleus > Tachypleus tridentatus. Next base: position 99,736,747 of record NC_134834.1, read on the forward strand.
CTAATGACGTCATGGACGGGACAACGCACTGATTATTTTCTAAAAGTTGAGGTATGTTTATTTGTTAGCTAATTAAAAGTATGTAACCATGACATGCCGAACTCTGCACAGAATTCCACTCAAACCTCAGCAGTCTGCGTGTGTCTACAATGCGTAGTAACAAACCTAAGACATATTAGAAGTCGTCCAATAAAGAAATCACTTACTATTACGGAATATTTTTGTTGTCTTTTCTCAGCAGCTCTTCAAAATAACAGAGTACTGATATGCGAATTACGTCTGTTATTCAACTTCTATAGTGTATATAAGGCATATTAATACTAGAAATAAATGATCACATAACACCAAAATGTTGTTTCAATTTGAGATTTCTAAAACACTACACAAAGAATCAAGTGTTAAGAATGGTAACAAGGCTATTCCTAATGTCGTTTATTACAAGTATAAATTATGTATCTTGTCAAGTTAATTAAGTATCGAGGAAAGATAATTGTTCTTTCTTTATAACCCGTTCGAGTTAATTTAGTAATTATAAAATCGTAAATTGTCCAATGTGAAAAGCGACTACCCACGTGATCTAGATACATGTACACTTAGTGATTCTGTGTTTCTAGGATATTCACAGAGAACGTTTAATAAGGACGAATGTGTTCGCTTTCCCTTATCAAATATGAGTGATGCGCTCACGTGACACCAGGAAACAGCTGTTGATACGAGTCTTTCTACGTGTTAACACTATTTCCAAATTCTTTAATAATTCACAGAAAAGGACAAGCAAGAGCGTAAAAGCAAAAAATAGATTACTATTAGTTGGAAGACAAGGTGTTATTTAACAGAACATGTCCAGCTCTGGATACCACACCGAGGATTTACACTATTTACACAGTATTTTCAGAAACTAGAAGGCTGAAAGGAAGATTAATCACGTGACACGTTGAAACATCTTAAGGTGGACTGTTTCATTTTGGGTGGAGTCCACTACACACCACTGTTCCTTGGACATATAAGGTTGGTCCCATCTGATGTCATGAGCTCTTCGCCCAAGAAGGGCGTACCCCGTGTTTACTATCAGCCTACATAAGAGCACGTGGGTAGTATACTCAAAACATAAGTCGATTTTCAAAGAAATAAGTAAATAAATAATTCTAAGAAATCATCATCTGTCTATCAAAGGAAGATTTTTGTAAAAAGTATAAAATTATTTATGGTACACACTAGCCTTTACTGACAGAATTGTGACTGAAACTACAACAGTTTAACGACAACCCTGGAGTGTGTTAAACTTCAATCATGTCTTCAGGGCTTCATGAAACACTAATATAGGATTGATATAGGTCAACTGAAAAAGTGAAACCAAACAATATCCAGTTTCTAACGATATCGTCGTTTATCACATTGAATGTAGACGACACAAGTTTCAGAAAGGTTTATTTTAGGGTTCGGTGGTAAGAGGTATAAGTTTTGAAGTAATAACGTTCTGAAACTTCACTGGTTTATTGCTTTGTTGTCTCAAAGTGTAAAACTTCAGACAATATTAACAGTTTCGTTCTGGAAATTATAGCAATTCAGATCGAAATTTAGCACTCGTTTCAAATGATATTCTTACTATAAAAACTGTAACTTGTAATAATTCACACAATATTGTTACAAAACGCACCATCAATAATATGACACATCACACGCTCTCTCTCTCTCGATGTAAGTAGTTACTAGAAGAACATATTTCAATATTTATGAAGGTTTTCAGTCTTTTTTTTTAAACTCACTGGAAATTGTGTTTTCTTATAGCAAAGTCACATCTGCTAAGCCTACCGAGGAGAATCGAACCCCTGATTTTAACGTTGTAAATCCGTAGACATGTGCTTAATGTGTTGATCGATGTTACACAGTTTGTATTAAAGATCATTTTCAAGTTACTTTTCGTGAAAATAAAATAAACCTGTAGTACACATATAACAATGTGAAATATAAAATACACATATAACAATGTGAAATATAAAATACACATATAACAATGTGAAATATAAAATACACATATAACAATGTGAAATATAAAATACACATATAACAATGTGAAATATAAACTGGGTCAAGGAGGTAAACCTGTAATACACATATAACAATGTGAAATATAAAATACACATATAACAATGTGAAATATAAACTGGGTCAAGGAGGTAAACCTGTAGTACACATATAACAATGTGAAATATAAAATACACATATAACAATGTGAAATATAAACTGGGTCAAGGAGGTACTATGGTATGTTGAAAAAAGTATATAAAAATGAAAATGTCGCATCTAATTTAGGTTCCATTGCCATGTAGGTCAGTGAATTATAAATTACTTAACCTTTATGATTTTCGTGTTTGATAGAATGCCACTTGTACCACGACTAACCTGTTTTTTTGTTTATCAAATATTTATAAAATCAGTTATTAAGAAAAGGTTCTAATTTGAAACCTCTCTCCTTCAGACTGAGCGACAGTGACATATTTAGTTACTAATCGTCCATTTCTGAAGAGTTAACTCTTGCGACAGTCGAAAACAGGCTAGTATAGAGGTTAACTAAGTCTTGACCTAGGGAAGAGTGGTCGTTTTTGTAGTTTGCCTGTTACTCAAAATTACAAGTAGTTTGTATTACTTTAGAATTTTAACAGCTCTGTAAAAGTGATTACATAATTATGCGCGTTTTCTCAGACATCATGCTCTTTTATATTGGTTTCGCCTTGTTGGGAAACCAGGTGAAAAGATAGCTTCCCATCTAAAAACAGCCACAAATTGGTTTGCTTTCTTCTTTAAAGTTATTAGAAGCTCGAACACTGCTGTAACTTGTAGACTTAAGTTTACAACCACATTAATTGTCCAACATAAACTAAAATTAACTTAGTGGTACAACATAACGCAAAAGCAACTCTAATCAAAATCATTCTATTTTATCTCGTATATTTTTACTGCTACTAAACCTTGTATCAACAAATAACACTTGATGCCAAATAAGAATTCTATTAATGCACCTTCCAGCTAACCAATAAACAACAAGATTAAAAATATACAGCTTACAACACTGCCTCCTTCCCGAGTTGTGAACTCCTTTGAACAATATTAAACACAAAAATAAAAAACTACACTAAACTATCAGCTCATCAAGTGTTTCTTTTTCTCATCCGAGACCGATATTATATGGTTGATATAGCATCTTGCCCCTTGTTGTTAATGGCTGTCCTGTAAGTTCTTAAATAAATGATTGGATGAATTCAATGGTTGCTCCAACTTCAATGATCCTCTGGAAGTAGTTCTGATTGGAACTCCAAACTCATCAGCAGGTTGAGATCTTGCTAGCACATTTTTCCCTGGAGCTTATAAGATGGTTATCTTCTTACAACAGTACTTGCAAAGACAGCCAAGCCAGATGACCTTTAACTTGTAAATGCTTGTTCTCCAAACTCCAGATTACTCTGGAGTTTCTTCTCTCTTGGGACAAGAACTGTTCAAACATATATTACTTCAATGACATCATTTTATGACATTGTTACTTACTTCAATGACATCTACATCATTTTACCTCAAACTGTTCATGTCTTCCTTTATTCTTCAAATTCAAGAGTCTTCCAACCATGAATTCCTCAATACATGCCAAATTATTTGGTTCCATTATACCCCAGTTACTAGAGGAAGATTTACTTTTAACAAGGCCTCCTATTAGCAATTCATTCCTCTGCAGTGCATTTACTGCTTTCTTTGTTGTCAAGAAAAATTTGATCTCTATTGTATTAATTGTAATGTATAGTGCAGGGAGTTTCTGATTGTAAATTGTAACTCTACTTGAAAATAGCCTAGTATTCTACACATAAAATCAATTTCAAAAAGCACTATTCCTTGATGTCAATTACCCCACACACGAGTTGAAGACGCTTCTCCTACACCAAGTGTAGCTTTCAACGTTCATCTTGCTGGAACTTTATGTTCAACTTCTGTTTGCATAAATCCTTTAATATCTCTAAAAGTAATTTTCCACCTTTCATTACCAAATTAGGTTGAACAATTCCAGCTGTAATTCATAACAGTCACAAATTTCTTTATTTCCTCTTTAACATTATTACAAGCTATTGTAACTAGTCTATGGTTTCATGGTCTATGGATACTGTTTACTTGTTAAACCAATAAATCAACTTTTACATATATTCTTACACACTTGATACCATTTACTCAAACAACCTGTAATTTAACTAGGATACAGTCTCACATTCTACGAATACTGTTTACTTGTTAAACCAATAAATCAACTTTTACATATATTCTTACACACTTGATACCATTTACTCAAACAACCTGTAATTTAACTAGGATACAGTCTCACATTCTACTACTGTTTAATACTGTTTACTTGTTAAATCAATAAATCAACTTTTACATATATTCTTACACACTTGATACCATTTACTCAAACAACCTGTAATTTAACTAGGATACAGTCTCACATTCTACGAATACTGTTTACTTGAATAATACTGTAAATGGATGTGAATATATTCTTGGTGTGTTGTTTATACAACGATTAACAAATGCCTGTGTCATTACAAGTAAACCCACTAACCTAAAAATAAACAGTTACCTATAACCAAATTGAAAAAAAAATGATAATGGTATACAATTCTTCTAAAGTTATCAATGTAAGGCAAGCATACCAATAAATTTATCTGCTTTCCCGAAAGAAAGCCTAATGTGTAAGTCCACACCAAGAGAGATCACATTTGTCAAACCACTACAAAATATAAAAGTACAGGGAAAAATAGATAGATTTTTACTGATAAGCTGATAATAGAGTTTAAGACACATTGACAGTTAGATATAAAAATGAAGAAACACTGGTATAAAAATGGATAAACATATAAACATAAAATAGCTCATACGAAAAAAGCTAAATGAAAGTTAGATTATCAGAACACATAAAATGCAAAATAAATACAGAAATATTGACTAAATATGATAGTAGAAAGAAAACCAGTTTACATATGAATTATAAACAAAAGAAACAGTGTGACTGATGTTACTGGTAGGCATAATGGACAATATACATATTATCAGATTAAAAACAGGAATGAAAGATTACTTGTCCTATAAAAAAGCACATTTCTTAATTATACAGAGATGATATGTGACAAATTTACAGTGAACCAAGTTAGCTGATCAAGTTGGTTTACTTAATATACTTTATGTTTCACACATTCAGAAAATGGAAACTAATTACTTAGCTGGAAAAGATATTATTGATGTCAACAAACTGTATGTAGCACAACTAAGTAACTCAACACTTATGAAAGTGTTATACACCCATTTTACAAATGTTATGATAACCCACAGGATTCAACATGAACTAGGTGAAGACTTGATCAGAGTTCAGATTTAGGTTGTTGTTTTTATCTGGAATATATCATATTTAGAACTGAGCTTATCAGCTTCCAAAGTGCTTTACTTAAATATATATTATTTATAAAGAAATTAATATCACGAGACCCAAATGCATCTTGCACAACATTGTCAGTTCCTAATATGGAATATAGCAGTTTACTGTACAGTACCTACAGGCACAAAGTACTTGCATGTGAACTTACATTTCAAAAGATATGGCTATAATATAAACTGATTTTACTGGCTATTGTCTAGCTTAAACATGTGTCTACAGTAAATTAATGTGGGAGAAAACTGAATGTAGTATTGCATAAATATGCTTTCAAAGATTAAAAGAAACAGAGATTTAATATCAAACAAACAGAGATGAAATTAGCTTGCTGTTGCCAAAAAAATGAAAACCGTCAAATGTAATATTATAGCAAAATTTGCTACAAACTAAATACATATTCATAGTGGACAAACATAATGGTTAGACTGACCTTCACTAGATGCTTGTTGATCCACTTAGTAAAGGTCTTTTTCTGAACAGCATCTCGTTCATCTACAAATATCATCAGAAGCTTAATTAAAGCATGCCTCTTAATTTCACCAGAAACTTAACTGAAACATGCCTCTCAATGTCATTAGAAACTTAATTAAAACATGCCTCTCAATGTCACGAGAAACTTAACTGAAACATGCCTCTTAACGTCACCAGAAACTTAACTAAAACATGCCTCTTAATGTCACGAGAAACTTAATTAAAACATGTCTCTTAATGTCATGAGAAACTTAATTAAAACATGCCTCTTAGTCTCACCACATCAACTCCAGATGAATGTTGTTGATATTCATAAAATTAAATGACTAAAAATGTATAAAATAAAACCAATTTATGAAAAAACGTAACAAATATTGTTAGTTGCTTCCAAGAAATAGGCTGAGTACCATGAGCACTGAACTTTAGTGTCCTTACACAAGTATAAAACATACACCACATCTATAACATCCAGTAAAAGCCCATAACTAATTACCTATTGCCAACAACAATTAGAAGTTATACTCACATAGTTACCAACTTTTAAAAATCTGTTTGAATGTGATAAAGAGCTGGGAACACTGAAGGTGTTTGTCTTCTAGGGAGGTAGGGAGGGAGGCATGGCCCTCATTAAAGTTTTTATTCAATGAAGTAAAATGGTGCAATCTGGTATGTTTCCTGGTTCAATGTGATGCTGAATTTCACCTGTATCAAGCCAGGTGACCAGTCATAATATTTTATAGAAAGCTATTAATTCTACAAATACATTAATAACAAAAATTGACCAAAATGTTAGATTTCATTTGTGATATATGTTACCATGAAAACAGACCAGATGCAAGACTCTCAGTACATGAATTGTGGTAGCAATGCACTCACAATACAAGTATAGCAGAAGTATAAACTAGTTTACCATTCACTAATTCATAACCAACATAAACTAGGTGTTCAACTCAAGCAAACAAATACAAAAATTAATCTAATTACCAGTTACTAAATACATACTAAAAGATATATTATCTAATTACCACATATTAAATATACACTAAAAGAGAAAAAATATAATTACCACATATAAAATACATGCTAAAAGACAAAATATAATTACCAGATAATAGAGTAACTTATGAAATAATTAATTAGAACATTAAATACAAAACTCGCACAAAAAACAATTTATGTTCTGAACATAACCAGTTCACAATAACATACTGCCATTTGTAATGTGGTCACTCACTCTATTACTTCCATTGTGTTCAATATATATCTAAAACTGCAATAATTGTAGAGGTTAAATGTAACCAACTTATCCTAGTAAACAAAGACTTGGAAGTCTGGACTTAAAAAACGGAGTACATTAGAGTTATAGATGTATATTAATAATTATTCATACAACCTTGAAAGGCCAGAACTTGATGAGGTCAATACTTGCTCTTAACGGTTACAAGGAACACATTGTGCCTCAGGGGCTTTTCGTTTCATGTACCCATTTGAGCCGTTAAACACATACCAATTACCCCAGTGACCTTTATATTTATAGAAACATTTTCATAACTTCTCCACTGAGATAAACAACCACCATTATTAACTTTTATATGTTAAAAACTGTGACTAACTTAAATTCACAAATATTACTATGAATTTAATGAAATGTTTTATTACAGAAAAATGCCTTTTACACATACAGTACTATATTATGTAGAAAATATAAAAAAGTCCATCTTATCTCTTCAAGTTTCAATACAGTTATATGTAAAACTAGTTTCATAATGAAGAACTTCTAATTAAACCTACGTTAATTATATGAAACAGAACATATATATATCTCATAATCAATATTTCGTCTAAACAATTCTGCCAGGTAACAAGTTATGTTTTTAATTATTCCAAGAGTAAACAACTCTTTCGAAAATCTATGTTTTTTCTAAACTGACATAATCTTGGAACAGATCTTCATCTTTTAAATGTAACTATAAATTTTGTAAACTGTATGTACGTAATTAACCTCCAACTTCAAGTTAACCGCACATTTGTGTTTGAACATCCTGTAATGTTCTAATACATTTACTATTAGTATTACAAAAGCAAACGTGTTAGAAAATTTATCATTTTTTAATAACGCGTGCATAAACAAATTTCACACAGTAATGTTTTGTTGTAAAAGGTTACTCCATTTTTTTTCTAATTAAACATTCACAATGTTACTGACTTTAAACATCTCTGATGAAACAATAATAAAATTATGTTGCGAGGAAAACTAACCTTTGAATTTATATAAACTTGATTCATATTGAAGCAAACTGGGATCTTCTTCATGATTCGAATATCCATCCATTGCCTTTCTGTTATTTTAAATAGGCAAGTTTTATAAACACGTTAAAACACGATCGACATTAATAAGTTACGTCCTTAGCTTCCTGTTTGCTAAGACTGAATGTTACTTCCCATGCTTTGCCACACTTTTTGTAGGGCAGGTTGCGCCAATGTAATACTTGTGGGCGCCACATCCAATTCCAAAGCCCCGAGGCTTTCTAAGCCTAGGTCTCAAATGTATACTAACAGTGAAAGTGAAACTACACTGCCGTATTTTACAGTATTAATAACACCTATAAAAGCAATTGTGTCACTCCTATTCAACAATTTTATCCATTACGCTGGTTACTTAATGATATGGGTATTCGCTATTTGCTACCGGCATATTACGGGCAGCAGAACCAGCTACAAAGTACATCAACCGTCCTTCCACACGTAACAGCCTTAGAGACTGCACTCTACACACTTAAGGATTTGACGTTCTTGACCTTAAATCAAATAATGTTTAAAGCAAGCTACGCCTATCAATTGTTTGATTGTAACTACCCCGTCAAATCTTCTGAAAGTATAAACGACATAAGCGCCATCTATTTTTCGTTGCTTCGGATTCTTTGGCAGTAAGTTACAATGATTTTTTGTTTTGTTATTAAATCATAACATTAACTAATGCTTGAATCACCGTCACTGAATTACAATAACGCTTTTTAATATGATCGTGCAAAATTTATAAAAAACAATATGATTGAAAAATGTAACTTTTTTTCTTTCTAAAACAGACACATACATATTTAAATAAATATATGCAGGTATATGCATCATTAATATGCCACAAAAAAAAGAGAACTTATTTTTGTATAGTTACACATTTATTGCTTATTATAACTGCATGCACACATACATATATAAGATGAAATATGTGTTTGTTTGTAACTTAACTGCTCTGAGCCTCTTGGGCCAATATATCAACCAAACGTTATGTGTAAACACTATGAATTACAGGGAATGTTTTAAGAGGTCAAAATTGAACTTAACTCCGTTTTTACTTTTTAAAGCCTATTAGTTAATTAATCTGAACTTATTAAGTCAATTTCAAGCAATCTTGGGAGGTGACACTTTAGACTGTTGAATATTTTAAACTGATTTAAAGTCAAAGTACAAAAGTTACAGGACTGATTCTCAAACAACAATGCTTTTCTCAAGCGTGAGATCATTCCAAAATTTTTATTTATTGATAGATGGAAAGCAAACTGCGAATATGTTTACAAAGATGCTTCGTGATAGTTTTAAAATTTTGAGATAAAGTTTATGTTGAAGCTATTATATTGAAACATGTGATTGTTGTTAAACTTACATCGTTTTAATTAAGTTTAAACACTCCCTGTCAGTTGACGGATATTTCAGCTCATATATTTATTTGTGTGTGTGTGTGTGTATGTGACATCATCTTGTAGTATCAAAATATAAAATATAGGGAAGCAAGAAGAATAAAACTATTCAAGATATCCTACATATTTTTTAGTCTCATACTTTATAAATATATACATATATTTTCATAAGAACTTTACCAAAAAATTAAAGGTAAAACTGTATATATATATATATTGAATTTAGATGTCTTTAAAGAGAATGACATAGAAACTATACCTTTATAAACTTTAAATTTTGTTTCTTGCTAATATCTACGCAATGTTACGCAAAGATTAGTTGCGTTATCCTTCCCCACCTTTGAACTGAAGGCTAAAGTGGCCAACTCTTGAACTATTTTGTTTGATTATTAGGTTTGTGTTTTTCTTATAGGAAAGTCACATGGGGCTATCTGCTGTTCCACCGAGGAGAATCGAACCACTGATTTTAGCGATGTAAATCCGTAGACTTACCGTTGTAACATCGAGGGACTCTGTTAGAAAACAACGTTTCGATCTTCTTAGGTCATCTTCAAGTTAACCTAAGGTCGAAACGTTGTTCTCTACTTTATTTTAATGAAAGTTTTAATATCCTTACCAGCCATCTTGGAATAGTTTTACTTCAAGAGGGTTTCTCGTCATCACGAATTATCAGTTATCGATCAATTTTGTTTCCACTGGCTTGGAACTTTATGAAACCTTTCGTTTTGGTTCCTCAATGAAATTCGTTATTTGTTAGCAAGCCTCCCAAGACTTAAAGAAGCATTTGTACTAAAATCGTAACCAATACAAAGCATTTAAAAGTCAAACTACGGGCAGTAAGGTACGTTTTAGCAATCTCCTGCTGGATAACAAATAAATTTACGGGCTTACAACACTAAAATCTAAGGTTCGATTACCCGCGATGAGAGTTTTCGTGAAATTTCAACCTTCATTTATTGTTCTTAACGGTAGCTGGAGACATGCCCCACTTTATCGCAACGGCTTTTATTATAGTTATTATCAGAAACACTTCTTTTACATTCGGCACTTTGCAGGTGAGCATATTGCGCTGAATTGACTTGAGATGTAGTTTTGGAAACATTCAAGTTGTTATACAAGTTTCTCTGTTTCCACAGGAAAGTTTGAAGGTTTCTTTCTTCAGAATGTTGTGTCCATTTAAGAATTAGCTAAATAATGCACTTCTTCTGAAAGATTGTTTCTCCTGGAATCTGTGGCTTGTGTGCATCTGAATTCATTTTAATTCGACTATTTTAACTTCTTTGTCCTCGGTAAAATTAGTTTTATTTAACTCATTTTAATTATATTTCTTTAAAACTCAGTAGATAACCATCTTCAGTATTTCTCCAACAGATAAAGAATTTTGTTTTTACTTCAAATCGTGTCTTATCCCTTTAGTTCCAAGAAAACACTACACGTATCATTCCTTGTTCAGTTGTAGCTAAGGTCAGCCAACTGAGTGCTAGGTTTCTCTCACTTAACAAGTATGGCTAACTCTTCATAAGTGTAAATTACAAATTTCCACCAGACTCTTCCCTGCGTTTAGTCAAAACTTGTAGTGTTAGACACGTTTCATGACCTGCTGGATCAATAGTAATATTACATACTTGTAATGCTAAAATCCGGGGTTGGAATCCCTGTGGTGGACAGAACCCAGATAGTCCATTCTATAGCCTTCCATTAAAACAAACAACGACGGTCGTTTATCCCGATAAATCAGTTGATGAAAGTTGTATGTTAAGCTACACGACATATTTCTTTCTCTTGACTGGTCCTGTTATAGTCACTCGTTAATGTTTTCCTTTTGGATTGCTCGTCCAAATCTGTTAAGCACAAAGCTACACAGTGGGCTATATATGCTGCGCTCATCATGGGTAACGAAACCCAATATCTAGCAATATAAGCCTTCTGACTTATCGTTGAGCTACTGGAAAATTAGTTTATAAAATGCATGCCAATATGATTGCGCATGCGCACATTTTACCAGATAAAAACAAAACTAATATCTCCCTGTCGACCAAGCATGTATGAAAGCCATTGCATAACTGCTTTGTGAAACCAGTCTTAGAAGTTACTCAATCGTTAATCATATGTGACACATTATTTAAATATTTTGCTTCAAACTTTAGGAACTGCAAATTACTTCGGTATAAAAAGATGAAAAGATCCCTAATGTTGATTGTCAACAGAAATAAGTTAGCGACAACTAATTCATTCTCTTTGTGGGAAGAAAATGCAATATTATTACGTCCACTGACAAAACTAATATTATTAGATCAATAAATTACTTAAATAAAGCATTATCCCCAACATTGTATGTGATAGGATATTGACGGATGTTTCAAAGATAAGCTAACTTTATATATCCCATGATTAGGTTAATAAAAGCGAAAATAATACTTTAATTTTCTCAACTTCAGATTGGATCCGAATACAGTTAGAAAGCTGCCATTATCAACATATGGAATATAATATCATGTTTAGAAGTCAAATTTAAAAAAACGCCATGTGACTATGAAGTTTTTGGTTTGTTGCAGATTTTAACGCAAAGCAAAAACAAAAGGCTGTTTAACTACAGCAGTCTCAAACTTTGATCCGATAGACCAGTGGGTTTATAAGTATATATAATAGAGGCCAACCCCAATTCTTGGGCTACTCTCGGCTGATCAAATAATGAAATTTGACCATTACTCTTACAGCGCACCAACAGACACAAACTCGAAGCGCATTTTCACAGCAACGAGACGAGAATTATGAACCCTAAAATTTACAGTCCGGGCATGCTAGTCGTTAGATAACACTGTCCGGCCATGCTACTCGTTACATAACACAGTCCAGCCATGCTAGTCGTTAGATAACACAGTCCGGGCATGCTACTCGTTACATAACACAGTCCGGGCATGCTAGTCGTTACATAACACAGTCCGGGCATGCTAGTCGTTACATAACACAGTCCGGGCATGCTACTCGTTACATAACACAGTCCGGCCATGCTACTCGTTACATAACACAGTACGGGCATGCTAGTCGTTAGATAACACTGTTCGGGCATGCTACTCGTTACATAACACAGTCCGGGCATGTTACTCGTTACATAACACAGTCTGGGCATGCTAGTCGTTAGATAACACAGTCCGGGCATGCTACTCGTTACATAACACAGTCCAGCCATGCTAGTCGTTAGATAACACTGTCCGGGCATGCTACTCGTTACATAACACAGTCCGGGCATGCTAGTCGTTAGATAACACTGTCCGGCCATGCTACTCGTTATATAACACAGTCCAGTCATGCTAGTCGTTAGATAACACAGTCCGGGCATGCTACTCGTTACATAACACAGTGCGGGCATGCTAGTCGTTACATAACACAGTCCGGCCATGCTACTCGTTACATAACACAGTACGGGCATGCTAGTCGTTAGATAACACTGTTCGGGCATGCTAGTCGTTAGATAACACTGTTCGGGCATGCTACTCGTTACATAACACAGTCCGGGCATGTTACTCGTTACATAACACAGTCCGGGCATGCTAGTCGTTAGATAACACAGTCCGGGCATGCTACTCGTTACATAACACAGTCCAGCCATGCTAGTCGTTAGATAACACTGTCCGGGCATGCTACTCGTTACATAACACAGTCCGGGCATGCTACTCGTTACATAACACAGTCCGGGCATGCTAGTCGTTAGATAACACAGTCCGGGCATGCTACTCGTTACATAACACAGTCCAGCCATGCTAGTCGTTAGATAACACTGTCCGGGCATGCTAGTCGTTACTTAACACAGTCCGGGCATGTTAGTCGTCAGATAACACCGTCCGGGCATGCTAGTCGTTACATAACACAGTCCGGGCATGCTACTCGTTACATAACACAGTCCGGCCATGCTACTCGTTACATAACACAGTCCGGGCATACTACTCGTTACATAACACAGTCCGGGCATGCTAATCGTTAGATAACACAGTCCGGGCATGCTAGTCGTTACATAACACAGTCCGGGTATGCTAGTCGTTACATAACACAGTCCGGCCATGCTACTCGTTACATAACACAGTCCGGGCATGCTAGTCGTTAGATAACACTGTCCGGGCATGCTACTCGTTACATAACACAGTCCGGGCATGCTACTCGTTACATAACACAGTCCGGGCATGCTACTCGTTACATAACACAGTCCGGCCATGCTAGTCGTTAGATAACACAGTCCGGGCATGCTACTCGTTACATAACACAGTCCAGCCATGCTAGTCGTTAGATAACACTGTCCGGGCATGCTACTCGTTACATAACACAGTCCGGCCATGCTACTCGTTACATAACACAGTCCGGGCATGCTAGTCGTTAGATAACACAGTCCGGGCATGCTACTCGTTACATAACACAGTCCAGCCATGCTAGTCGTTAGATAACACTGTCCGGGCATGCTACTCGTTACATAACACAGTCCGGCCATGCTACTCGTTACATAACACAGTCCGGGCATGCTAGTCGTTAGATAACACAGTCCGGGCATGCTACTCGTTACATAACACAGTCCAGCCATGCTACTCGTTACATAACACAGTCCGGGCATGCTACTCGTTACATAACACAGTCCGGCCATGCTAGTCGTTACATAACACAGTCCGGGCATGCTACTCGTTACATAACACAGTCCGGGTATGCTAGTCGTTAGATTAAAGTTGGACAAAGCTGTTTCACAATTTTAAAACACGGATGTTGGCAAGAGATGCCCTCTTTCGAGCACAAAAATATATTTCACTTTTATATGTCAAAAGCCATCTAGCTTTTAAATTTCTAAGGGGATTAAGATGAGAGCTCTAACTTCTGGTTTAATCTTTATTCGTGTGGTTTTCAAGTTTGGCACAACAGATTATAAATAACAAATTTAAATTATACGAAAAGTTTTTTCAGGGTTATTTGAAACCTTTATAATCACACGATCCTAACATGAAACATTAAGTTTGGTTTGAATCTCTCGGAAAGCAGCACAACAGCTATCCACACTAACAATCCCTGATTTAGAAGCGATAGACTAGAGGGAAAGCAGCTAGTAAACACCACCCACCGCCAACCCTTGGGTCACTTTTTTACTATCGAATAGTGGGATTTACTGAACATTATATCGCCCTAACATTGGAAAGGTGATCATGTTTGGCGACGGTGATTCGAAATCATCAGTTGCGAGTCATGTGCCCTGACCACCAGGATATGCCAGACTTAAACATTTAGACGAATAGAAAACGGAAACTAGTAATTGAAAAACAAACATAAAAAGAGCTGTAGTAATTTAGAACTTGGTCAAGATATTTTAAACCCATTTCCTCAAAACTTTCATATAATTCCAACTAAAGGCTATCGGGACACTAGAGGATAACTAGAAGTTGAAAATAAGAAACAATGAGTAGTAAGAAAAACTAAATAAGGGAAGGCGGTGTAACAAAAGGAGGGGTGATTCCAAGGGTTTCTAATGATGGGTATAATAATTCTTGATAAATATTTATTATAATATCCTCATACGTATTGTTCTTGAATACAGTCAAGTCGGACTTAGATCTAATGATTTATCATAACCATGTAAATCTTCCAGTTGGTGATCATAATCACGTGGGTCTTCCAGATGATTATCATAATCACGTGGATCTTCCAGATTATTATAATCACGTGATCACAGTTGGTGATCATAATAATGTGAATCTTCCAGTTTATCATAATAATGTGGATCTCCTAGTTGGCGCTCCTAATCACGTGGATTTTCCAGTTGATTATCATAATAACGTGAATCTTCCAAACGAGTGCAAGACAAATTTTATAGTTAAAAACAACTAGTACTAGATAAGGAATTTGATAATCACAAACTATTTGTACTAGATGGATAATTTGATAGTCATAAATGAGTACTAGACAGTTAATTTTATCGTTACAACTAACGAGTACTAGACAGTTAATTTTATCGTTACAACTAACGAGTACTAGACAGTTAATTTTATCGTTACAACGAGTACAAAACATTTAATTTGAGTCACAAACACTGTGTAATAGAAAGTTAATTTGATAGTCACAAACACTGTGTAATAGAAAGTTAATTTCATACATTCACAAACGTGTAATAGACATTTAATTTTGTGCATTCACAAACGTGTAATAGACATTTAATTTTGTGCATTCACAAACGTGTAATAGAAAGTTAATTTGACACACTCACAACCAACGAGTACATGATAGTGAAAGAAAACATAAGGTGTACAATGCATCAGATTGTAAATGAGTTCTTTACTTAACCTAAACATTACACCTGCAGTTTTACCAGTGTACAACTGTTGAATAGTGCTCTAGATCTAAGTTAGTGCTCTAGATCTGTGTGCAGGTCAATCCATAGTGCTCTAGATCTAAGATAGTGCTCTAGATCTGTGTGCAGATCAATTCACAGTGCTCTAGATCTGTGTGCAGGTCAATCCATAGTGCTCTAGATCTGTGTGCAGGTCAATCCATAGTGCTCTAGATCTAGGATAGTGCTCTAAATCTGTGTGCAGATCAATCCACAGTGCTCTAGATCTGTGTGCAGGTCAATCTATAGTGCTCTAGATCTGTGTGCAGGTCAATCCATAGTGCTCTAGATCTAAGATAGTGCTCTGGATCTGTGTGCAGATCAATCCACAGTGCTCTAGATCTAAGATAGTGCTCTGGATCTGTGTGCAGATCAATCCACAGTGCTCTAGATCTAAGATAGTGCTCTGGATCTGTGTGCAGATCAATCCACAGTGCTCTAGATCTGTGTGCAGGTCAATCCATAGTGCTCTAGATCTAAGATAGTGCTCTGGATCTGTGTGCAGGTCAATCCACAGTGCTCTAGATCTGTGTGCAGGTCAATCCATAGTGCTCTAGATCTAAGACTGTGTCAATCCATAATTCTGATATTCTTTGCTGTCAGAACATCGTTTCAAAACATGTGCTGCACACTCGAGAGTATCATATTTCTAGAACATGAATCAGCACCAAGTGTGTCGCAATCCTCAGAGAATGCTGTGATGGATGAGAACGTGCTGTACTTGTCGGTGCCCTCAGTTCTGAGTACATCGCGTACCCTGTTAGATGAGATACAACCTCCAAAATGTACTGGTATCCATCCATGCTTCAATGACTATATATTTAACATCAGTATTAATAATTTAATGAAAATTATAGCCTTGATAAAACGGAAGATAATTATACAAATGTACACAATGATTATAATAAAACCTAAGGGGAGTAGGTTTGAGTGACTTCCGAAAAGAAATGTTTATTAGAATAAATAAGCAAATCATCATGATTTGAAATGAAGCAGGAGTTTCGTCAACAGGTCAGTTTAATATGCTGAGACAGTTTATGAAACACAATGTGCTTCATCTAAAAGTTTTAGATAAAACTTAGAATTCTCAATATCTTTCAACTAAAATTTGGCCTCCCTACGACAAGCAGTTTTTCAGATACAAAAATTTTAAATACGAGTTTTTCCCCTGCTGTTCATACATAAAACAATGTATAAGGATATCAGTTTTCCAAACTCCAGCTATGACAAGGCACAGTTAATATTGTTAAATAATATCGGTGGTCCTGGGTTTATTCTTATACAAAATGAATGTCAGGTACACTTCATATTATCTCATATATAAATATTTGGGTTAAACTACACGACATGATCTAAATGTTGTGTTACTGTTGGGTTAAACTACACGACATGATCTAAATGTTGTGTTACTGTTGGGTTAAACTACACGACATGATCTAAATGTTGTGTTACTGTTGGGTTAAACTACACGACATGATCTAAATGTTGTGTTACTGTTAGGTTAAACTACACGACATGATCTAAATGTTGTGTTACTGTTAGGTTAAACTACACGACATGATCTAAATGTTGTGTTACTGTTGGGTTAAACTACACGACATGATCTAAATGTTGTGTTACTGTTGGGTTAAACTACACGACATGATCTAAATGTTGTGTTACTGTTGGGTTAAACTACACGACATGATCTAAATGGTTTATCACTGTTAGGTTAAACCACTGGACTTCATCTAGATGGTATGTTACTGCTAAGTTAAGCTAAGGTCTAAAAGTACACGTGTTAGCGTCTCAACTTTTCTCAAACTAATACCTCTTAGCTTAAGCCACAAATAACTATATTCAATTTACCTGCTATTTTTAGCACAACACGGTCAGCTAGGTCCAGTTCATAAATACAGATAGGTTTGTACCGTATCCACTCGGCTAAACTCTGTCCATGTTCCATCGTCACGTGCCAGCTGTACCTAGCACCGACTTACATGTGGTCACACGCCCCTGGTGATAGTTTTAATATAAATCTCTACAAGTGGTGATGTGATATCAAAATGGACATTATATCTGTTGTCATTCATTTATAATACTGGAACCATTACTAATTGTTCAAAGTGTATTCTCACGTAGCTCTTTAAACAATTCATAACAGTGAAGTAAAGTTTATGTTGGTAGTTATCCATTTCCCCTGATCCCAAACATTGGTGCTCTTATCAATTTGATGGAGAACTCAATAGTGTGGTCGATTCTTCTGTCAGGTTTTGTACTGCAAGTATTCTTTATAAACTATCCCACACTCCGCTGTTCTAAGAAATGGTGCGTCTCATACCACAGTGGACACTTCTATTTTGGTACATCGTAAGCAGTGATGCTGGAGACAAGAGACGTCACAGTATTATTAATATTTTAACTTCGGTTAAAGTAACACGTTTTCACAGACAACAGTACATCTCCACCGATACTCAGTGCTGATGGAATGAAATAAATTAGAAGCCCAATATATTCGCTTCTTTCACTCTAGTACTACAGGTCATTACTAGAGGGCGATCGTGTAGCGACGGTTTATTGCGTGTTGCTAAGAGAATCACGATAACGTGAACACGAGACGTTATTTACTTTCAATTGTATTCAAATGAACTTTCCACATGTCGTTCTAATGAACCTACAACCACTGGTTAATAGGCAGGAGAGGAAAAACCTTTTTGCCAGAAAACGGACATTTGATAGAGGTTACGGGAAAGAACGTCTAACATCTGGAAAAACAAAACACGGCTACTTTTGGCCGTTAGGTTTCGGAAAGTTCCTTAATCACATAAGCAGACAACAGGTTCATGGGAAACAGAGCAAAATACCCGACCTCAAACAGTAACGATGTGGATATCTGACTACCGAGATAAATATTCAGCACTGAATATTACCACAAAAACAGTACAAACAAGAATAACCAGAAAGATCCATACTACCTTCCAGCTGTTCCTTTTAAAGACTGTAGGGGTTTATATTGGATAACATGAAGTTTCACTTTTGAAAATTCAGATAATCTGAGACTGAAGATCTGGATCAGTTTTTGTAACATATCGAGAAGTCTCAACCTTAATGTGTCCAGGAAGTTTGGTGCATATCTGATAACACCTTAGTTAGTTACCTCAAATATTCCATCCCTCCATACAAAAAAATGCTTTACAGTTATCCAAGATTAGGATGAAATTTGGGGAGGACTGTTCCATACCGTTTGTTTGTAATTAAGCACAAAGCTACACAATGCTCTGCCCATCACCGGTATCGAAACCCGGATTCTAGCGTTGTAAATCTGCAGACACTGCTGTACGACTGGAAAGCATCCCATACTGACTTCCCATCTTATATAGATTGGTACATTAATTATCGATACACACACGTGCGTGGGCTTGATTGTAATTTAACTGTAATTGTATATTTAATTGTAATTGTAAATACAATGGCTTATCAATCAGAAATAACTGACTGGCTATTTCTGCTTGCCCAAAACGTTTTTAGCGCCCAAAATCGCTTATTAAAATACACAAACTACTTTCCAGAAATCCCACACTTACACTGTTATTATTTTACAATAATCAGGTGTATACTACGTTTATTTTCAAATTTAATGTAAATTACTTTTTAGAATGTGTATTTGGCATCTAATGTACAACAATTTATGTACTGTCTTATATTCCTCCATACACTTATAGAGCATATGGAAAATGACTAATTCAAATACACACAACCACGAGAGCCAAACACTTTATTGACGTTCATGTATAGTTAAAAGCAGACAAGAGATAAGCCAAGTAATACAGGGGCCACAGCAGTAGTTCATTGTGATAAGTATTATCATAGATGTGCTTGTATTTCTGAACCTTAAATCTTGAATACAACATGAAACAAAAATATCTTAAAAACCATTTCTTACAGGCAAAACTAACTTAGAATTATGACAATATATATATATATTTTATATTACCTCTTGCCCCTTGATGAACCAAGTTAGAACGTTTAAAAATCTACTATCTCCGTTTTCCACTTTTTTGCATAAAATTGTAAAACAGCATCTGTAAACATGTGGTAATTTTAAAAAAACGTAAAAGAAAGTTTGAATAAACTAGTGACATATCATAAAAATTAACAAAACGTACGAAAATAATCTTAACAGAAAAAAACGTACGAAAATAATCTTAACAGAAAAAAACGTACGAAAATAATCTTAACAGAAAAAAACGTACGAAAATAATCTTAACAGAAAAAAACGTACGAAAATAATCTTAACAGAAAAAAACGTACGAAAATAATCTTAACAAAAAAAAACGTACGAAAATAATCTTAACAAAAAAAAACGTACGAAAATAATCTTAACAAAAAAAAACTTACGAAAATAATCTTAACAAAAAACTTATGAAAATAATCTTGTTAATAGAAAAAACTTGTGAAAATAATCTTGTTAATAGAAAAAACTTGTGAAAATATTCCTGTTAAAACAAAAAAAAACTTATGAAAATCTGCTGATTTAAATTAGAACTTTGTATAATATGACAGTAATCACAATATACACGTGCCAAACCTTGCCAATTCACTTAAAACTCAACAGCTTACTTTTTCATCACTAAACCCATTACTTAACTGCTAGATGGCCCAAATGGAGGTAAATAATCTCAGCTATAAGCGAGTATTTAATAACAATTAACATAACTTGAAATGTACCGAAATGATTCAACATATTTACTGAAGATGCAAAGCAAAATTAGCTATTAGAAATTGTGTTGAATATTTACATTTAGAATAAGACAAAATGCACAGTTGTAAGGAACTGATGAGAATCATTATTAGAACTTAATTTGCATTTCATATGAACATTTATCAAATGTTTAAGATAAATATAAAACCATCATCTATTGTCTTTTTCAGTTCCACAGAATGATGGAGTAATGCTATTTCAAATATTTATGTTTTTTCACTGTTTATAATATTTGAATTCAAGCTATTCATGTTAAATGTTCATAACTTGCTTTTTTAATTAAAGAAATATTTGATAATAAATAGTTCCCTATTAAAAAACAATCAATTTTAGAAAATCTTGTGTAATGTATAAATAATCCTTAAACCTTTACAACAGTAAGTTAAATTTGCTTTTTTCTAGTTGTCAGCAAGATCAAGAAGTTCAAAATAAAAGTAAGAATATCAAAACATTGAAGTGATTGGTTAAGACAACTCAATAAAATTCAGCACTTCATAACCCTTATAAATGGTATTCTAGACTCAGCACTTCAAAATATTAAGTATTTAACTCATCAATTTTGATTTAGTATAAAAAGTAGAAATCTTTATTAATTCAAAACTAGTAAATGTTAGGAGTTAAAAAACTCAAGGTAACATGTGTATGTATCGAAACCATCGTTACAGTATTCTACAACAGGAATAACCTGTAGGCCTAACTTAACATGACAACCAATTTTATACACTTTACTAGTATCTAAAACTACAGATATTTCATATCCTGTGCAATAATATTCATAAAGTTAACACTTTCCTAAACCACTGATACTTTTTCCATATAACATTAACTTAATACAAACAAAACATTATTAATAATTTAATTTTAACACACTTATTGTAAATTACAATATTTCTAATAAAAAAGAAAACCTTTCTAAGGCTTAGAGCAGTCTCAAATTTAAGTGAACCTATAAACACTGTACACTGCAGAGTAAATGCTGTCATCAGTGTTACATTTAGGAATCTGTTTAAAAGAGGTGTTTTTTAAAAAGTAAAGTATAGTATGTAATAAAGTGCTGCAAGTGATTGCCTTCTAGTAGAAAGGTCTAAGGACATATCCCTACCAAACGATTTAGTTCTGAACTTGACCAGCTGGTCAGACAACCATAACACATCACAGAAAACTTCTTCTAGTAGAAAGGTCTAAGGACATATCCCTACCAAGCATTTAGTTCTGAACTTGATCCAGCTGGTCAGACAACCATAACACATCACAGAAAACTGAACTTATCCCTACCAAACGACTGAACTTGACCAAGATCCAGCTGGTCAGACAACCATAACACATCACAGAAAACTTCTAATTTTACTGAAACAGATGTTTTTATTACAGTGTGTGAGTATATTAGGCCTACATGCACAAGTTTCATGCTCAACAGAAGAAGGGTGGTATCGTAGTTGGTAACTAACTATAAACAGTGTCACCAGCCAGCTAAGTTACTGTCTTACTAAACACAAAACTAAACTCGTGTCTATTTTGTCATAACTTCACATATAGTACAGTGTCAGCTTCACATGATACACAAATTCATATGTATGGCTTTATGCCTTCAGTAACATTGCATCAAACCTAGAGCTATACTTCTCTTGTTCAGCTGTTCTCATCAGACATTAACTACAAATCATATTTTATACAAGCATTACATCACACTTCAGACAGAGCTGTATATCATGTATTATACACTATACAATGAACTTAATCAGTGCAATTCTGTGTGTTACATCAGCATGTTACACAGAATTCTACAGCATTATAACATGAAATAAACTATATCTATACACAGCTGTATATCGAACACATGCACAGAGAACAAGTTAAAGATCTGGAATCAGAATCTACATCAAACTGCTCTGATAAATGATGTATCATTAGAGAACCATTTTGGGTAGAACCAGATGTTCATGTCACTCAGAACTTGAATATTTTGTTTCCATTAAAAATACAGAAAGAAAGTCTTGTTTCTGATAATTACAACTAACATATAACTGGTTAATAAATTTTATGTTCAGGATAAAATTGTTTGTTGGAAATACTTTTGTAAGTGAAAAACGATATTGTGAGATGGGATGATCCATTCCATGTGTTACTGTGACTAAATAACATAAAACATAAAATTTTTTGTTCCAAACATGCTTACCAGCTAGCATATACAGAACAAAGTACAACTTCTACAAATAAAGTTGATGACATAAATAAATAATTTTAAATATTTCTTAAAGTCTAGAATAAAACAAAATACTTTCCCCCAGGCAAGAAGGATTGGAAAATACTTAAAAATCTCAATGAGCAACTGACTACAGCATTAGATGGTTTAAAAAACTTCTACGAGCTGGGGAACTTCTTAAAGCTGAAATGTAACTGTACTCAGTATTCTTCGTCTTCATTGTTCTGGGGGATGATAACTCCATCTTCCAAAGCATCATCAGGAACTGCAAAGCCTTCCTGCAATAACACAAATGTTGAAATATATTTACAGTGTATCATGTACGTAGTTCATCATGTGATTAAATGGTTAAATACCACAACATGAAAATAACTTTCTCATGTACACATTTGAGGAAACAAAAACTATACTTGGCATAGGTGATACTCTAAAGACTAACCACACACACAGAGTTAAAAACAAAACGCCTAATATTCTCAAGATTGGTTGGATGGCCTTTAGTTGTGCAAAGCAACTAGGCTATCTACACCAAATAACCACTGAAAAATGTAAAAGTAAAAATAAAGCAAATTAAAACAAAACCATGTCCAAACTTCAGCTAAAAGTTCTAAATAGAATCATAAAGGGAAATGGTCTGTAAAAATTAAAAACACAAGGAAGTTGGACAGTTTCAGCATCACCAATGACTATCCAATGTCAGGAGTAAGTTCAGTGCTGTCACTCACGATCATAATAACAGCATGACAGTAGCATGTAGGCTATTGTGACTTGAGTATCCCAAAGGCCACACATTGGTGCATCAGTCCTAGATAAAAGGAAAATGATGAGTCAAAAACTGGGGACAATGCAAAACCTAGTTAGGATGACTTTTTTTTGATAGATCCATAGCATAGAACATCAATCTACTCCCCAAGAGGTGGAAGAGAGGAATGAAAGATGTTCAGTGCCCCTGAAGACATGACACATAACTGCTTGACATGAGAAATGAAAGATGTTCAGTGCCCTTGAAGACATGACACATAACTACTTGATGTGAGGAATGAAAGTCAGCTTACAGTCCAAGATAAGCCCCAAGATCTTTGCCTCAGAGACTATGGGAAGTACATCACCAAGATGGAGCTTAGGATTAGGGTGTATACTCCACTGGCAGCAAAAATGCATGTAAATGGTTTTGGAAAAAACAAAATATAAAACTGTTTCCTGTGGTCCACCTTAAACAATTGAAGGTAGACTGAAGCTTTTGCTCAATAAACCTCATATTCTACAACTGACACAAGATGTGGAAGTCACTGACATAGAACATGTTTACATTCCCAGAAGGAAGTTGTATTGCAACAGTATTAATCTTAATACTGAAAAGTGTGACACTCAAGACAGTCCAGAGGGGCTTCAAGTTCCTTTGAAAAAGACAAGTGTTGAACCCACGCAGACTTGGAACTGTCTACCCAGTAAAACGTTCTGGAAAAAAATGGAGTGAAGGTCAAGAAAAATCCTGTAACAAGAAAGTGTTGTAAGCCTTTTCATGGTCAAAGAACATGGAAACAAAATATTCTATTTTGAGGTAAGTTTCTCTGATCAATGTTCCAAGTTGAATCAGGTGGTCCATAGTGGAGTGGTATCAACAGAACCCACACTGGGTGGGCAAAAGGACATCTGATTCAAGGAACCAAACAAGATGAGCATTAACCATCCTCTCCAAGAACTTACAGAGACAGCTAGTAAAAGCAATTGGATAACATTTATAATCTTGGAATCCTTCCCAGGCTTAGAAAAAGGGAGGACAACAGCCACGTGTTAAACATCAGGAAAAACAATCTCCTGCCAGATCTGGTTAGAAACCATTGGAAGAATAGCAACAGAGGCAAGAGAGACAGCACAACATCTCATAATGAACATCATCAGGTCCAATTGATCTACTGTGAGATCAATGAATAGCAAACTTGAGTTTCACTAATGTAAAGGGACAATTATAGCCAGACAACTGACTCAAAAGGAAGGAAGTGATCATCTCTGCCCAAGACCTGATGACCAAAAAGATATGGGAAGAAAGAGAAGTTCTAGATACACAAGAAAAGCTCTGGTGAAAAGTTTTAGTGATACTCTGTACATCAACCTTTTGACCATTGGAGAGAGTGATGAAGAGTAAACTTTCAACTGATCTTTGGAATCTTGTCCCATATGATTTTGGAACTAGTGATAGAAGAGATACTAGTAGTAAAGGTAATTCAAGATTCCTTCTGGCTTTGACATCTAACCTGCTGTGCTCGGGACAGTCCTGCTGGAAAGCAATGCAGTCGAAAAAGTGAGATACCTGCAAAAGGTATCCCAGGCCCATTTTTTAGCCTTCTGTGCCTCCTGCAGACAGGACTCCACCATGAATAAAGATCCTGTGAAAAACATGTCGAGGTCTTAGAAACAGATTGAGATATGTCACACAGCAGAATTTCCTTGGTTGGAGAAACCAGTGAGGATCTCCAACTTGGTGATGTTCTTTATATCCCTCTAAATGATCAGAGTAGCATGGGGAGTAACCTCAATGGGTATGTCCACAATAATCTTAGAATTCAAGAGGAGTTCACTGTTTTGGTGTAGATGGTTCCACCAAGATATCCTCAGAAAAGTTTCTTGACAGGCTTGGGAGAGCCAGCAAACCCTTCTAATACCTTCTGAATGAAAAAAGGAAACATTTGTCCTAAGAATTTATCACAAAGAATGAAGAACTAGGAATCTTGGTACAGGATCTAATGGTGATTGTCACTGTAGAACAGTCACCTATGCATGGTAGTTTACCTTAAGCTGTTGTTTTACTTTTTTTTCAAAGATTGGGCTATACATAACAAATATACAAAGATTCAATGCCCACTAACCACACCCACCATGGAGTTCTACAAGGAGACACTCCAATGCCAAACAAGGGCATTGCAGCAATGCCAGTGCTTTGCACAGACTATACCCAACATCAACATCAGACATGATATTCATAATACCCATTAAAAATCCCCAATGCTGCGATTTGATTGACCCTAGCCCAACAGGACCAGCTGATTTACCCTAGAGGACCACCCTAAGGTCATCTATCTACAGTAATTAAAGACTAAATTGGTGTGTTGGTGTTGGACCCCTCAACTATTAAGATCCTTTCCTCCCCTTTACTGGTTGCCATACACACAGCAAAGAGGTGGGTGGATGCTCAGGTCCCAGAAGAGGTAAACTGAAAATACAGAACCTTCCTTGAGTGGCCCCCTCACCACGTATGGGAATCCACACCAAAGGATTATTCTCAAGACAAAACATAAATTTAACCATGTTATCTCAACATTTTTAAGTGGAAAGAAATTATAACAGACACATGTACATTGCAGTGTGTGTAAAGATGAAAAAAAAGTATGCAATGGGAAGCAATCATTTGTCAAGACATGACCATTGACTTTGGCTAGACCCATTTTTTGAAGACATAAAAGGGTACGAGGACGTTTATGTTGGGTTTACCATATATCATGATGTCCTTGATTTTTCTAATAGCAAGCTCTTTCACATAGTCTGATTTTTCTAACTGCAGAATCAGTTAAATATTCTGCAAGTCTGGCACTTTATTTTCTAAAATAAGGAATAACCTATGTGTATGTTCTTTAAGTCAGCTTTAAATGCTTTTCACATATTTAGTTAACATTCTATAAATCACATGCTATTCTTTATATTACTGTAAGCTTTAAGTTACTTTTTTGACAACTAACCAACTAATTTTCAAATTATTTCAGATGCAAATTTTGTGTTAACATCTGATTTACATTCCTCAGACATATTTGTATCACATTTTTAGAAATCTGTGGGTGAAGCAGTAAGGTGCAACAAACAGCCTTAATTAAACTGCTAAATACCAATGGAAACATTGAACTTGTTTATACACTGCTGGCCAAAATCTTAAAGCCAATGAGCATAAAGAAAAAATATGCATTTTGCATTGTTAGACTCAACCACTTATTTGAGTAGAGCTTCAAAAAGATGACAATAAGAAAATGGAAAATAAAAATTAAAAAACTTTAGCATTTAATTGGGAAAATGTGAACACTATGAAATTAGCCTAAATACTAGCTGGTCAAAAGTTCAAGACCATAATGAAACAAAGCGTTAATCGGTAAACACATAACGACATTTAGTCATTTGTGTTCAAGCATTAGTGTTGTCAACAACTCCCACTGACATCTCCTGTGTTACATTGGGTAAAACCGTGGCAAAGACTAAAATGTTGACAGAATTGTTGAGCTGCAAAAGCAAGGTCTCTCTCAACGCACCATCGCTGGTGAGATTGGGCATAGTAAAACTGCTGTTGCAAATTTCTTAAGAAACCCTGAGAGATACGGAACGAGAATTTCAAGTGGTCGACCCAAGAAAATTTTGCCGGTGTTGAGCAGAAGGATTTAATGGGTTGTCCAGCAAGACACCAGCCAATTGTCAAACCAGATTAAGGCCCTTACAGATGTAGAATGCAGCTCAAGAACAATAAGATGACATCTATAAGAGAAAGGCTTTAGAAACTGTAAACGTCTTCAAAGGCCATGCCTCCTTCCACGCCTACCTAAAACAGCTCGGTTAAGTTTTGCTGAGAAGCACCAAACATGGGATGTGGAAAAGTGGAAGAAGGTTTTTGTTCTCTGATGAGAAAAAATTTAACCTGGATGGTCCAGATGGCTTCCAACATTACTAGCATGATAAGGATATCCCACCAGAGACACTTTCTACAAGAAACAGTGGAAGAGGTTCCATCATGATCTGAGATGCTTTCTTCTTCCATGAAACAATGGAGCTTCAGGTTATACAGGGGCATTAAACAGCAGCTGGCTACATTGGCATGTTGGAGAGAGCATCCTTATTGACTGAAGGGCCTCATTTGTGTAGAAATGACCAGATCTGTCAGCAGGACAATGCTGCAATCCACAAGGGCAAAAGACTTTTTCATGGCAAATAACGTGATTCTTTTGGACCATCCAGAGTGTTTGCCTGAACAGAATCCCATTGAAAATGTCTGGAGGTGGATGGCAAGGGAAGTGTATAGAAATGGATGACAATTCTAAACAGTTCATGATCTTCATGAAGCCATCTTCACCACTTGGAATAACATTCCAGTCAGCCTTCTGCAAACACTTATACCGACCATGCTAAAGCAAATGTTTGCACTTATTTGCAATGATGGCCGTGCAACTCACCACTGAGATCTCTTGTTGGACATTTCCTACCCTGTTTTGCACTTCTTTTTGGTGTGGTCTTTAACTTTTGACCAGCTAGTATTTAGGCTAATTTCATAGTGTTCACATTTTCCCTGTTGAATGCTAAAAAAGTTTATTTTTATTTTCCATTTTATTATTTTCATATTTTGAAGCTCTACTCAAATAAGTGATCGAGTCTAACAATGCAAAATGCATATTTTTTCTTTATGTTCATTGGCCTTAATATTTTGGCCAGCAGTGTATGTGTACTTGCAACAAACAGATCAGTGCACATGCTTTCCAAGAATTGCTGGTACAAACACAGAAGGTTATGGACATTGTAAAAAATATCTTTACAGTACCTTAATAACACATCAGAAATGAACAACATTACTATCTAACAGTATAAAACTGCTCTATGTAATTGTATATAATAAGCTATCACAAAATACAAAACAAGTCTTATGTATGAAAACCCTACAGTATTTTGTACAACACTGTTGACTGAAGCCGTAAACAATACATTAGTATAACAGGTTAAATAGTTATCACACAGGATCGCATACAAAAGTTGTAGTATCCTCAAAATGAGACCCAAAACTCATGTGGTTTCGAATAGTTTACTATTCTTCAGGAGAATAAAGGGCTATTTTGAAGAATAGTCAACTATTCGAAAGCACTTGAGTTTTGGATCTCATTTTGAAAATATTAGTATAGTAGGTTTAACTTGTTACTTACTTCAGTAGCATATAGAATATCCAGGATTTTATCAACGAGAGGTGACTTCTCGTTGCTTTGTTCCTCTTCTTGACAAATTACTTCAATATCTCGAAGTTTGCCATAGTAAAAGTCTCTCTCTCTTTCAAGCCCATCTACTGTTAACTTGAGCTCAGAAATCTTTTATAGAGTAAAACATAAAAATTAATTTATTATCTATGGTAGTACATCCTATTACAAAACACACAAAATAGAAAAACTAAATCAATCCAAAGAATTTAAACAAGATTTGAAATGTAGAACATATGACATGCTTGTAACAACTTGAATATCATTAAAATTAGTTAAATACAGGAATGTGTATCTTTAATATTTAAATAGAAAATTACATTAAAATGTTTACATTACACTATATCTCGTGACCTTCCATAAACATGGCCATAACATTTCAACTACACCATACATCTCTTATAACCTACCACAAACATTAAAATGTTTACATTACAATATATCTCGTGACCTTCCATAAACATGGCCATAACATTTCAACTACACCATACATCTCTTATAACCTACCACAAACATTAAAATGTTTACATTACACTATATCTCGTGACCTTCCATAAACATGGCCATAACATTTCAACTACACCATACATCTCTTATAACCTACCACAAACATTAAAATGTTTACATTACAATATATCTTGTGGCATCCATAAACATGGCCATAACATTTCAACTACACCATACATCTTTTATAACCTACCACAAACATTAAAATGTTTACATTACAATATATCTTCGTGGACCTTCCATAAACATGGCCATAACATTTTCAACTACACCATACATCTTTTATAACCTACCACAAACATTAAAATGTTTACATTACAATATATCTCGTGACCTTCCATAAACATGGCCATAAACATTTCAACTACACCATACATCTTTATAACCTACCACAAACATTAAAATGTTTACATTACACTATATCTCGGTGACCTTCCATAAACATGGCCATAACATTTCAACTACACCATACATCTCTTATATAACCTACCACAAACATTAAAATGTTTACATTACAATATATCTCGTGGCCTTCCATAAACATGGCCATAACATTTCAACTACACCATACATCTCTTATAACCTACCACAAACATTAAAATGTTTACATTACAATATATCTCGTGATCCTTCCATAAACATGGCCATAACATTTCAACTACACCATACATCTCTTATAACCTACCACAAACATTAAAATGTTTACATTACAATATATCTCGGTGGATTCTTCCATAAACATGGCCATAACATTTCAACTACACCATACATCTCTTATAACCTACCACAAAATGTTTACATTAAAATGTTTTCCATTAACATGGCCATAACAATATATCTTTATAACCTACCACAAACATTAAAATGTTTACATTACATATAACATGGCCATAACATTTCAACTGCACCATACATCTCTTATAACCTACCACAAACATTAAAATGTTTACATTACACTAATATATCTTGTGGTCTTCCATAAACATGGCCATGGCATTTCATACACATTTCTTATACCTACCACAAACATTAAAATGTTTACATTACAATATATCTTGTGGCTTCCATAACCAACCACCATACATTTAAACCTATGTTTAAAATTATTATACTGTCTCTTAGTCTGACACTAACAATTTACCTAAAATACTTCAACACTGTCTCTTAGTCTGACACTAACAATGTAACTAAATACTTCAACACTGTCTCTTAGTCTGACACTAACAATGTAACTAAATACTTCAACACACTGTCTCTTTAGTCTGACACTAACAATGTAACTAAATACTTCAACACTGTCTCTTAGTCTGACACTAACAATTTAACTAAAATGCTTCAACACTGTCTCTTAGTCTGACACTAAAAATTTACCTAAAATACTTCAACACTGTCTCTTAGTTCGACACTAACAATTTACCTAAAATACTTCAACACTGTCTTTTAGTCCGACACTAACAATTTACCTAAAATACTTCAATACTGTCTCTTAGTCTGACACTAACAATTTACCTAAAATACTTCAACACTGTCTTAGTCTGACACTAACAATTTACCTAAAATACTTCAACAGTCTCTTAGTCTGACACTAACAATTTACCTAAAATACTTCAACACTGTCTCTTAGTCTGACACTAACAATGCAACTAAATATTTCAATGGCATTGCACATCTCAGTAAACCACAAACAATGCAACTAAATACTTCAATGGCATTGCACGTCTCAGTAAACCACAAACAATGCAACTAAATACTTCAATGGCATTGCACGTCTCAGTAAACCACAAACAATGCAACTAAATACTTCAATGGCATTGCACGTCTCAGTAAACCACAAACAATGCAACTAAATACTTCAATGGCATTGCACGTCTCAGTAAACCACAAACAATGCAACTAAATACTTCAATGGCATTGCACGTCTCAGTAAACCACAAACAATGCAACTAAATACTTCAATGACATTGCACGTCTCAGTAAACCACAAACAATGTAACTAAATACTTCAATGGCATTGCACGTCTCAGTAAACCAAACAATGTAACTAAATACTTCAATGACAGGAATAACTAAATACTTCAACACTGTCTCTTAGTCTGACACTAACAATGCAACTAAATACTTCAATGGCATTGCCGTCTCAGTAAACCACAAACAATGCAACTAAATACTTCAATGACATTGCCGCGTCTCAGTAAACCACAAACAATGTAACTAAATACTTCAATGACATTGCACGTCTCAGTAAACCAAACAATGTAACTAAATACTTCAATGACAGGAATAACTAAATACTTAAACACTGTCTTTTAGTCTGACACTAACAATGTAACTAAATACTTCAAAACTGTCTCTTAGTCTGACACTAACAATATACCTAAAATACTTCAACACTGTCTCTTAGTCTGACACTAACAATTTACCTAAAATACTTCAACACTGTCTCTTAGTCTGACACTAACAATTTACCTAAAATACTTCAACACTGTCTCTTAGTCTGACACTAACAATTTACCTAAAATACTTCAACACTGTCTCTTAGTCTGACACTAACAATGCAACTAAATACTTCAATGGCATTGCACGTCTCAGTAAACCACAAACAATGCAACTAAATATTTCAATGGCATTGCACGTCTCAGTAAACCACAAACAATGCAACTAAATACTTCAATGGCATTGCACGTCTCAGTAAACCACAAACAATGTAACTAAATACTTCAATGACATTGCAAGTCTCAGTAAACCAAACAATGTAACTAAATACTTCAATGACAGGAATAACTAAATACTTCAACACTGTCTCTTAGTCTGACACTATCAATGCAACTAAATACTTCAATGGCATTGCACGTCTCAGTAAACCACAAACAATGCAACTAAATATTTCAATGGCATTGCACGTCTCAGTAAACCACAAACAATGCAACTAAATATTTCAATGGCATTGCACGTCTCAGTAAACCACAAACAATGCAACTAAATACTTCAATGGCATTGCACGTCTCAGTAAACCACAAACAATGCAACTAAATACTTCAATGACATTGCACGTCTCAGTAAACCACAAACAATGCAACTAAATACTTCAATGGCATTGCACGTCTCAGTAAACCACAAACAATGTAACTAAATACTTCAATGACATTGCACGTCTCAGTAAACCACAAACAATGCAACTAAATACTTCAATGGCATTGCACGTCTCAGTAAACCACAAACAATGTAACTAAATACTTCAATGACATTGCACGTCTCAGTAAACCAAACAATGTAACTAAATACTTCAATGACAGGAATAACTAAATACTTCAACACTGTCTCTTAGTCTGACACTAACAATGCAACTAAATACTTCAATGGCATTGCAGCGTCTCAGTAAACCACAAACAATGCAACTAAATACTTTAATGGCATTGCATGTCTCAGTAAACCACAAACAATGCAACTAAATACTTCAATGGCATTGCACGTCTCAGTAAACCACAAACAATGCAACTAAATACTTCAATGACATTGCACGTCTCAGTAAACCACAAACAATGTAACTAAATACTTCAATGACATTGCACGTCTCAGTAAACCAAACAATGTAACTAAATACTTCAATGACAGGAATAACTAAATACTTCAACACTGTCTTTTAGTCTGACACTAACAATGTAACTAAATACTTCAACACTGTCTCTTAGTCTGACACTAACAATGTAACTAAATACTTCAACACTGTCTCTTAGTCTGACACTAACAATTTACCTAAAATACTTCAACACTGTCTCTTAGTCTGACACTAACAATTTACCTAAAATACTTCAACACTGTCTCTTAGTCCGACACTAACAATTTACCTAAAATACTTCAATACTGTCTCTTAGTCTGACACTAACGATTTACCTAAAATACTTCAACACTGTCTTAGTCTGATACTAACAATTTACCTAAAATACTTCAACAGTCTCTTAGTCTGACACTAACAATTTACCTAAAATACTTCAACACTGTCTCTTGGTCTGACACTAACAATTTACCTAAAATACTTCAACACTGTCTCTTAGTCTGACACTATCAATGCAACTAAATACTTCAATGGCATTGCACGTCTCAGTAAACCACAAACAATGTAACTAAATACTTCAATGACATTGCACGTCTCAGTAAACCAAACAATGTAACTAAATACTTCAATGACAGGAATAACTAAATGCTTCAACACTGTCTCTTGGTCTGACACTATCAATGCAACTAAATACTTCAATAGCATTGCACGTCTCAGTAAACCACAAACAATGCAACTAAATATTTCAATGGCATTGCACGTCTCAGTAAACCACAAACAATGCAACTAAATACTTCAATGGCATTGCTGCGTCTCAGTAAACCACAAACAATGCAACTAAATAGTTAAATGACATTGCACGTCTCAGTAAACCACAAACAATGCAACTAAATACTTCAATGACATTGCACGTCTCAGTAAACCACAAACAATGCAACTAAATATTTCAATGACATTGCACGCGTCTCAGTAAACCACAAACAATGCAACTAAATACTTCAATGGCATTGCCGTCTCAGTAAACCACAAACAATGCAACTAAATACTTCAATGACATTGCGTCTCAGTAAACCACAAACAATGTAACTAAATACTTCAATGACAGGAATAACTAAATACTTCAACACTGTCTCTTAGTCTGACACTAACAATATAACTAAATACTTCAATGACATTGCACGTCTCAGTAAACCACAAACAATGCAACTAAATATTTCAATGACATTGCACGTCTCAGTAAACCACAAACAATGCAACTAAATATTTCAATGACATTGCACGTCTCAGTAAACCACAAAAAATGCAACTAAATACTTCAATGACATTGCATGTCTCAGTAAACCACAAACAATGCAACTAAATACTTCAATGACATTGCATGTCTCAGTAAACCACAAACAATGCAACTAAATATTTCAATGACATTGCACGCGTCTCAGTAAACCCCAAACAATGCAACTAAATATTTCAATGACATTGCCGCGTCTCAGTAAACCACAAACAATGCAACTAAATACTTCAATGACATTGCATGTCTCAGTAAACCACAAACAATGCAACTAAATATTTCAATGACATTGCACGTCTCAGTAAACCACAAACAATGCAACTAAATATTTCAATGACATTGCACGTCTCAGTAAACCACAGACAATGTAACTAAATATTTCAATGGCATTGCCGCGTCTCAGTAAACCACAAACAATGCAACTAAATATTTCAATGACATTGCATTGCGTCTCAGTAAACC
Organism: Tachypleus tridentatus; assembly: GCF_004210375.1. Taxonomy (NCBI): domain Eukaryota; kingdom Metazoa; phylum Arthropoda; class Merostomata; order Xiphosura; family Limulidae; genus Tachypleus; species Tachypleus tridentatus. Next base: position 99,771,479 of record NC_134834.1, read on the forward strand.
ACAAACAATGCAACTAAATACTTCAATGACATTGCACGTCTCAGTAACCACAAACAATGCAATTAAATAATTCAATGACATTGCACGTCTCAGTAAACCACAAACAATGCAACTAAATATTTCAATGACATTGCACGTCTCAGTAAACCACAAACAATGCAATTAAATAATTCAATGACATTGCACGTCTCAGTAAACCACAAACAATGTAATTATTTCTAACAATACTACTTATTTTGATACACCACAATGTCTAACTATTTCGACAACACCATGTCATTTTGTACAGTACTATAAGCGACTTTTCTTTAGTAAGTTATACATACAAAAATGTAAATATACAAGTGTTTGGCTAAGGATTCTTCTATGGTAGACGTCTGACTTTTTGGTGATAAATTTGAAAATAAATTAAAATCACATTACACCTATTTTCAAAATAATATATTCAGAATGTGTTAAACGGACATATCAAATTTCTTTACACTTTACATATCACAGTTGTATCTTAAACACTATACAGTTCTCTACTATGGTCAATTCAATTTCTTTAGAATTCAGTTGAGAAGCCAAACTATTTTTCTCTATTTCTATCATAGCAGTATCCGAGTATGATTCACTTAGGCTGATGTACGAGTTACCACAGTGGCATTTTGAACTTCCAAAAAAAATCATCTATCTTTTCATCAAAGTTCACACAGGTCGGTTCAGTTAGTTTAGAATACCCTTTGACAAGACAAATTATTTTCATTATCTCAAACAAACTTAATTTCACTGTTAGGTGTTTCACTGGTTAACTAAGATTTCTAACTTTTATTGTGACACAACTTATCTTTCTCATTCCTTTATTTTTACTCTGTTCCTGTTTGTCTGGTCACAGCTTTTTATACATCTAGAAATCTCCATAGCCTTAACATCAATGAATTGCAAACACAAACTAATAATAATACCCTAAACAGTCTTATGTCTGACAACCACAAATAATTGTACTTAAAATATTTCAATGCCACCTCATCTCTTGGTACACCACAGACGAGATAATTAACTATTTCAATGTTTCTCGGTCTAGGTTAAACAATGTTAAACAGTACTGAAAACAAAAAGGTTGTGATCAGAGAGCACACACTCTACGGAGAGACCCCTCCCTTCAATATCAGCATTTGCCCAGAGGGGATGATATCCTTAAAGTTACCCAGAATTAAAAAAGGAGACGGCAACCGTTCAATGAGAGCATCAAGGTCTGATTGATCATAGGTCTCTCCAGACGATAGGTAGAGAGAACAAACAGTGATGGAATGACCCAAGAAAACGCAGACAGCTGTGGCCTCCAAGGGTGTGCTGAGTGGTAAAGAAAGAGTGGCACTGTTGGTTGGTTAGCATGCACTCATCCATCACACAGCCTGTCATATCTGTGCAAAGAAAACCGATGAAAGGTGACTGTATCGGCAGGTTTCAGAAATGTTTCTTGTAATGAAAGACATACAGGATGGTAGGAAGCAATCAGTGTTTAGATGTCACCCAGATTAGAATGTAAACCTCAACAGTTCCATTGTGTCAAGGTGACCATTTTTATTTATGTGTAGGCAAATTGGGTGGAGAACCCTTATGTTTAAGACCATGTCTTTTTTCTTTACTGTCTTTATTTGAGAGAAGTCTATTGACATCCATGGATCCTGCCCTGGGTCAGTTGGGCAGGTCTTTATTTGGAAGAGGATTCCAGCAACTGAGGATGTGAACAAATGATCATTTTGCATCTTGGGGTGGGAGTAGATGTACTCAAGGAAATGCCTGTACCCAGAACCAAAGGAAGTAGATTTTGAGGTTTGTTGGAATGTATGTTAGGGACAGAGATGGGTGTTGATGTTGATTCATCAACTTTCTTAACCATGGAGGTCAAAAGATTTTTAATTTGTTTTGAGAATGATTCTTTCAGAAGCACAGAGAGATCTGTCTGCATTCCTACTGTAGTAGTGGAACAAAGTGCAGCAGCATAAGTCCAAGATGAGGTGGTGGACAGCAACTTTCAAGCGTCAGGGTAAGAATGTTTTGAATTGTCTTCAAATGCTGCATCTCTTTTTCTTCCAACCATTTAGGGTAAGAACAAAAGTAGGATGGGTGAGAGCCATTGCAATTGATGCAACGAAGGTCCATTTCATACTCATAGGCATGGTGGTCCTTGCCACTGCAATGAGCACACATGAAGGAACCACAACATGATGTCTTCAAGTGACTGAGCCACTGACACTGAAAACATCCGAGGGTGTTTGGAATGTATGGCCATACCTTGCAATTAAGATTACCTGCCCTGATGGTGGCAGGTGGATGTGGTGATGTAAATATTAAAATGAGAACATTGATCGGCTTTATAATTCCATCTTTAGGAGTGAAGATACGCCTCACTGCAGAAACTCCTTGGGTGGAGAAACCAGCAAGAATCTCTGACTTGGGGATGTTCTTCAAATCTCTCTCAACAATAACTCATGACAAATGCAAAGTAGCATGCGGCGTAACCTCAACAGGTATATCCCAAATTGCTTTAGAATGCAAGAGGAGTTCACTGTGTTGAGATGTGGATGTTTCCACCAATATGTTAACTAATTGAAGCTTTTAATTGACTTTGGAGAGCCAGCAAGTCCCTCTAGTTCCTTCTGCATGAAAAAGGGAGACATCTGTCCTAAAGATTTGACTGAAAGAGAATGTAGTATAAATAAATATAGTACAGGTGTTACAGATGGTGAAGATTGCTGCTCAAAATCTTCAAGACGTGGTTGTTTACCTATGGACTGTTTTTCTACTATCTTATTTGGAGGATCCATAATGAAAAAATTTTTCAGTGCTCACTGACCCCACCCACCATGGAGCCCATGAGGGGACATACTGCAATTCAAACAAGGACACTGCAGCAATGCCAGGCTTTTGTGAGCACTATATCCAAACAACAGCATCAGATACAATGCCCACAACAATGTTACTTGGTTGACTCTAGCCCAAGTGAACCAGCCGATTGATCCTAGGAGGACCACTCCAAGGCCAACCGTCTAGAGGATTTCAAGGCCAAAGTGGTGTGTTAGGGTTCGACCCCTGAACCACCAATACCCTCTCCTTCACGGGTCACCACGCACAGCAAACAGTGGATGTTCAGATCCCAGAGGAGGTAAACTGAAAGAACAGAACCTTCCTTGGGACGTCCCCTCACCATGTACAGGAATCCAGACTGAGGGGTCTACTATCGAGCTAAATTTGGAAGCCATGTCAGGATGTACCAGGTATACTAGTAAGTTTATGATGTGCATCTATTATCTGGTTGGACTTGGAAGCTATGCCAAGTTATAATAGGTACACTATTTATCTTATGATATCTTTATTATGTGGCTAAAGTTAGAAGATACAAGAAGGACATACTCAAAGGTTAACATACAACAGTCAGAAAGCTTCAAATGGAAGGAAAAAAAACTATTTATATTTAAGTCACTAACTCTCAAATTACTGCCACATTTTTATTATTTCTGGGGTATACACAGTATTTCATTAAATTATGATATACTTTCCCTTCTTACAATAGTTTGTGTAAAACAAAACTGATAAAATATACTATATCAAATCTCTATGTGCAAGATGCAGAGTGGACTACAGCAATACCTAGACTAATTACAATATCAATGATATTTTTTTAAAATTATTTTTAAGTTACTTGCTTGTTATGAGGTACAATGTATGCAAGTCTTGGTCCTATGAATTGTATTTTGTGTAGTACACAGTGGCTAAAACGTTTAAATAGACTACGTAAACAAATGTGTAATCTACTTCACTAAAAATTGTTAGATGCTCATAAGTATAAATAGTCTGATAACCTGCTGGCACAAATCATCAACCCTGTTTAGGTCTCCAGAGCCACCCATTTTGTTTGGAGACATTCCTTGTCTTGGTGGTGTGGTTTTACCTCTCTGTTTTGGAGCTGAAGAGAAACACAATACTTGTTACTAACTCTTTCTCTTGGAATGGAATAAAATAATAAAACTAACTTTTCTGTTTGAAAACTGCAGTGAGTAAAACAATGTTGTCAGTTAAAAAAATAAAAGATACACAATAAAGACAGACATTTAATCCTTACTAGGAGATCAACATTTACAATTATTGTAACATCTGACAAACGTACCTCATGATGATCTTGTCTATCTAAGGTCACATTAGTTTATGCAACAATTTTGTCTACATAAGGTCATCTCAGTTTATGTGACATTCTTGTCTATCTAAGTTCATGTTAGTTTTACACTGAATACACAGAAAAGCATGCTCAGATTAACATTTACTTAAAAGTTCAAACAAGCAGCAACCCAGGAGTCAGATCACTGGAACAACTACTGCCATTCAGTATTATAACTTTTATTCTTATGTAGGTTTTTTCATGTATATAAATCATATGATTAAATAAATTATTAAGTAGTTTTATTAACTGATGTAAAAGTTATTGCAGCAGTAAAAGTTACTATAAGTAGAAAACAAACAAACTGGTTCAGTAAGAGATCAAGCTTTCTTCCTACCAGATCGTCCCAAGGGTCGACCAATGCCGATGCTGTCCTTCCCCTTAGAACTACCAACTGAAAGGCCACCTCTTGCTTCCACAGGATCATATTCTCTTCCATCATAGTTTGCATCAAAGAATTTCTTAAACCACTGGAGAAATTCAAAGTTGTCTTGGAATCGTCCCTTAACGAGCTTATCAATTGGAATGATCTGTACAGACATGAATTATTATGATGTAACAAAACCTACATTTAAGAATGACTTAGATCTGAATACTTGTGCTACACAAGAGCTGTCTGTGGCAGCCATACCTAATTTTGAAATTATACACTGGAAAGAAGGCAACTAGTTAACATTATCCATCACAAACAATTGGGCCGCACTTAATCAAGTAGTGAGATTTGACTGTCACTCTCAAAATGCACCCACAACCCTAAAATTTTGGGATTCAATTTTTATTTAGAAAGTAAATGGATATGAGCTATAGATCTTTAAATCTACAGCCCAGCATACTGACCCCTATACCACACCTGGCTCAAAATGTATATATAAAACACATTATCTAAGAATAACATTTAAAAGCCAAAAGCATACTGTTACTTTTTGGTATAAATTATGATATAGTATATAATGTTTTTTAACTGTATCTAGAATTATCAATTAAATAGTCTAAAAGGTTTTCAATGTAAAAACTTTTGTTTTCTATAAAATTCTTGGTGAAAAAAACATTTTCATATGTAAGATTTTTGTTTTTCTTTATCACTATCCATGTTCAAATTTTTGAAGCAACCAATGGCACAATAACTTAGAGCATGACTAAACTTTGTTTAAAATGAGACAAATCTTAATTTGCCCCAAATATTTACTTACAAAATCAGAATAACTGAAATGTAGAAAATGCTAGGGTGTAATATAATTACACTTATTTGCTTTCACTGACAGGTGTATTGTAATAAAAAAACAAAGATTTGTTTTTTCTAGCTGCAGCAAGTGATATTGGAGCAGCTTGTGTTTCATTTTTGAAAACTTTAAAAATATATCCACTGATAACTAAACATACTTGTACAATGGGCTTTCAATACCACAGCACTATTTTTTTTTTCTTACTACAGTTACCTGAGAAACAAAGGAATAAATTATTTTAATAAATTTACAAGAGTAGAATTAGTATATCAATACGATTCATTCACTTTTGGTAAAATCAACATTCAATGTTGAGATATTTTTGAAATGTATCAAATATCTTATATGGTAAAGATAAAAGCTGGTTAGATGTAAGGATTAAAATTTATCAGTTTTGTGGTAAGGTAATAAATACCTTATTGTGAAAATCAAAGAACTTTTTCAAAATGTTTTAACGTTATTAAAAACATCATTACATGCTATGGACTAACATTGGTAGAATGAACTGATTCAATCTAATTTATGAATTTTTATGACATGGTTGGAAATTTTATTAAAGTTAAATTCCTTTTGTATTAGTTTGTAACTTACATTACTCATTGATACAAGGTTAAATGTGAAGTCTCATAGTATGAATATCAAGGACAGAAACGAACCATTATTAAAAATCCTACACCACCTTACTATAGTTGTGTGTAAATATTTGAAACAAACAAACCATTATTATAAATCCTACACCACCTTACTATAGTTGCGTGAATATTTGAAACAAACGAACCATTATTATAAATCCTACACCACCTTACTATAGTTGCGTGAATATTTGAAACAAACGAACCATTATTATAAATCCTACACCACCTTACTATAGTTGCGTGAATATTTGAAACAAACGAACCATTATTATAAATCCTACACCACCTTACTATAGTTGCGTGAATATTTGAAACAAACGAACCATTATTATAAATCCTACACCACCTTACTATAGTTGCGTGAATATTTGAAACAAACGAACCATTTTTATAAATCCTACACCACCTTACTAGAGTTGCGTGAATATTTGAAACAAACAAACCATTATTAAAAACCCTACACCACCTTACAATAGTTGTGTGTGAATATTTGAAACAAACAAACCATTGTTAAAAACTATACCTTACTATAGTTGTGTGTGAATATTTGAAACAAACAAACCATTATTAAAAACCCTACACCACCTTACAATAGTTGTGTGAGAATATTTGAAACAAACGAACCATTGTTAAAAACTCTATACCTTACTATAGTTGTGTGTGAATATTTGAAACAAACAAACCATTGTTAAAAACCCTACACCACCTTACTATAGTTGTGTGTGAATATTTGAAACAAACAAACCATTGTTAAAAACTCTATACCTTACTATAGTTGTGTGTGAATATTTGAAACAAACAAACCATTGTTAAAAACCCTACACCACCTTACTATAGTTGTGTGTGAATATTTGAAACAAACGAACCATTGTTAAAAACTCTACCTTACTATAGTTGTGTGTGAATATTTGAAACAAACAAACCATTGTTAAAAATCCTACACCACCTTACTATAGTTGTGTGTGAATATTTGAAACAAACAAACCATTGTTAAAAACCCTACACCACCTTACTATAGTTGTGTGAATATTTGAAACAAACGAACCATTGTTAAAAGCTCTATACCTTACTATAGTTGTGTGTGAATATTTGAAACAAACAAACCATTATTAAAAACCCTACACCACCTTACAATAGTTGTGTGTGAATATTTGAAACAAACGAACCATTGTTAAAAACTCTATACCTTACTATAGTTGTGTGTGAATATTTGAAACAAACAAACCATTATTAAAAACCCTACACCACCTTACAATAGTTGTGTGTGAATATTTGAAACAAACGAACCATTGTTAAAAACTCTATACCTTACTATAGTTGTGTGTGAATATTTGAAACAAACAAACCATTATTAAAAACCCTACACCACCTTACAATAGTTGTGTGTGAATATTTGAAACAAACAAACCATTGTTAAAAACCCTACACCACCTTACTATAGTTGTGTGTGAATATTTGAAACAAACGAACCATTGTTAAAAACTCTATACCTTACTATAGTTGTGTGTGAATATTTGAAACAAACAAACCATTGTTAAAAATCCTACACCACCTTACTATAGTTGTGTGTGAATATTTGAAACAAACGAACCATTGTTAAAAACTCTATACCTTACTATTGTTGTGTGTGAATATTTGCTTCTTAAATTCTAAAAATGAAATAATGGACATAAAAATTAGTTGATGTTGAGTTATAAGAGGCAAAAGGATGAAGCTAAAATTAATAAGTGAACAAGCAACTATAATGACAGATTTTTCTTCAGGAACTGTGCTGTATTTGGTCACAGAAGCCAATGTCACTGAATAAAACCCAAACAATAAAGTAGACTTACTTTAATGTTTCCTGTTACTCATCCATATCTTATTCGTTTATTTTCAATAATTTTACTTTTAACACACAGTGGTGGAAATTTTAAACACATGAACAGCTTACTTTGTCAGCTCCAACTTTCTTGAACGCTGACTGAAGGACTTTAAAGTTAGTAATGTATTCATGCTCTAGTTGTGTTTTGAACTTCACTTTCTTTAGGGAAATACAACCTGAAACAAAATGTTTATATTGTCTTACGTAAGGACTGTGCAAAAAGCTTAATCATGTAACAAAACTAAATCACATCCTGTAAACAACAGTTACTTGTTCACAGATAATGTTTATATTTTGCAGTCACCCTAAGATTGCTTTGACTATTTAATTCATATCTGTAATCCCATTTCTAAGATTCAATTAACTGGATTACACATGAAATCACACTATGATCTTGACAGTACCAGTTGATGATGTTACAATGTCAGCCATTTTGATAATACTAGTATCTGAGGTTATGACATCAACTGTTTTGAAAATTAGTATCTGCTGTTACATCAACTAAAGTTATAAAATGACAGGAAGTGTAACAAATTAACATAAGTAAACAGATGAAGAATAAATTATCAAGAAATAAAAATATGTTACTGCACGTTAGTTTATCAGCCTTGGCTGTAAACAGAAATGCCCCTGCTGTATTAAACAACGTTTAAATATCACTGATAAATATAATTAAATAAAATGACAACATGCTGTAAGATGTCAACAGATACTTCAGATCACACAAGACTTTCACTTACCATTAGAAGTGTCTGTACATGTTACAACAATGCTTTTTTTATACCAACATTATAGAAACAACAAAAACAGACTAACACTGGATCCTAACCTCTTCAAATCTTCACTGTACATCAAAAGGAAAATTACAGAAGGTACCTTCAAAAAAATGTAACCTCTTCAAATCTTCCCTCTCAACCAAAAGGGAAGTCACAGTATGCACTCAAAACAGTCTTACATCCTTCAATCATCAATAATGAAAAAATACTCCAGAGTCTTATCTCTTTCAAAACACTACCTTCTCCCAAAAGGAGAGGTTACAGTAACAGCAAAACTTACTAGTGTTTCAAAATGGACATTAAGTACCTCTCTATTATTAAAAAAAAAAGAAAAAAGAGGGGAGTTAAGATGTTTTCCAAAATTCAATACCTTACTTTTGTGGTGTTCTCTAAATAATCAAATTACATGACACCTACATGCTGTGTGTCACACAGAACAACTTCATGCATATGTCTTACTATCTGTAAAACTGAGATGGTCAAACATTTAAAAAACAATCTGTAAATGTTGACATTTTGAAAAAAAGTTCACAGAGTCTTGAAACTTATCACTCTGAAAACAAGTGTTCAACATCTGTTGTGAATTAAAGGAATTTATCTGGAGAATGAAGCCTTGTGAACCTTTAAAGATGCTTGGTCTTACCAGAGATATTTAGAGATACCTTCCTGTACTTAAATACATGTAACAAGCAATTCAAACCCATAAATACTTTTGTCAGTCATGGAATTTTACAATACTGTTAAAAAAATACAATTAAGAAATAAAAACAGATCCACAGACGTTAACCTTAAACAAGATGAAAAATGTGCACAATATTCAGAGAAATTCCTTGCACCAGATGTATAATACTGTCCAAGACATATGACAAACTTACCACCATTCGTACTGAAGAAATTAGCACAGAAAATATATTTCATTTCACTAGGTTTAAATTAAACAAGTTTCTCTACGTGTATACTTGTGGCATTAGTATACAAAATATAATATTCCATTTCAATAGGCTTAAATTAAATATGAAAACTTTAATCACAAATTAATAAATGAACACAATTTGGATATTCTCTCAAATCACCATCGTGTGATAATTAGATGAACTCACTTCTGTAAACTGTAAACGATCATAGAAACTTCTGTTAGAATTGTATTAAAGACTACTAAAAACCCTAATACAATCACTGTCATTCACTAATCTAAATTTCTTCCAACTAAGTAAGCCTCATGCTCCAGAAAACAATGACTGTATGGTTGAAAAAATTTATATGGAATAAAAAGTTATTCAGAAGAATACCTAACTAGAAACAACTTATACTGTCTCATAGATTCAAGAAACAGTTTAAAATCACTAGACATAATATTAGTGCTCTAATAAATATTTAGATATATTATTAATATTTATTTTCATCAACTAACTATCAGAAACTTTGTGTAAAGAAAGTTCTTACCTGGGAAAAGCATGTCCATGAACTGGCAATATGCTGCCCCTATGTAATATATAAACAATTACTATGAGGCCATTTTCTCAAGAGAAAGTCTTGCACAATATAAAACCCTCATACTTACTGAAATGTGTGTATACACAGAATAAAATTTTATATTATGAGTGGACCTATCAGGCAATCTAAAGGCCCTGTAGAAGACAGGTTTTTTTTCAGGTGAATGACAGCTCATTTATTAGACAACAACTATTTACATAAAATGCAGTCTTTGTACTACACACACACAAACTGAAAAAACTAGAATTTTCCAAGATGCTGTTGACAAGTGATATAAATCTGTGATAAGATTACCATCAAAGCTGGGTGATTGATGCTTTTAAACTCAGTTACCCATGAACAGAAATTACATTGCTTAGAACAACATAAATTAATCAAGTAATTAAACTTACAGTTAAATCAAATAATGTCTTGAAAATTATTACAAAATCAGAAACAGTGTTTTTAATAATTACAATCATCTGAGTAATCAGACTATTTAATCATGATTTCTTATTATTATTTCCACTTAATTCAAGGTTATATAAAATACTTCAACAATACACATTTACACTGTGTATTTTCAAGTGTTAATCATTTGTGAATTTCAATTAATATTTTACTCAAGTACCAAGAACTGTAGGTTATTCAACTTAATCTGATAGTGTTTCCTATTGTTACTACTCGCAATTATTACAATTATGCAGGCCTGTAAATTTAAACTTCATGAAGCTGTTTTGGTTTTGATAATGGATTTTCCATATTTCAGCTACATAGATTTCAAAAATATTTCTATTTAGGATAATTTTACAAACTGGGAAGAAAAAAACCTCCTACTTGAACAAATTATTATTTTGTTTACAATAATGAATAATTTTTTTTATTATTATTTTTGTGTTTAGAATAACTAATAAGACTTGCATCCTGATTGATCGAGAGAAATCTCAACTCTGTGGTTGTCAACATTTTAAACATAGTAAAGTGTGACCTAATTTCAATGAAAATGATTCACTTGTGTAAAAGTACATATGACAAGTAAAATATATCGGAAAGATGAAGAAAAATGGATATTTTGGATTCAGCATACAGGAATTAGTGTTGAATGTAAAAATTTCAAGATGATAAAACATCACAAGCCTGTGTTATCTAAGTTTTGGGAATAAGTGATTAACAAATCCCACTAATTGGCCATTGCAGTATGTCTATAGATTTACAATGCAAACATAAGGGGTTCAAGTCCCCTCAATGGGCTCATTAAATAGCACGATGTGACTTTGCTGTAAGAAAATGCACTAATTACTGTGATGGCAATAAAAAAATAGTTAAAATATGAAATAATTAAAGGTTTGCCATTATTATAATACCAAATTACTCTATGTAGAAAACAAGCTTCTATTTACATTTATGGTACTGAAATTAATTCCTAACTAAACTTGCCTGTACAGAGTTCTTCTATCTTGGAGTACTGAGTTTCCAAGCAGTCGTTAACCCAATTTAACATTTCATGCCTACTGAGATTCTCTGTTGTGGCACTAGTAGCATATACGTTAACACAAAGAGGGCCAGACATTGTTGTAATGTAGAAATCTATTAAAAGAAGAACATCAGTACATTAATGTCACCATGATGGCTGACATTCTAAACTCAGTTTTCCACTAACAGAATAATAAATTTCTATGTCATCTATTTAGCACATTTCACCAATACAACATGTTATAATCAATGTATTAATTTCTGAAAGCTTTAACAAAGTACATAAAAGTAACTCAGACATTTCGCACCATTTCATTATAGTCTTCACCTTACACCTATCATCATCATAACAACCTTGATATCTATCACCATTGTAACCTTGTTACTTATTCAAACATACATCAACTAAACCTTATGAGTGGATTCAAAAAGACCATAATTCATAACATCAAACTGTTGACATTCCTTGAACAAGCCACAGTTATGAGACTAGTTTACTGGTTATCAAACAATTAAAGTTTGAGTGAAAATGGTGTGCTAGTAATGTTCAAGTGTCATGGAAGCGTAGCAGAAACAGTTACCAGATACGATACTGGACAGCAAAGTGGATATGTAGCAACAATTCAATAGACAAGTAGAAACAGCAGCATTATGTTTACCACAACTGTCAGATATGATAACGACAGCACATAAACAGGTAATAGCACTGAAGCAGTGATATATACATCTATTATGTGTAATACTGACATTGAACAAATAATATTAAATAATACTGTTCAATATAACCTGAACAATATGAACTTGTAAACAAAGAATTTAAAAGTTTTAATCTGGACTTGTATTAAATAGCTGTATATGAAACTGTCTGTTAGGAACTTAATCCTAACATGGACAGATTTATTATGTTTTACAATAAACATGTACAGATTTGAAAAAAAAATATATAGAGAGACAACCATGTACCATTTGGTCCACTAAGGTTGTCCCTTGAGAAAAATAAGAAATCAAATTAATCATTTATTTTTCAGGAAACAATCAGTTATTGTTTAAAATTCTCACAAATTGTTAACAGGAACCTATCATGAAAGCCAACAGAAACCACTTGAACATTGATTTATTTTTGTCAATTAAGATGTAAAAGTTTTTCTTGATCAAAACAAAGAAAGTATACAATTAGAACACTTTAAAATATTTATATGTAAAAAAAAACAACTGGTTTATTCAGTTATCTTAATACGGAACATTTAACAAGATTTTTAATTAATGCAGGATATCTAACAAAATTTTATTATTACAGAAAAACATTTATCATGTAATAATATTCCATATTTTCTTAAAGAAATTTATAAACAGGAAATTTAATTACTCCTTGACTGGCTTTTGGAACATTTACTTAAAGGTCTACATAGGTCTTTATGAAAGTTTGTTATAATTAATACTGACAAGAAACCAGAAGTGTAACGAGCTCAGTTAATTTAAATTTACTTAGTTTTAGTAAATTATATTTTATTTCCCATTACTATATCCGGCATAGTTTTATTAAGAAACAAACAATTATGAAAATGAAATTCCGTTTAAGCTGCATACATCCAACAAAAAAATAACACTAATAGCATCACCTAATAATGTTCCAAAAGCATCTAAGAAAAAACGTTTTTGTCATAGGACAAGTCTACAATAAAATCTATACTTTAAAAACGTAAACTTCTATGTTAGCAACATTTTTTTTTTACAACTTGCGTGCATTACACAACTCACAAGTATAACAACTTTATTGAAAAGTAACTAAGTTCTACACGAACTTCAGAAGGTCGTCAATTCTCATTAGTTATTACATATAGTAGTAGTACGAAATATTAAACTAGATACCTCTATAAACTACAACAAACATAAGAAGCTTAATATCAGTATTAATACTAATTAAATTGCAAAGCTCTAGTAAATCCACTACTGACACTTATTTACCGCAAGTCGAGAAAATAAAATACACTGGACAAAATATTCAATAAAATAAATGCAACACAGCTTTACAACATATGATGGAAGCACCTTAAATATTTATATCAAAGTGTAAAGTATTAAATATAATTTGGAATAACGACTTACCACAGATTTAATACAAAAATGCAGCCATGTCTCTTAATACTGCAACACTATGCGGCAATAGTAGTACTGTCTGCTTGCTAATGAAACATGTAATAGTTAGACAACTGACAGTATAAACATTCCACTAGAGGACGCACACAAACACTTTAATTAAATATTTTATTGAATTATCTTTCCCAAATGAACAAACACACATGTGTATACACCACGTTTTGAGTTTTAATTTAAGTTCACGTAGCGATATGATCCTTTTATAATAACGATTCACACTGCAATATAGTAAATCAGTAAAACAGTAACATCATCAGAAAACAAACGTTAATATACTATAGAAAGCACTGGGGGGGATGAACAAGAGAAGAAAACAAGGGGCAACACCCCAAATAACTTTATGCACACGGACTTGGTCAATTTTATGATTAGTACTGCTTAGTTCCATGTATATAATATATTTTGATATGGTTTATATATGTGTCAGTGTGTTTTTAATCTGCCCTTCTACTCTACCCACACAAAGTGTTCAAATTTAAACTCTTACAAACGACCCTGACTGACATTTTTGTAAGCTTTATTGACTCAAATTTCATTATATGGATTTGATTATATGCGGATGACGGTGTCCAAACAACTTATTCTGCAGCTCTGTGCTAAACAAACAAACAAAAATATTAATAATATTTTTATAACTTGTCGCTTCTCTCTGTGGGCCTGGCATAACCAGGTGGTTAAGGCACTCGATTGGTACTCTGAAGGTCGCGGGTTTGAATCCCAGTCACACTAAACATGCTCGCCATTTCAGCCGTGAGGGCGTTATAATGTGACGGTCAATTCCATGATTCATTGGTAAAAGAGTAACTCAAGAATTGGCGGTGGGTGGCGATGACTAGCTGCCTTCCCTCAAATCTTACATTGCAAAATTAGAGACGGCTAGCGCAGATAGCCCTCATGTAGCTTTGCGCGAAATTCACACCAATTCTCTGCGTGTATTGCTTCTCTAAACGTCTATATTTTCTTTTTTCTAATTTACATATGTTTTACAATCCAACTATTTTAACAATATTTATGTCTATGTGTGATTACGCTAAACTACAAGATTTTGCATTGAATGACAAATAATCTATGTAAAAAAAGACGTAATAAAATTTATTTGTTAAGCAGAAGGCTACACGATGGACTATCTGTGTTCTGCCTATCACAGGTATCGAAACCCTGTTTCTAGCGTTATAAGTCCACTGTACCACGGAGGGGCGTTAATTATAGGTTAGTTTCAGTTGCTATTATTTTTAAGTGGCTGAAAATGTAAAATTAACAGTAAGGAATTCTTTGAATACATTGTGGGTAAACACAATGTTAGGATGTGGGCAGAATCGTTGAGGGATAATAAAGGAAAGTTCACATCTGATGATTATTAGTGGGCTGAGTTATTAATTGAACATTGCGTTTTTTTCAGTTTTTATTAATGAAAATTTAAGCAATATTCACCATCTTGAACAATTAATAGATGGAAACAAGATCAAAAACGATTATCACATTAATTTTTAAATTTATTAAAAAAAAACAAACAGGAAAGAAGTTTAAATAATAAAAAGGCTCCTGGGCCAGATAATATATTGCCAATGGTTGAGAAGGATTTGAGATGTAAGCCTCTTCCTACTATTTTTTGTAGCTCTTCTTTTCAAGGGAGATGGCAAAAATTGTCCCACTAATTTGTCTACATCAGTTGTAGAGAAAGTTTTGGAAAGTCTGCTAAAAGCTGCTTTGCAAAGTCATTTAACACAGTTTAAAATTTCGTTGGAAAGACAGCAAAGTTTCACTAAAGGAAAATCTTTTGACATTCTTTTCTCTATGTGTATGAAGTTACGGCGTAAATTTAAACCATATGGACTTTAAAAAAAAACACTTAACAAGGTGCCACGTAAAAGGTTTCTTGTCTCTATAGGTCTGGAGGTAATTGAATAGGAGTGATTGGATGGAAGAAAGCAGGGGATTATTATAAACAGCGTTCAGTCAAATTGGATTGATGTCACAAGTGGGATACCTCAGGGATCAGTATTAGGATCTTCGGTCTTTTTTGGTTTAAATCAATGGTATGGATAAGGAAATAATCAATAAATTATTTAAATTTCCAGTTGATATTAAAGTCTTAGGTGTTGCTAGCTATGAAGAGGATGTTTTTTATTTATGAAAGGACTTAGATTATTTAGTGAGTTTGGCAAGTAATTGGCAGATGAGTTTTAATTATAATAAATCCAAAATAATACATATAAGTTATTATAATTTGAATTATAAATATAATTTGGATGGGAATAACATTAACAGTGTCATGAAAAAAAGGGGATTTTGGTGTAATGGTTGACCAATCTCTTAAGCTAGTAAATTTAAGTGAGTTTAAGAGAAAGTTTGATAACTACATGAGTGGTAAGAGTTGAATTTGAAGTTTGTTTGCTTTTTAGTGTAGTTTAGAGGACGAGACAGCCTAAATGGGCTAAACATTGTGTGTGTTAGATAACAACAAGTAATTAATGCTTGTAATAATGAAAAGGTGAGTGACCAAATGAACTCCAGGTCTATTGAAGAAACACAGTAGCTTATCTTTAAGATATTCTGCCATTTTTGGTAGTGATCTTGTGGAATATTATATATTTAATATTTTCCCATTATAACAAATACTTCCACAGACGGCGTTATATATCCAGAAGAACAACGTTTTGACCTCCTTAGGCCATCTTCAGGTCAACCTAAGAAGGTCGAAACGTTATTCTCTACTTTATTTTAATAAAAGGTTTAATACCCGTACCAGCCGTCTTGAAATACAATTTTACTTCAAGCGGGTTTCTCGTCATTACGAATTCACTGAAGTGTCTCACGTCCGAGTCGGGCATGTGTGTGTGTATTTCATACAGCAAAACCTCATCGGGCTATCTGCTGTGTCCACCGAGTACTGTGTTTCCAAGCAGTCGTTAACCCAATTTAACATTTCATGCCTACTGAGATTCTCTGTTGTGGCACTAGTTGCATATACATTAACACAAAGAGGGCCAGACATTGTTGTAATGTAGACATTGTTGTGTGTGTATTTCTTACAGCAAAACCTCATCGGGCTATCTGCTGTGTCCACCGAGTGGTATTGAACTCCTGATTTTAGCGTTGTATATCCATAGGCTAACTGTAGGGGACCCGAGAAGGCAAACTCTGCTTACAGGGGTTTGCAAGGTAATCTACTGCCTATGATGGCTGAAGTCTGTAAGTTTTTATACTGATATTACTTTCAATAGAATTATCTATTTCGCGATCGTTTTTAAGTTCTTTCACGTGTTTTCTTAACCAAAAAACTGTGTTCATAAACACAAGCATTGTAAGACGATCAGTTTATATGTAAAATAAGTTTCTATTAAAATATAATTTGTAATAGATAATAACTTAATAACTTGAATCCAAAAAAGTAAAAAAGAGAAAATGAATGTATGAAGTACAAGTGAAATAGTCATCACAAATTTAAATCAAGTAAATAATGTCTATTATTTAGAGACGAAAGAAGAGATTTTATGCAAAAAGTTTCTTTTATTAGAAGTTGAGTATCATGTTTGACTGTTAAAAACATTTTAAAGACGGTTTGTTTTTTTAAGTTCGCGCAAAGCTACTCAATGGCTACCTGCGCTAGCCGTCCGTAATTTATCAGTATAAGACTAGAGGAAAGGTAGCTAGTCATCACCATCCATCGCCAACTCTTGGGCTACTCTTTTACCAACGAATAATAGGATTGACCGCACATTATAACTCCCCACGGCTGAAAGGGCGAGCATTTTTGTGCTACGGGGATTCGAACCTGCGACCCTCAGATTACGAGTCGAACGCCTTAACCACCTGTCCTTGCCGGTCCTTTAAAGACGAAAAGAGAAGCCATGTGCCCTGTTTCTGCAGTGTGTTGATAGACAGCGGAGTTGTGAGGGTTTCTAATTTTTCTTCCACTTTTTACAGATATACTCATATACAAGTACTATTATTTTACGTTGACGTTTTCTTTCACCAAAATTAAGAGTCTTTACAGTTTATTGTCTCTTCAGACGTACAAGTAGACA
This sequence comes from Tachypleus tridentatus, assembly GCF_004210375.1. Classification (NCBI taxonomy): domain Eukaryota; kingdom Metazoa; phylum Arthropoda; class Merostomata; order Xiphosura; family Limulidae; genus Tachypleus; species Tachypleus tridentatus. Next base: position 99,789,309 of record NC_134834.1, read on the forward strand.
AGACATGAATAATGGTTTCCAAAGCGTTTAGTTCAGGGACGTAGATTTTTTACACCCGATGGGGACTGTTCAATTTGCAAATTGGTAATCTCTGATTACGTAAACCTGAAAGCTGTTAACATGCAGTCACAGAGTAATCTTATTGCCACGATACTTGGATGTATACTTAGGCCTACTGACTGATACTTAACGAAGTTACGAACTATAACTTAGATCGAAAAGTTTAGAAGCACGCCTGTATTAAAGATGTACATTTCGGCTTCTGAAAAAGCCTACATCTAGGCCTAATATGTAATTCGATTGGTAAGAACACGAGAATCACAAGAACAAACACACAATTTGTAGGCCTGTGATGCAATAAAAAAATTTAGCAGACCAAACTGTAGGGTGGGATGATTGTATGCACCATACCCCCACCTAAAATGAAGGGGGGGTGTATTCCCTCCATCCCCACAGGATCTACGCCCCTGGTTTAGTTAGTATTTATAACAGCTTATATTTCTTGCGTAACTAACCTCAAGCTTCAACTAACTTCAATATACTGTTACAGAATGTTTTATTGTTTTTCTAAAGTCCAGTCCATGTAACGATAAGAAATTAATTTACTTCTTAATAACCTTTGCAACGGGTTATGTTAACTAGTAGGTTATAGAACCGAAAGTAATTTATACAAGTTCACTTGGTCAAATATAGGCCTTAGTATGTGTACAATGAAGCTCTCTTTATGGAGAAGCTGTAGTCATCATTGTTCCTAGCTCATATAGGTTATGCTTACAGTCATGTGAAAAAAGTTAGGACACCCTATGAAAGCCTGTGTATTTTTGTAACATTTTTGGATATATAGATATTTAATCTCAATTTTAACAATACTGAGAGATTATAGGAATATAACTAAACAACTAAAACTGAAGAAAAAACGTTTCAAGATCTTCTGTAAATGTAATTCTACAAAAATGCATATTTTAACTGAGGAAAAAGTTAGGACACACCACATTTATTCCCACTTAAAATGGCTCAGCTCACACACAGGTGTATCACACCAGGTGCACATGATTAGAAGATCGTTACTCAGCATTGTGAATGAGGCTTGCCCTATTTAAACTTCAGACATTTAGTTTGGTGTGCTCCTGACTGTTGAAGTGAGAGTGAGCACCATGGTGAGAGCAAATGAGTTGTCTGAGGCCTTCAGAAAGAAAATTGTAGCAGCTTATGAGTCTGGTAAGGGATTTAGAAAGATCCCAAACGATTCTGAAAGCAGCCATTCCACTGTCAAGAAAATAGTCAACAAGTGGAGGGCTTTCAAAACAACTGCCAACATGCCCAGGTCTGGTCGTCCAAGCAAGTTCACCCCGAGAGCAGACCGCAAGATGCTAAAAGAGGTCTTAAAACACTCTAACATGTCATCACGGGACCTACAGCAGGCTCTGATACTGTTGATGTGAAAGTTCATGCCTCTGCAATCAGAAATAGACTGCACAAGTTTAACTTGCATGGGAAGTGTGCAAGGGGAAAACCTTTGTTCTCTAAGAGAAACATCAAAGCCAGACTGAAGTTTGCCAGAGAGAATGTAGACAAATACCAGGACTTCTGGAATAATGTTCTTTGGACAGACAAATCCAAACTTGAATTATTTGGACACCAGAACAGAGAACATGTTTGGCGTAAACCAAATACAGCATTCCAGGAAAAAAAACCTCATACCAACTGTGAAGCATGGAGGTGGAAGTGTCATGGTTTGGGGCTACTTTGCTGCAGCAGGACCTGGACAGCTCACAATCATAGAAACCACCATGAATTCTACTGTATATCACAGGGTGCTTGAAGATCATGTGAGACCATCTGTACGAAAATTAAAGCTGAAGCGGAACTGGACCCTGCAACATGACAATGACCCAAAACATACCAGTAAATCCAGCAAGGACTGGCTGAAAACTAAGAAATGGAGAGTCCTGGAATGACCGAGTCAAAGCCCAGATCTTAATTCCATTAAGATGCTGTGGGGGGACTTGAAACGGGTTGTACATGCAAGAAACCCCTCAAACATCTCACAGCTGAAATAATTCTGCATTGAGGAGTGGGGCAAACTTTTTTCAGACAGATGTCAGAGACTGGTAGATGGCTACAAGAAGCGTATCACTGCAGTTATTTCAGGCAAACGGGGTAACACTAGCTATTAGGGGGTAGGGTGTCCTAACTTTTCCCTCAAATATAATATGCATTTTTTGTAGAATTACATTTACAGAGGATCTTGAAAAGTCTTTTCTTCAGTTTTAATTGTTTAGTTATATTCCTATAATCTCTCAGTATTGTTGAAATTGAGATTAAATATCTGTATATCCAAAATGTTACAAAAATACACAGGCTTTCATAGGGTGTCCTGCCCGAACCCTGTTTAGCCCTTACCTAAATACGCCGCTGGTTATAGGTAAGTGTACAAGTGAAACGTTTACCACTTTTAGGAACTCTGGTCAATGATTCAGTTCCTTGAGAAACTGAACAGCAAACATCACTTTATAAAATTCACTGCTGATCATAATCAAGTTCAGAAATTATCATTTTTAGACATATTAATTTGTGATAATAATGATCTCTTGCAGTATGAAATATACCATGAAAAATATAAATACTGACTTGTATTCTAATTTCGTAAGTCTTGAACAAAATGATTTTAAAGAAAAGTTGGTTAAAAATTCGTGTCATCTTAGACACAAATGTCTCGTAATTATGTTCGTATATAAAAATGGTTTTCCTATATATCTTATTTACAAAATACTTCATAATTTTCTAAGCAAGCGAAACTTTAGTAGCTGTTTATATGTTAGTTTCTAAGTGTCCTACTAGTATTACCTTCCCATACCTGGGTAAATGTTCTTTTATTATTAAAATTTAGTTATTGTTTGTTTGTTTTAAATTTCGCGCAAAGCCACACGAGGGCTATCTGAGCTAGCCGTCCCTAATTTAGCAGCGTAAGACTAGAGGAAAGACAACTAGTCATCAACACCCACCGTCAACTCTTGGGTTACTCTTTTACCAACGAATAGGGGGATTGACCATCACATAATAACGCGACCCTCAGATTACGAGTCGATCGCCCTAACCATCTGACCATGCTGCGCCAAGTTTAATTAATGAGTGTTCTTTGTAGTGTATATCCTCATTTACAGCTAGGATGTATTTTAAGCCTAGTTGTCGCTTCTTCTATTATTTTACATTTAAAAACGGTGTTCCTGGATTAAAGTAATCAAATGCAGTATTTGAACTGACTTTTTTCTGCTATCAAGAAGATTATATTGGGTCCATAAAAAGAAATTTGTTAACTCGTATGGAATAACATGTAATTCTCAGATCCAGTACTTTTGGTGGCTTTCTTTTCTGAGGGCTGTGTTATAAAGACGGGATAGCCTCTAGTCCCATATCAATATTATTCTATTTCTGAGATATTTTCTCTAGACAGGTGGTTGAGAAAATTCGTTGAAGGTTCAATATTTTCTGATCCTGTGGAAGTGATCTCGACAGAAACTCTACTTGACTTTCTGCTGGTAAATTCTTCTCTGAAATTATGAAGCTGGCCATTATTTTACCAATGTACTTCCAAAGATTGTGGTAATGACCTTTCTGTTGGATTTCCTGTCCTTCTGGATTCTGTAAATCGCATTTTAAATTGTTTTCATTGCAGCATATGACCCTTCTCATTTGACATTCCTTGCGACAGGAATTATTCAGCCATACCATGTCACCTCAGTGAAATTCATTCTTTTTAACATTAGCGTCATAATGACTTTCATTTTATCACTGTCTAATTTAAGTCTTTCCTGAGTAAAGTCGTGTATGACATCAATGGTATTTATAGTTTATTTGAATATTCTGTGTTAGGTGTTGCTAAGCAAATATTATCTGGATGAGAGTACAAAAGGTACAGTGAAATTTTAACGTATATTTCAAATATTAGTGACAATGGAGCATTACCTATAGCTTCATGTACTGTTGTTGATAACTAATAACTAGCAGTAGAAGAATTCAATTTATATTTATCTATATAAATAGTGAGTTGATAATAAAATATATGGCTCTAGCTTTTCGCCGTGTTTTTGGAAGATAAATGAAGAGCCATTAATCTGAATCTGACACTTTTCTACAAACAAGCTTGATTCAAAGTTTCGCTCCTGATCTGAATGAAGTTTCATAATCACCCCAAACCTCGAAACGGATTCATTTAAGAGCTTTCTTTCTAGAATTTCTTCTTTCCAGGTAGGAACAGAATATGTTTCAGGCCAGCTAATGAAATAATACATTACAACCAGGGTGTTACCAATTTCCTGCTGTGACAGAGGACTAATCATATCGACAGCAACTTCTCTTAAGTGTTGCTCCAAAACAATACAACCGTAGCTGTCCGTCATGTTGTTTCTTTCATGGATCTTTTCTTTCCCAGCAAACTTCATATTATTCACAATAATCTACAGATCCTTGGTATTTAATCCAACAGAAGCATTCTCTTACTTTCTCTAGTACTTTCCTAACACTTAATTTTTCATCTGCTGAAAGGTTATAGAGTGAAGATGACAAGGTACTTTGGCATGTAGAAACTATTGAAGTACCAACTGTAATCGTTGTTTTATCCACTGATATCTTCCCATTTCCGTTATAAGAATTCCTCTTGTAGGCGTAATGAATTCCATTGTGGCCAGGAAGGGAATAATTGTTTCCCAAAAGGATTTAAATGCACTGTTGTTGATTCACCAAATAAATTGTTCCAAAAATCATTCTTTTTGCCCGAGTATCTTTCAATTTGGTGTTGAACCATCTTAGATCTTCATCATTAGTGGTGGACGTCACGTCTTGGACTGTACTCTTCCATACGTTGGGTTGGTAGTCTTGTTCCTGTTCTTAGATCTTCATCATTAGTGGTTAACGTCACGTCTTGGACTGTACTCTTCTATACTTTGGGTTGGTAGTCTTGTTCCTGTTCTTAGATCTTCATCATTAGTGGTTAACGTCACGTCTTGGACTGTACTCTTCTATACTTTGGGTTAGTAGTCTTGTTCCTGTTCTTAGATCTTCATCATTAGTGGTTAACGTCACGTCTTGGACTGTACTCTTCTATACTTTGGGTTAGTAGTCTTGTTCCTGTTCTTAGATCTTCATCATTAGTGGTTAACGTCACGTCTTGGACTGTACTCTTCTATACTTTGGGTTGATAGTCTTGTTCCTGTATCTTTTCACAGCATTTTCTTCTTTTTTTTAACACGTGGCCTTTGAGAAGATGCATAATCACTTTCATTGTTCCATATAAGATGACGTACAATATTAAAGTTGTACTCTTAAAGTTTTTGAAGCCATTTATTTATTTGGCCTTCTGAAGTGTGAAAACTCACAATGCTACAGGATATGTATGGAATGTAAAATTTTGTCTATATACGTAGTGATGGAAATATCTTGGATTTGAACAATACTTAACAGTTCTTTCTGATTTATAAAATACATTTCTTCTGTGGGATTAACCGTCTTTCTTTAGTGGATCATCACATTTCATTTTCATATGTTAACTCGTGATACTAATATTCACTCTACAAAATCAATAAGATCTGTGTCTAAAATGAATGGATTTCAAGATTTGGGTTTGTTAATAATGGAGTAGTGGATAATTCTTTCTTCAATCTGTTGAATGCTTGTTCCAAGTCAGTAGTCCAAAAACCTCTTGTCAAGTGTTTTACGAACACAAAGTAAGGACACTAATAACACATTCTAAGAAATCCTTTTACACTACATTAGTTTCTTTGTTTTGGCCAATTCTAAACAGATTCAATTCTAAATGGGTCTATACACATTTATTATCTACCATCTACGTGTCGCAGGAAACTCATTTTTAATATAACAATTCACACTTCTTGAGGTTTATCTTAAGGTTCTCTTCCATCAACTTATCCAGACCTTTCCCTATCTGATAAGAAGCATTACCAAAGATATTCCAATCTATCATTATGTTATCCAAGTAGATAAGTACAACGTTTCAGGGTAGTTCAGAGAAAGTAAACACTTCGTTAGTCATTGAAAAGTAACAGGAACACCAGATAATAGAAACAGTAACATAACAAATGGACAGAATCCATTTCTTTCAGTATTATCAGCTGCTCTTCCTTTGTTGATTTGTACTTAGCTGCCAGATGATATCCTTCTTCATTCACTTTCTTTGCAGGACCATTTGGATACATCCTTCTTAACATGTACTACAGGTGACATTAGTACTCGGTTCCTTTTCTTTCATGGCTTTTTTATCTTTGAAAACCTTAACATGCTTTGCAAGTCAGAGTCATCTAGCAAACTGAAGTATTGGGGCTACGTCTCTAGTATCAATTTTATAAGGTTACTTTCTTTGTTCCACCGAAGTCATTAGGTCCATTAAAGAAGGTATCTTGATATTCTATGAAAAAATCACGTAATATGTGACATTGATCAGTTGTAAGACATCCACAGCTTTGATTATAGAATTCTGGTAAGTGAGGTCATTTCTTTGAGGATTTCTTATCATACTTCCCACATTTTGTCTTAAAGTCAACTACTTACAGTTTTATCTTTGCGACCCTTGTGATGACATTCTTAATCTTCAGATACATGAGAGCTCTTTCAATCACTAATCCCTCAGAACATGCTGCAGAGTTTGATTTATGTCCTATTCTTCAAATAAAAGTTTATTTTTTATTCGTCTTGGTATGAATATTTCACATTTTGGGGATATAATAGCTGCCTTCCATGTTGTCACTGGATGTTTAGTCTCTGCTATAATATTTATCAAACAGTGTACACGAATTTTTTGGTTACACACTGTGAAGTTATACGAAGTTAGTTTAATGTCATATTCATGTCTCAACTTGGCTCGACATGGTCAGGTGATTAAGCCACTCGACTCGTAATCTGAGGGTCGATGGTTCGAATTCCCGTTACACCAAACATGCTCGCCTTTTCAGCCGTGGGACCGCGACAATGTGAGGATGAATCTTGCTATTCGTTGGTAAAAGAGTAGCCCAAGAGTTGGCGTTGGGTGGTAAGAACTAGCTGCCTTCCCTCTAGTCTTACACTGATAAATTAGGGATGGCTAGTACAGATAGCCTTCGTGTAGCTTTGGCCTATCCTTTTGCTGGAGCCTTATGTTCCCCCATTTTACACATCAATTTTTCTCCTTTTTTCACCTCTGGAATCAAGTTCCCACCTTTAAATATTACTAAACCATTATAGCCATAGAACCAGTGATGACCAATAAACATCAAGCCTTCCCAAAACACACCCACTGATTCTTGAAGTAGTGTTTTTTTAAATAATGAACGTTTTGTTTCATTTCTGGTAGAAGAAACATTCTAAGTTAAAATTCGCCACATAAATTCACCTAATTATTTTACGATGTTTGATTACACTGGGGAACAGTTTTTCAGTAACTTTGAGTTGCATTGGATATTTTAACTGATTCTGAAGGAGTTTTAGGCGCTGATTTCAAATCTGAAATTAGTTTTTCTCTACAAGCTCTAGTTTGTATGCAATTTGAGGTTAATGAAATTGTACAAATGTGAACTTGCGTAAACCATGTATAAGCATTTTCACGTCCATTTTTTGAACAGCCACCTTGATAAGTTCCCTGACAACCTGGGGGCTGTGAGTGACGAACAAGGAGAACGATTCCACCAAGACCTAAAGGTCATGGAAGAACGCTACCAAGGGCGCTGGGACAAAAGTATGATGGCTGACTACTGCTGGAGCATTAAACGAGATTGTCCAGATGAAGTGTACAAACGCAAAAGTTACAAACGCAAATTCCTACCTGAATAAAATACACAAACAAATTGATAAGCTATTCCTATAATTTCCTATAATAACGAAAAATTAAAAAATAAATAACAATGTCAAATTGCATAAAATCTGTAGCTTGCAGACAAAAACCGACTTCAGATTTGAAATCAACACACTCAACTTGACTATATAAAGGTCTTTTTTTAAATGCAACAAAATGAGTGTTCCCCAGTGTTATCTATTTGTTGTTCTTTTGGACTGGTTGGGCTTGAGACTCATCCTTATAGTATTGTATCCTTAATGAATTAACAGCTGTCGGTTCCTCACAATCTTATTAGTAACGGCCAGGTTTCCCACATCTGTGAACAGATATACTTCGGGACAGGCTTTTGTTTCCATTCCTGGCAAAATGTTCTTTCCCGTTACACTTGAAAAACCTATTGTCTTGGGGTTATTTTTCCATATTGTAAAAATAATTGTCTAGCTAATGCTTTCAGTTATCTAGCTTGTCGCTAGAGGAGTTGATATTTCAATATTACATGATTTTAACTTCTAAATGGTATCTTTAACATTCATCTGTGACTTTAATTGATTCGAGTTCCATCACCAGCTGAAAAAAGTTACACTTTGTTTCAATCAAATTCACATATCACAGTTTTTATGAGATCTGTGAATTGGTCACGTGCCAACAAATCTATAACTTCACGAGGACCGTTCAGATAAGATACTTGATCAAGTCTTTTCAAATCTTCCGCAAGTTTGGTTAGTCTTTTCTTTCCTTTCAACTTTACTTTTGGCGTATCACTACAAACTTATTACCAAAGGCAGTTATTATGCTTGATGGCTCTCACATTTCTTAGCGGGAAGTTCTCTGTAACTTTTAAATAGGAAGCTGTTAATATATTGTTGTTTGTTCACCATTCCACACGTCCACACCAGGGATTATTTCGAACTGTACCTGATATGTCTTCCACGGCACTTTCACAATTTGTTATTGGCTTCTCGATTAGGCAGTGCTGTTCAATTAGCCATCTAATTTCTAATTGATATAACAGTGTCATGGATGAAATAATAGTCCATGAAGGTCTTGTGATCGCAAACGACATAACATTTATGGTTATAGATGTAAACTGATTTTCTTTGAATTATTTCCTGTAAAATCAGTGTTCTTCTCTACCTTATTAATCTAGCTGCCGTAAATTCTCTGTAATTCTTTAGTAATTCATTAAAGTTTTCTATATTTCATTCATGTCTTTATGTATTCCTTCAGCTTTACCGTTGTAATATCTTTATATATCCTTCAGTTTTGTTGTTGTAATATTTTTATATATTCTTCAATTTTACTGTTGTAATATCTCTATAATCCTTCAGTATTGTTGTTGTGATATCTCTATACAACTTTCAGTTCTACTATTGTAATATCTCTATACATCCCTCAGTTTTGTTGTTGTAATATCTCTATACATCCTTCAGTTTTGTTGTTGTAATATCTCTGTAATCCTTCAGTATTGTTGTTGTGATATCTCTATACAACTTTCAGTTCTACTATTGTAATATCTCTATACATCCTTCAGTTTTGTTGTTGTGATATCTCTATACATCCTTCAGTTTTGTTGTTGTAATATCTCTATACATCCTTCAATTTTGTTTTTGTAATATCTCTATACATCCTTCAGTTTTGTTGTTGTAATATCTCTATACATCCTTCAGTTTTGTTGTTGTAACATCTCTATACAGCCTTCAGATTTGTTGTTGTGATATCTCTCTACATCCTTCAGTTTTGTTGTTGTAATATCTCTATACATCCTTCAGTTTTGTTGTTGTAATATCTCTATACATCTTTTTTTGTTGTTGTAATATCTCTATACATCCTTCAGTTTTGTTGTTGTAATATCTCTATACATCTTTTAGTTTTGTTGTTGTGATATCTCTATAATCCTTCAATATTTTTGTTGTAATATGTCTATACATCCTTCAGTTTTACTCTTGTGATATCTTTATACATCCTTCAGTTTTGTTGTTGTAATATGTCTATACATCCTTCAGTTTTGTTGTTGTGATATCTCTATACATCTTTCAGTTTTACTCTTGTGATATCTTTATACATCCTTTAGTTTTGTTGTTGTGATATCTCTATTCATCCTTCAGTTATGTTGTTGTACTATCTCTATACACCTTTCAGTTTTACTATTGTAATATCTCTATATATCCTTCAGTTTTGTTGTTGTAGTAACTTTGTACATCCTTCAGTTTTGTTGTTGTAGTATCTTTAAATTTACGGGGAAAATATTTTCGATCTGATTTATTTATTTTCTGAATTTCTCTGTTAATATAATGCCTCTTTCTAATTCGTCTCTAAGCTGTTCAATAACACTCTGCGTACAGTTATAAGCTGTAAAATAACATACTGTGTACTAACATAAACTATCAAATAACACGCTATATACAGATATAAACTGTAAAATTATACACTGTGTACATCTATAAACTGTAAATAACAAATTGTGTAGTTACATAAGCTGTGCAATAACACACTGTGTCCAGATATAAACTGTAAAATTACACACTGTGTACTGATATAAGTTGTGTGTAATTCATATTGTGTTTGTACGTTTCTCCATCACATTATATGTACGTTGAACATACACATAAAACAAGCGGTAGCACTACCTATGTAGGGATGGCTCGGTTTGTCATTATGATAACCGTTTGAAACTATGCCACCCGCTTTTATAAATGTTATTAATAATTAGTAGTAATTAAAAAAAAATCATAATTCCAATTTAGACGATTTTATCACTTTCTCTTGAAGTTAACATTCTTAAAAGGCCACAGTTGCTCAGCGGTATGCCTCCGGACTTCGCCCGCTAAAAATCGGGTTTCGATACCCGTGGTGGGCAGAGCACACACAACCCATTGTATAGCTTTGTGCTTAATTCAAAACGACAACATTCTTAGAGAAATTTAGTGTTCCTTTATAAAACACATGGTGAAACAGGAATTACTAGATAAACAATAAACACTACAGTCAGAACCTCGTTGTATTTAGAACTTGGTGTAGTAAAGTGTTGACAGATAAAAATGAGATAATTTGAACTGATTTGTAATTAAATTGTTATATGTTAATTGTTGCCTGTGCTGTTAGGTAAGGATGATTTAAATGTCATCTCTACTGTCTTGTTTATGAAGAATTAATTACAATAGCCATCCCTACATTTATATATATCTATATACAGAACAGCATATTTGTGTATGTCCTGTCACAAACCTCACAGTACTAAACTAAGTAATATAATATCTGTATTGGTCTTGTAATTATAATTTTCATGTGATTGATGTCTATATGTAGCTTCTAAAACTTATATATAAACGTTTATTCAAGATGCTTATGTAAGAAAAACGGGATAGTTTCATAAGTATCATTACTAAAATAAACCTGTTATTGTTCTGCGAGAACTTTTGAGGCTACGCAACGCCCTCTGTTGAGAGTCTCACTGACTCGTACCCATGTATTTAGTGGACTCATCTCTAAGTATATCTAGAACGATCTCCGGTCGAGATACCAGACGAACATGACGAAAAGAAAAGAAGGTGGTCGCGCGTCTGACCAGATTCAGATACTTTCACTAAGATGGACGCTCTTGTGTCTCTGTGTAACTACAGTGAGAGGGCAAGTGTTAAACCCGCCCTATTTCAACTTGGCCGAAGGCCGCAAAATAACGGCTACAGCCACTTGCGGAGAAGGAGTTCCAGAGCGCGAGCTCTACTGTAAACTGGTCGGAGCCACTGCCGACAAGCAGGACAATCCTAATATTAACCTAATCCAAGGCCAACTCTGTAATTACTGTGACCTGAACGACCCAAACTTGGCTCATCCGCCTGAATATGCTATTGACGGAACAGAGAAGTGGTGGCAAAGCCCCCCTTTGTCCAGGGCAAACAAATATAATCAAGTAAACCTCACTATCGATCTGGGTCAGGTAACTTTTCCTTTACTGTCTCTTATTTAGAGTGATTTCAGTAAGAACACTGTACAATACAAATATTTTAAAGATAGAACTACTATCCCTTTGTTTTGTTACTTTGACGTCTGCGGGTCCTTGAGGTACAACGTGGAGCAAATCGCTCTTCCAAGTAACAGATAACAAACAAATCTCAATGTATTACTCCTTTGGCTACGCATAATAAATTTAAAACAAAAGCGTTTCTTCAATCAGTAAAGTGTTAAAAACACGTTTTATTACATTGGATGATAATATACTGACCTCAAGTAATCTTCTCTTATCTGACAGACATGGCTGAAACAATTAGAACTTTACCTTCAGTATACTGTCGTAAGGGTGGAGTGGTTAGGATGTATTTACCTATAGAGAAGAGATATCTTTGGAACTGAAGCCGGTAATTAGGGTTTATTTGCTTATACAGAGGACATGTAGTTGGGACTGAAACCGGTGGTTATAGTGTTTTTTTTTTACTTATATAGAAGACATGTAGTTGGGATTACAACCGGTGGTTATGGTTTTTTTACTTATACAAAAGACATGTAGTTGGAATTACAACCGGTGGGTATGGTGTTTTTACGTATAAAAAAGGTCTGCAGTTGGGACAGAAAATGGTGGTTAGGGTGTACTTACGTATACAGAAGATATATAGTTGGGAATGAAACCGTTTGATAGGGTGTATTGAACTTTATAAAAGACACATAGATGGGGCTGAAACCAGTGGTTAGGGTTTATTTAGTCATATAAAATACAAGTAGTTAGTATTGAAACTCACGGTTATGGTGTTTTTAATTATACACAATACATGTAGTTGAGATTTAAACTGGTGGTTAGGGTGCATTTACTTATATAGAAAATATTATTTGGGACTAAAACCAGTAATTTTGGTATTATATAAATGATAAAAACATGAATAGAACAGATCTGTCTTTCTTCTAAAGATTCAGCACTAGAGTGAAAGTGATACATACGATCTGAGTATAGGGTACCAGTGTGAAAGTGATACATACGATCTGGGTGCAGGGTATCAGTGTGAAAGTGATACATACTATCTGGGTGCAGGGTACCAGTGTGAAAGTGATACATACGATCTGGGTGCAGGGTATCAGTGTGAAAGTGATACATACGATCTGGGTGCAGGGTACCAGTGTGAAAGTGATACATACGATTTAGGTGCAGGGTACCAGTGTGAAAGTGATACATACGATCTGGGTGCAGGGTACCAGCAGGAGTAACCTAAGTTGGAAAACACATTATAGGGGTCTAAAAGTCAAACGTTTACTTCCGAGACGGTTTAAGTTACAGAAGTGACTTACATTGAAAAACACATTTCAGTGCGGGCTTAAGTTAGGTTATACTGTCTTTTCGTTGTTTTTACGTTCACAAAATAATTTTTCTTCTTTGAAATCCTTAGAGACTTTTGATTTGTTTGTTTCGTATTTAAATTTGTGACAGTTAACAATATTGACAATTACTTTGGGATATCTACAAATATTTACATTTGGGTTAGTTTTTGGTGTAGAAATAATACGCCCCCATTGGCATAGCGTTATGTTTGCGGACTTATAACTCTAGAAATTGAGTGTCGATACTTGTGTGAACAAAGCATAGACATCCTTTTGTGAAGCTTTGTGCTTAACTACAAACAGAAATAACATTAAAGGAAAAATATAAGGTTGAACCCCCAAAGTAAACACTTAAACTAACTGAGGACTCAATAGTTAAACAATATGAATGAAATGAAAGTAAAACTACATAATGGGCTATCTGTGTTGTGCCCACCGCGAATATCGAACCCAGGTTTTAATGTTAGAAGTCTTAAAACTTATGGCTGAGCTATTAAGGAGGGTCAAAGAAGATATTTGACCACAACACATTTTAGTCAACATTCTAAGCTTGTAAGGACAAAATTAGATTTAACCCTAAATTATCTGAAGTCCAATATGTTGGAATTTTTACTTTTTTTGTAATGTATGTAGTGTTCAACATAAAAGTAAAAAGACACGAAACTTTTGACACACATTCGAACCATTTCTTTGTGTTTAATTACACTTTATGTCATCGTATTGCAGTTTGTATGGTCATTGTATTGAACCACTTTATGTCTATATTGTAATCCCACTTCTACGCGGCTCGTCTCTAAGGTCATTGTTTTTTAATAACAAAAATATCTGAAATAAGTATAACTTCGAGTGAAAATTAAACAAAATAAATGAGAAAAGGAATCGTGATATTAAAATATAACAGGTTTTCAGTTTATCCTAACCGTGAATTATTTTTATGGCATTATGTTTATTATTTGTTTTCGATAGGTAGTTACTTTGAGTTGTTATTTTTTTAGTTTTGCAAAAGGTTACTCGAGTGCAATCTGCGATAGCTAGTCCTAATTTAGATTATTTATTGTCACTTTATAATGCCCCCATGCCTGAAAGGATTTCATCTTGCAATTTCGATTATTTCTTTATACAAAAAGAAATCAATAACTTTATCTTCTTTGCACTTGGAGGAAAACTGTTATCTCAGCTATAAAGCAAGGTGTTGCTTTTCAGAATAGGAGAGGGTCCATAAACTGCCCGGAGGAGTCACCTGTTTTAACCACTCGCACCATATTACAGTAGTGTGTTGTCTGTCAGTCAGTCAGTAGATACTAAAATTACGTCACATAAGGGACGCTTGACATTAATTTTTTACTGTTGTGACAGAAAAACTTTCGTATGCCATGAATCACGAGAAAAATTGTGTACACTATAGTCTACAACACAGCGTGACAAATGAATTTTGAAAGTAAGAAATAAAAATATTTGTTACTCTTAATTTTGAATTTATTTGCTTTCCTAAGAGATCTCTTACGGGGACCCTGTAGGAGGATATCTAGTTATACGCCCTCAGTGTATCAGGTACATTTTGTTACGTGATATACTTGAGTTCCTAGTCATGAAGTGGATTATATATTAACGAGCGAGTTCATAACGCTAAAATATGAGGTTCGATTCCCGCAGTGGATACAGCACAAATAGTCTGTTGCGTAGCTTTTCGCTTAACTATAACAGAAACAAACGATGCAGAATGTTACATCTTTCTATCAAGATATCGTGGATTTTATTACGAGCTCTAAAGTGTATTTATTACTGACAGAGATCCCCAAAAACTTTTATATTTAATATCTCCATTACAAAAGTACTTATTTAAGTACAGGATTCCAAGAATAATAAACGAGAATATTAATAGCATACAGTTGTTTTAGCCTAATCATTAGTTAAGCCTTTATCAAGTATGGCCTATATTCAACAAAGAGATGAATTAACACAGCAATTTGCGTCGGTGTTGTTTTTTTTTATTTGACTTAGTTAGGACTAGACTTTACCCCTAGTTGATAGGGGTATGAAGAAAAATAAAGTATGATGTAGTTTCGTCCAGTTACACACAGTTCTCATATAAACACAGCCCTATCGTGATCTAGTAATTAACACATCAGACTGAAGATACAAAGGTTCGAATAGTCATACTACCAAACACAGTTTGTACTTTTAGCTGTAATCACATTATGAGAGTGACAGCCACTCTCGGTATTCGAGTAAGAATGGCCGTCTCAGTAGGGGACGAGTGCACCAGACTGATTGTATTCTGACTTACTCGTAATTTCTGCATCATAGGTATCTCTGATCTGGCCGTACATCCTACTGTGTGTATTATGTAGGTGTCGTTTAATTCAACAAACATAAACACACGCGACAGAGTTTATTTTTAGTTTTGATAGAAACACTGTCTGGCTTGTTTTCACGCAGTTCACAATTTTGAAAGTATGCAAGCACGACTGAAGTTTTATGTTTGTTTATAGTAATTCAGTTTCCATTCAGATATACAGAGTTCTGTAGGTGTATCGATACGATTCACCATGTTAAGAAAACAACAACAAAAAACTCTCTCCTGTCCTGAGGCTGCGATGTGTGACGTCTTAACATATTTGCCTGCCCTCCCCCGCCCCCTGTTTTCTTTCCTTTTTTCTATATAGACACGAACTTATCTGTTTCTTTACCTCTAGGAATATTTTTTTTTTCTGTAATAGGTTCGGAAGAAATGTTGGGTAATAAACAGAACTTTTCAAGGTAATAACACTTTGTTAAGCCTGTTTGTTTGTTTGTTTTGGAATTTCGCACAAAGCTACTCGAAGGCTATCTGTGCTAGCCGTCCCTAATTTTGCAGTGTAAAACTAGAGGGAAGGCAGCTAGTCATCACCACCCACCGCCAACTCTTGGGCTACTCTTTTACCAACGAATAGTGGGATTGACCGTCACATTATACACCCCCACGGCTGGGAGAGCAAGCATGTTTAGCGCGACGCGGGCGCGAACCCGCGACCCTCGGATTACGAGTCGCACGCCTCACGCGCTTGGCCATGCCAGGCCCTTGTTAAGCCTCATGTGCTTACTTTTTTACATTTTTATGAGATTATCTTTAACTTGAAATTAAGATAGATATATTTTTACCTGAATAATAGTTGTATTTCACACAAATATAAACAAATTACAAAAACACAAAAGCTTTCAATAATACATATTTCACATACAAAACTAAACGTGTTTTAACACGAATCATAAAAATATATATGCTAACGAATTTGTTTTATAGATACATTTTAAGTTGAATCAATTTTTGTACAAACTATTTATGTTAGTGACCAGAGGCGATTTTAAAGATTGGGATGTGGATTGGTCAGTTTCTTCAAGGGATTTTCTACCAAGATTCGTCTTGTTTTCCCTGCAATCAACTTTAAAGTAAAAATGAAAAGGTTTCATCGTATTATCTATGTGTGAGACAGTTTCTTAAAGGGTTATCTTATTTGGACGAAAATGTACACCCATTTAGTTAACCCTTGTACAATCTAAATCTGGTGACCAGCGGTGTACGAACAAGAGAATAAACTTTAGTAATCAGAGGGTTTTAATATCGCTGACAGCAGTTATTATGATATCCATTACCAACACATCAGTCCTGGCTTCAGTTTTTCTTAATGGACTTAGGGAGGGGAACAACAATGGTTTAAGGGGAGTTACCCCTGTCACTATATCCGCTAGCACCGGCTTTGCAATACATGTAAACGTTCGAGTTACAAGCTTTTAATCAGTTTGATAAGAACTCAGTTAAACCACAGTGTTCACTTTTTCATCAGCGAAACATCCAAAACAGTAACAAAAAGTTGTAGAGCCCTACATTAACAACCAATCTCTGACTCAGTAACAGAAATAGGCCCTATATTAACAAACAACCTCTGACTCGGCGTTGTAGAAATAGACCCTATATTAACAACCAATCTCTGATTCAGTAACAGAAATAGGCCCTATATTAACAAACACCCTCTGACTCGGCGTTGTA
Organism: Tachypleus tridentatus; assembly: GCF_004210375.1. Classification (NCBI taxonomy): domain Eukaryota; kingdom Metazoa; phylum Arthropoda; class Merostomata; order Xiphosura; family Limulidae; genus Tachypleus; species Tachypleus tridentatus. The sequence continues at coordinate 99,806,462 of NC_134834.1, forward strand.
GAAATGGACCCTATATTAACAACCAACTTTTGACTCAATAACAGAAAATGAACCATATTTTAACAACCAATCTCTGATTCGGTAACAGAAGTGGCAAAATACTTCGAATGAACAGTATTCGTTATTTTTTTCTAGCTTTTTTTTTTAAATCTCCAGAAATATAAATTATTTTATGAGGAATCCAGAGACTCATGCCTACCTATGATTAAATAACATCCAAAAAAGTTATGATTGCTTTTATCATTGGAGTTGGGTGATCTGTTCTAATTCAGAGAATGGTCGTGGTACTGTTGTAATACATTATTTATTTAACATTTGCCATTTTCAGTTTGTTTTTTGTGTGTGAAACCTGTGAGAAATTACCAAGGCAACAAACCAGAATTTATAAGTGTTTGTTTTTTGTCGAGAAGGAAACAAGGTCGGATTCACAGCAAATCTGTAAATGTACATTAAGAAAACGTCGGAGGCATTACAGCTGTAACACTTAAGTTGCTCAAAAGGGTAGTCGTAAAAAAGGTCAGAAAGCTTTAGGAGAGGAGCAGAAGTGTGAGACTGATTCAAGATCAGGAATACAAAGATAGTTTCTGACTGAGATGAAAGAGTATTACTGATCAAGAATAGAGGTTTTAAACATAGCTGAAAAAATGGCCATGTGGTATTTGTAGTTTGTTTTGGTACAGATCAAATAAAAGAGTACGGATTTTCTTATCTGATGGGATAGTCCACAGTTATAAATATGTAAAATCGGCTTGTTTGGGTTGAGAAAATATTTTACATAGAAAAGCGAACAACGTTTCGACCTTCTTTGGTCATCGTCAGGTTCACAAAGAAAGAGGTAACTGACCGGAAGCTGACCACATGTTTGAAAGGGGTTGTGTAACTGTCAGAATGTAGAGGGCGGTGTTAGATGTTTGAATATATAATTTATTTATTTTATTATATTAATATAGGTATAAAGGCGTTTATATTGATTTATAAAGGCGTTTATATTGATGTAGAGGGCGGTGTTAGATGTTTGAATATATAATTTATTTATTTTATTATATTAATATAGGTATAAATCAATATAAACGCCTTTATACCTATATTAATATAATAAAATAAATAAATTATATATTCAAACATCTAACACCGCCCTCTACATTCTGACAGTTACACAACCCCTTTCAAACATGTGGTCAGCTTTCGATCAGTTACCTCTTTCTTTGTGAACCTGACGATGACCAAAGAAGGTCGAAACGTTGTTCGCTCTTCTATGTAAAATATTTTCTCAACCCAAACGAGCCGTTTTTGCATATTTATTTCACTACAAGTGGGTTTTCTCGACATCAGTGAGTCCACATTGATTTATAAAGGCGTTTATATTGATGTAGAGGGCGGTGTTAGATGTTTGAATATATAATTTATTTATTTTATTATATTAATATAGGTATAAATCAATATAAACGCCTTTATACCTATATTAATATAATAAAATAAATAAATTATATATTCAAACATCTAACACCGCCCTCTACATTCTGACAGTTACACAACCCCTTTCAAACATGTGGTCAGCTTCCGGTCAGTTACCTCTTTCTTTGTGAACCTGACGATGACCAAAGAAGGTCGAAACGTTGTTCGCTCTTCTATGTAAAATATTTTCTCAACCCAAACGAGCCGTTTTTTGCATATTTATTTCACTACAAGTGGGTTTTCTCGACATCAGTGAGTCCACAGTTATATTTTTTTGCCGTTGGGTCAGTGACTGCTTCTTAAAAATCTGATAGCAGGAAAAACATTTAAGAACTCTTTATTATTCATTCGTTTTATTGGAATCCATTCGAGTCAACCACTGATATCTAAGCTGGTAATATGTTTATACAAAGGTCCAACTAACCAGCCTCTCCCATCTCAGCTACTAGATCTCAAATGGATGATATTTCAGTACATAACAATATATTTTATCCAAAAACGCACGCATATGTATATCTGACATGGATACTATCATTTTGATATATAATAATAGTAACTTTCACCTTAACCTCACAAGGAGATAGATATTTAGAATCCAGCATGGAAAAAGTAAAATATCTTCACCAACACGTTAAGTATCGAAATAACATGGAAAATATTATATATGTACAGTTTTATTGGTCTGTGTAGTTTAAACAATACGTTACTTATTGATATGATATGGAGAATGTGACATATATATAGTAGAGTTGGTCTGTTCAACAATACGATAAGCATTGATACAACACACATATTGTTTTAGATATCACAGAGTTGTTCTGTATAGCTTCAACAATACGTTAGGTATTTATGTAAGAAAATATGTTTCATATATCATAGAGTTTATTTGCGCAGCTACAGCATATAACACAGAAAATGTTATACATGTAGTAGTAGTTTCAAAGTATAACAAGGTATCGTAGCTAATAGCGTCAACATATAACATGGAGAATGTTACACATATCGCAGCTACTAGCTTCAACATAAAACACGGAGAATGTTACATATATCGTAGCTAATAGCTTCAACATATGACATAGAGAATGCGACACATACAGTGACTAACAGTTTCAACATATAACATGGCGAATGTTACACACATAATAGCTAATAGTTTCAACATATAACATGGAGAATGTTACACGTATAGTAGTAGCTTGATCAAGAACTTAGGTGTTGATTTCATATAGATGAAATATTAAACAATAAAAATAATAGTTAACTAAAGCATGATATATGTTATACATTCTAGAACTCAGAAACCGTGTCATTATGAAAGTCTTGAGTTGTGTCACATACAAGAACTATACATTATATAGTTCTTTTAGTTCTCTTCCACCCCTAAGCTTCTTTGGCAAACCCCACCCACGAGATTTCTTAGTTCGAAAGTATAGCCTACTTCAGGGAATACAAGGAGTCCCTTATCACGGTCTGACTTTAGCCTAACATAATTAAACTGTTCGTATAATTAGTTTTATAGCATACAGCATATTGTAATAATGGTACAACTGCCTGTAAAGTTATGGCTACCAGTTCGTTTTGAGGTTATTTCAGTATAAAATTAAACAAAGACGTCTATTGGTTAATTGGGGTCCACTCAGCCCTCTGTTGCCATACTGGAATCGTGATGTTAACATACAGGAAATAGTCGCTGTGAGTTTGAAACATGACACCTCTCTGATCCTATACTTTGATGCTCTCCAGATGTGACACCAGGGACCTTGTGCGAAAATACACTGAGGGACCTTTGTTGTAATATCTTATCAAAGAAAACGTTGAAATGTAAAATAAATATTCAGCATTGACCCACGCCTTGCTTCATTTCATATTTTATAACACATGTGCTTAAAGAAGAAATCAGATAATTACTTAGTTTGCAATCAACTTTGATAATTATCAGAATTAGTATTTTTACTAAAGTTAAAAGTAGCAAATGGTCCCTTTGTTGTATTTGGGCTTGATAAATACTTGAACTCATGGAAGTTTAACGTCCGACCTAAATTCGAGATCAGAGACAGAAATGGTCAACATAAACAGTGAAATCAACTTCGGGAATCATAAATGTATACAAACTGATTTTTAAAACAGATCTGGAATATTTATATGCAAAAACGGCTCGTTTGGGTTGAGAAAATATTTTACATAGAAGAGCGAACAACGTTTTGACCTTCTATGTAAAATATTTTCTCAACCCAAACGAGCCGTTTTTGCATATAAATTTCTCAACAAGTGGGTTTCTCGACATCACTGAGATCTGGAATGTATTACAATAACTTCAGTCCAAAGAAATTTACTTGCATAAATTAGAACTAACAGTAAAAAACACAGCTGATTTAACTTACCAGTTAAACTAAGAGTGTGTATTGTCATAAACTTATTGTTTTTTCGTTGATACACACAAAGTTATAGGAGTATTGAAACCTGGTTTGTAGTGTTATGTGCTTGTAGACCTACAGCTAAGACTCTGGGGTGGGAGATGAGAAATCGATAACTTGTAGTTATTAGTGTACGTTGATAAATGAATTGGAAAAATTCGTTGTTTTCGAACATTTGTCGTGTTTTGTTCTTGAATTTTAGGTATAAAAATAATGATCTAATTCATATTCATGTCAAAAAAAGTATTTCATAAGATTAGAAAAGTTTTATAGCAAACAAAAACATCACGAGAAAAAGTGTTTTGGAAGTTACAGGGACTTCAGTCATTTTATTATTAGTAAGCAATGAGAAATGCTAGGCAATCATGAAGTGTTTGTTTCATTTTACAATTTAGCAAATAAAATAATAACTAATAGAAAACTAGCGAATATTACTGTAATTAATTTGGGAACACAAACATAAAAAATACCGATACACTTTAGTGTATGTTTTATCACAGAGATAACAGCGACATCTATAAAAACCAGTGAGAACACTGTTTATCACTGGAGATAGAAGAATGACACAATCTCTATATAGTTAGCGTTAATGAACGAATAAGATCTCAGCTTTTTTCTCTTACTCAACGTCACATGTCGTTACACAAGTGTCAGATCACGCTAAATGTCGGTTGGGCTCAGATAACCAACCATGCTCCTTCTTACAAGAAACTGGGTCCTGTATTACTAACTTGTTTAAAAAAACAACAACAACAAACGACCAATCAGAAATATTCCATATTCCCTCCCCGCCATTTATTTTAAAGATTGCTTGGACTTTTATTGGATAACGTCAAATTTCACCTTTGAAAACTCAGATAATCCTTCTCAGATCCAGGATGATCAACGATTCGGATCATTATTTTATAGTGTGACGAAAAGTCTCAACCTTAATATCCCCATGAAGTTTGGTGCACGTCTGATCACATTTTACAGAACTATTATTATAAACCTAAAACCACGAAGAGTGCTTCAAAGTGATCCAGAATCCGAATTTCAGTTTAAATCCAGACCAAATTTGGGGATGACTGTCCCATACTAACTTCCCATCTATAAAAGTTTCGTGCACACCGATCTGTTAGTTTACAAAAAAAGTGCACGAAAACATAAACAGACACACAGGGACCTGATTGCTATACCCTCCTCACAGAGGTTAGTACCTTCACAACATAGGGACCCGATCACTATACCCTCCTCACAGAGGTTAGTACCTTCACAACATAGGGACCCGATCGCTATACCCTCCTCACAGAGATTAGTACCTTCACAACACAGGGGCCCGATTGCTATACCCTCCTCACAGAGGTTAGTACCTTCACAACACAGGGGCCCGATTGCTATACCCTCTTCACAGTTAAATAAAGGAAAAGAGACTTGTAAAGAAATAGATAAATAAACCTAAAATATTAAGCCAGATTTTTAGGAATTCAGTAGACTGATCCACTAACAATGTTAAGTCAAAATTTTAGGAGTTGGGTACTTATATTCTCCGACAATGTTAAGTGATATATTTAGGTGCTTAGTAAAAAGATCCTCTTACAATGAAACATTCTTGAAGGAGTTTAGTAGGTAGCTCTCCTAACAATGAAAAAATATTTTAGGAGCTTAATAAGTAGTTTTTGTAGGAGTTCAGAAGGTAATTCCCTTAACAATGTTAAGTCATATTTGTAAAAAGTAATTTGAAAGTAACCAAATTAATCTTATTATACAAGTTACGTATGTTTAATATAACATACATTTCTTAAGACTGTTGTGGTGTTCTAATATACAAATTATAAAAGTCCATGACACCGGGCTTTAAACTGTTGTGGTGTTTTAATCCAGAAGAGGTATTACAGTCTTTGGCATCAGGATTTAGACTGTTGTGGTGGTTTAACACAGAAGAGTTATTACAGTCTTTAACACCCGGTGAAGCAGTACAACCGCACTTGAAATAAGCTGAGACAGTTTTAATCTCTCTGTCGACACCATGAGTAGAACTCTCCAGTTTTAATCTGTCTGTCGACACCGTGAGTAGAACTCTCCAGTTTTAATCTGTCTGTCGACACCGTGAGTAAAGCTCTCCAGTTTTAATCTGTCTGTCGACACCGTAAGTAGGGCTCTCCAGTTTTAATCTGTCTGTCGACACCGTGAGTAAGGCTCTCCAGTTTCAATCTGTCTGTCGACACCGTGAGTAAGGCTCTCCAGTTTTAATCTGTCTGTCGACACCGTGAGTAGAACTCTCCAGTTTTAATCTGTCTGTCGACACCGTGAGTAGGACTCTCCAGTTTTAATCTGTCTGTCGACACCGTGAGTGGAACTCTCCAGTTTTAATCTGTCTGTCGACACCGTGAGTAGGGCTCTCCAGTTTTAATTTTTTTAACCACCGTGAGTAGGGCTCTCCAGTTTTAATTTTTTTTACCACCGTGAGTAGGGCTCTCCAATTTTAATCTGTCTGTCGACACCGTGAGTAGGACTCTCCAGTTTTAATCTGTCTCTCGACACCGTGAATAGAACTCTCCAGTTTTAATCTGTCTGTCAACACCGTGAGTAGGACTCTCCAGTTTTAATCTGTCTGTCGACACTGTGAGTGGTCACTTCTGACTCTCTTTCCCAGTGTTCAGTTTAATCGGTATCCGCCATTTTGTAGACAATTACCTTGTTTTGAGATACTACAGTTAGATTTGTACTTCACCAACCTGTAGGTCAGTACACTATGTTTAGACACCAGCTTGTTGGTCAGTACACTATGTTTAGACACCAGCCTGTAGGTCAGTCAGTACATCTACTTCACCAGCCTGTAGGTCAGTACACTATGTTTAGACACCCGCCTGTAGGTCAGTCAGTACATCTACTTCACCAGCCTGTAGGTCAGTCAGTACATCTACTTCACCAGCCTGTAGATCAGTCAGTACATCTAATTCACCAGCCTGTAGATCAGTACACTATGTTTAGGCACCAGCCTGTAGATCAGTCAGTACATCTACTTCACCAGCCTGTAGATCAGTACACTATGTTTAGACACCCGCCTGTAGATCAGTCAGTACATCTACTTCACCAGCCTGTCAATCAGTACACTATGTTTAGACATCAGCCTGTAGTTCAGTCAGTACATTATGTTTAGATATTCTAGATGATGTCGTTGCGCCCACACGGCCTAAAAAGTGTCGAAAATTGTCAGTAAGACAAAGATTTCACATAAAAAGCTTTACATGATGCTGGTTGATTTCTGTGGCAAATTGTTGCAGACTTGAAATGCTTTCCAACCACTATCAAGTACATTCTAGATCGTGAGCCTGAGACAGGTAAGTTTGAAAACAGAAAAGAAAGAGACAGAACACCCAAAGTCAATGGTAATAATGTTAAGTATCTTTGTTTATACAGCCTTCAGGACAGAAGGAATACTGCCACTGATTTCAAGCATGAGCCAAACAACCACGTACCAAATTATAAAAAAGTGTCCAGATCTACAGTATGAAAGAGACTCAACGAGAATGGAACATTTGGTCGTGTGACAGTTTTAAAACCTTTATTCAATCTCCAAATATTATCAAGAAACTAAAATTTCCTAAAAAGTACAAAAACTGGATTGTTTATGATTGAAAAAGATTGTTATGAATGGACCAGTTCAAATTTAAAATATTTGATTCAAAGCATTGGCTCGACGGAAGAAAGGTTAAATACACTTACCTTGACACGTAGCACATACCATAAAACATGGGGGAGGCAGTGTAATGGTTTTGATGTGTTTTTCTTCTGAAACTACAGGAAATATGTACAAAGCAGATTAAATAATAGACCAACACAAGTATCATCAGATATTAATTCCTCATAGTATACCAAATAGTTTGGATATTATTGGTAAATGATTCTACTAACAAGAAGATAATGACCAACAACACTGATCCAACCTATACAGAGAATACTTAACTAAGAAAGAAACTGGTGGAGTCAATCCAATCGACCAGATCCGGGATTTGGTAGATCAAAAAGTTAACAATGACACCCGCAGAGCTCCAATCTCAACTCAGTTGACGAAATCTGGGATTTGAAAGATCAAAAACTTGACAAATAAAAAGTTACTAAGTTACTTCCAAAGTGTATTAGAGACATTGAGAATAAAATCCCAAAAGACACTTGAATTAAATATGTTGCAACAATGCCTGAAGGAGTGTCTGCAGTTACTAAAGAAGAGGACACATACAATATTAACTGTTTACTGTACTCAACCACTTCCACTGTTGTACTAAACATGAAGATTAACAAAATGTTAAAGTTTAACCCGTGATTTAATTTTGAGAGTAGCCTGAAATATATAACCTTCTCCTAAAACTTTTGTCCATTATTATATATATATATAACAAATTAGAGATATATATAACAAATTAGAGATATATATAACAAATTAGAGATATATATAACAAGTTAGAGATATATATAACAAGTTAGAGATATATATAAAAAATTAGAGATATATATAACAAATTAGAGATATATATAACAAGTTAGAGATATATATAACAAAGTAGAGATATATATAACAAGTTAGAGATATATATAACAAATTAGAGATATAAACCTTAACTAATATTACCAAGTCGTAATAACAGCTAACGCTACTCTATTTTGTTCGACTCTAAAAGTGGGTCCCCCGTTCGTACAGCAGTAAGTCTACGGATTTACAACGCTAAAATCCGAGGTTCGATTCCTCTCGGTGGACTCGGCAGATAGCCCTATTTGGCTTTGCTATAAGAAAAAACACACTAAGAGTGGGAAAGAAAGAGAGAGGGAAGGCTTGCAGTGTTTAAAGCACTTCTGATAAACTCATAAAATACAAAATTATTGTACTACTAATAGTTTATCTTTTGGTTAGAAGAACACTTAGCATTGTTCTTCTTGAGTGAAAAGATTATGTGCACATGGAAATGTTTATAAGTTATGGAACGTATACAACTATAGCTTTTTTTTGTTAATTTCGGGATGGCTCTGAAGCAACAATCACGTGATACACAGGTATAACTCTCACAGGTAATAGGAATCCGTGTTGGCTGGGCTTGAATAATTCCTTTAACACCTAATAGATTGCTGGAAGAACATTTAACGACTCCTTCTGAAAGCGAGTATTGAACGAGCACGATTATGAGGCAGTTTGGAACCAAAGGACAAAACACTTAAAGAAATGTATTGTCTCAGTCTCCTACATCGTGGCAGTAAAACAACAAATACAAGGAGGGTTTGCTTTGAATTTCGTGCAAAGCTACTCGAGGGCTATCTGCGCTAGCCGTCCCTAATTTATCAGTGTAAGACTAGATAGAAGGCAGCTAGTCACCACCACCTACCGCCAACCCTTGGGCTACTCTTTTACCAATCAATAGTGGGATTGACCGTCACATTATAACGCCACCACGGCCTGAAAGGGTGAGAATATTTAGTGTGACGGGGATTCGGGGATTCGAACCTGCGACTCTCAGATTATGAGACAAACTTCTTAACCACCCGGCCATTCCGGGTCGGACACGCTTCCATCTGCACAGTGAAAGCTGTTATAAAAGAGAATAATTTATTTTAATAAAACACTTCAGTGAAGTCGTGTATCAGTGATGTCGAGAAACCCACTTGTTGAGAAATATACAATATTACAGTGATGTCGAGAAACCCACTTGTTGAGAAATTTACAATATTACAGTGATGTCGAGAAACCCACTTGTTGAGAAATTTACAATATTACAGTGATGTCGAGAAACCCACTTGTTGAGAAATTTATATGCAAAAACGGCTCGTTTGGGTTGAGAAAATATTTTACATAGAAGAGCGAACAACGTTTCGACCTTCTTCGGTCATCGTCAGGTTCACAAAGAAAGAAGTAACTGACCGGAAGCTGACCACATGTTTGAAAGGGGTTGTGTAACTGAGTGTCGGAATGTAGAGGGTGGTGTTAGATGTTTGAATATATAATTTTATTTATTTTATTACATTAATATACGTATAAAGGCATTCCTTTATATTGGTTTATTTTGGGTTTAAGTTGTTGTATAAGTAAGGTTTCTTTAATTTTGCGTTTGTTTATGTTTGTTTCTTTATTTAGTATTTGAGTGTTTTCTATGGTTATGTTGTGTTTATTTGATTTGCAGTGTTCGAAAACGTGTGAAGGTGAATTTTTGTGTTCTTTGAATTTGGTTTCCATTTTTCTACTTGTTTCTCCAATATAGAAGTCGTGGTAGTTATCACATTGTATTTTGTAAATAATGTCGGTGTGGTGTTTGTCAGTGTAGTTTTTACATAGTATAGACCTCAGTTTTGTGCCTGGTTTTTGAATAAATTTGGTATTAACTGGAATGTCATATTTTGTTACTAATTTTTGCCAAATGTTGGTTATTTGTTTGCTGATGCCAGGAATATATGGTATACAGCAGTATATGGTTTTGTGATTTTTTGATTTGTTAGATATATTTTCTTTAGTTGGTTGATTTTGCTTTCTGTCTAGGTGTGTGCGTATAATGTTTTCTACGGTTTGTGGAGGAAACTTATTGATGTTGATGAAGTATTGTTTTATTTTGTCTAATTCATCGTTAATTTTATCTGGTGAGCATAGTTTTATGGCTGTGTTTATTTGGTTTCTTAGTATGTTGAGTTTTTGTTTTGTTTCATGTGCTGAGTCCCAAGGAATGTATAGTCCAGTATGGGTGATTTTTCGGTGGATCTCTGTTTTGAATTGTGTGTCAGTTCTTGTAATTTTGAGGTTCAGAAATGATATTTGATTGCTTTCTTCCTGTTCACATGTGAAGTTAATGTTGGGATGTATAGAGTTAATGTGATTGAAAAAATTAAGTATGTGTTCTGTAGATTTGAATCCCGCAACCGTGTCATCTACATATCTGTACCAGTATAGTGGTGGATGTAAAGCTGTGTTAATTGCTTGTGTTTCAACTTGTGTCATAAAAATATTGGCTAGAACTGGTGATACTGGGTTGCCCATGCTTAGGCCATTTGTTTGTATATAGTTTTGGTTGTTGAACATGAAGTTTGTGAATTCTATGAGGGTTGCTAACTGGTTACTGGGAATGTCTATAGTTGGGTTAGGGTCTCGGATATAGAGTTCTAAGGCTATCTTGCAGGCTTCAGTGGTTGGAACTTTTGTAAAGAGGGATATAACATCGAAACTGGTCATTAAGGCTTTATGATTAAGTTGATTTAGATTAGACTTGAAATTAAAAGAGTCTTTGATGAATGAGCTGGCTGATGTTACATATTTGGAGAATGCCCATGCTATGTATTTACCAATATTATAATTAAACGATTCATATGTGGACATTATTGGTCGTAATGGACAATCTGGTTTATGAGGTTTGGGGATGCCGTATATTTGTGGTGTGCGTGAGTCGGTTTTACGTAGGTAGGAATAAAGTGTTTGTGAAATTGTGTTGGCTTTTTCATTTTTTAGTAGTAATTTGTTCAGTTGCGTCTCGTGTGTCTTTGTTGGATTTGTGTGTATTGGTTTAAATTTGTTTGTGTCTGATAGAATGTTATTCATTTGTTGGATGTATTCATTCGTGTTCATTATGACTATAGCGTTACCTTTATCTGCTTTTAGAATTTTTATGTTTTTGTCGTGTTTTAGGTTTTTAATGGAATTAATGTCTCTTTTTGTAAGGTTGTTTTTTAGTTTTCTGTTTTGTGAAATTATGTTGATGGTTTTGTGAGAAAATTCTTTGAAAAAATCGTTTAAGATGTTGTTTTTAGGTGTTTCTGGAAAATATAAATTTGTAATTTTACCTGGAAAGTTTGGCTGTTGGATGTCAATAAAATTATCTAAGTTGTCTTCTTTCTGTTGGTTGTTTTTGGTTGTTTCTTTGTTTTTTGTTCTCTGTAGAAAGTATCACAAGTCTCCTGGCTAGGTCTTCTAAACATGTTTTGATTTCTGAAAATGTCTGAACAAACTGAAGTTACGAAAATAATGATTAAATCACACACACTTGGTTGTTTTGGTGCAGGTAAAATAGATTTATGTATCTTTCTGTGTGAGTGCTTTCTTGGTGATTGTAGACCTACAATAATAGTCAAGTTATGAAAAGATATACAAACACTGACAAGGTTGCTCTACGGAAAAGCCTGATTTCACGTAAACATGATTGCAAAGCCATTCTTGAAAAGAGTGGAAAGCAGATAGGAAAGGTACAACTGTCGTGGTACATACAATCTTCAGTACCAGTATGTATGAGTAACTTTCCAAAGGTGTGTAAATAATCTTCTATCAAGATCATTTATACACAGTTGTCATGTTTAAATACTGGGATGTTTTATGAACCGTTAGAAAGCTCACATCTTCGAGAAATGTACACGATTGTTTCCATTTCAGTTTAATGCAAGTGTCATGATTTAGATAGTTTATGTAGCATGTGATTGTGAGTTTAACCATATAGAGCGTTTAATGGTTATTTTAACATGAAATTACCATAGACTGCATTGTAATAACAGAGTATAGAAGAATAATTCGTTTTGTCAATTTATGATGTTAGAAAAATACCAAGGTTCAGGAAGTCTTGATAGAAATGAAACCCTATATCACGAGCGCTTTTGAAAGGTTGACCTTTCTTCTTCAGGGGCATTTTGTCAGTTGTGTTCTCAAGTAACTGAACAATATTATGTGAGGTTTGATGAAAAAAGGTAAGCACTTAAATCTCTTGATACAACTGTGGTAAACAATAGTAAAATTAATTTTCGTTTATACATTTGTCATAATATATTATTTTAAAACAAGTGGACTGTGTTGCTGTCTATTTATTGTTGAAATTTATCGCAAACAAGTCACAGACACCCACTAATAAGAATACGGTCCACGCGTAAAGCACAACAATATACTTATTTCTTTATTCACATTTAAATCGGTTTTTTAAGACGCTTTGGTTTTATAAACAGTATTACAAAAGTAACATGTTTACACTGTTGGAAAGTCTGCGTTTTATATAAATATCTTAGAATCATATTGTCATATGTTTGTGTGATATTTATTGACGTAGTAATCCCGTCTTTACTACTATGCTACTTTTATACAGCTTATGCAAGGCCGAATGAAGGGCATCTGATACCTCAAGCACAGCCCAACAATGGTGCCCCCCTCGGACCCTCCACTGCTTAACTGACAAGACATTAAGACTCAATAAGTGCTGAAAGTGAAATAAAAGTTTGAAAATTTATAACCCTTCTTCAGTGTTTTTTCAGGTCAGATCCCACAACTATATTAAATAAAAACTTTTTTTTATTTATTTAACAGATTGGGCAGAGATGAAAATCAAGCAATGACTGAGGCCTTTTATTAAGTAATGATGATGGAAATCACTTGTTTGATTAATGATAATTAAAAATAATTATTTTTACTGTATATTTGTTTTCACTCTGAATTAACAATTCTCACTTTGAACTTAAAACCCTGTAAGCAAATTATTTACTTATACCTTACTATTTATTTAAAGTTTAAAAAGTTTTCCTCTAGATTTTTCAGTTGCGAAGTCTTTGATCAAATCCTCAAAACTAATTTGGCGTAACAAATCTGCTTCTATACTTAGCAGAGACAAGACAGCCAGCCTGTCTTGTCATATAGTTGTTCTGCTGGCATTGTTAATATACTTGAGTTGAGAAAATGAACGCTCAGCTGTGTAATTTGTGACCATTAATGTTAAAAATATATGCACTGCAATGTCTATGTTTGGGAACGCACGCTCAATTTTGTCTTCTGAAATTATTTTATAAAGTTCAGCATGACTGAACACAGCATGACAGCTGTGAACTTATGGCGCACATGTGAGTGAAAGTGTTTAAGCTCGACAGAGAGATTAGGTGTCCAAGTCCTCTGGGTAAGCATCATTAGCTTTTGGGAACACTGAGAGGACCTTTCAGTTTCAGCAGACATCATTTGGATCATCAGTTAGGAAAGAAAACCTGTTTGATGTTTCTTTGTACACCTCTTTTCTTCTTCTCGTCTGGGTTTCTAGTTCGTCAACAATTGTGTAGAAGGTGGTGAAACGAAATTTATCTCTGGCATTCAGATCTACTTTTGCATCTCAGTCATTGAGTACCTTCCTTCTGAAACGTTTGCGAGTTTGAGCTGCATTGTAATCAATACCTGTTAGTATTTCCTTTGCAACTGCTTCAAATCTATCAAGGCCATCCTTTAAAGTGCATAGTTGGTCAGCTAATGACCCGTACAGATCTGCACGTGTTTTTAAATTCATATTCTCATTTTGCAGAACTTGACTTGCTTTATGAAACATTTGCAAAATCTCATCCCACATGATCAACATTAAAAACAAATTCTAGCTCTTACATCTCATTTGGAATATTGCCTGTTTCTCTTCTAGTGTCTCCCTTTTCTGACTGGTTTTCAACTAGACATTCTAAAGCTTCCAAAATCTTAAAAAAAAACTTCAAAATTGCTGTTGTTGCCATAGTATGTGCTTCCCATCTGGTATCAGAGAGAGATTTTAACACACTTTCATTTCCAAGACAAGTTTTAAGAATTTTTCACCAGCTAGTTGAGGATGAAAAAATTTATAGGGCAAATGCATTGTAAAGAACAAACTAACTGCCACTTGACAGCAATCAACAGCACTTGGGCCTACCAGATGTAATGAATGGGCTGCACAGGGCACATACATGGCAAACTTATTTTCTTCTAAAATCTCTTGCTGCATCCCTTATAACGCCCAGACATGTTGGCAGCATAGTCGTAAGACTGACAACTACATTTTGAAAAAATTAAATTTGCAAACTTTATGTAAGTACTGCAATACCTGGTTTGCCATTTCCTCACGGTATGGTCTTTCAGTTCCAGAAAGGTTAAAAAGCATTCAATAGGTTGCCCATCTTTTAAGTATTGAAGTACAACACTTAACTGATCTATATGCGATAGATCTGGCGTCGAATCAATTGACAAGCTAAAATAGCCAGAAAAATTTACTTCATCAACAATGAACGCACGGACCTTCTGTGCCATTGGTTCAATGAGTTCTTCACAGGTGGTTTTGGACAAGTAAGAAGGTTTTCCTTTTCCAGAACTTCTATATTTCGAAATGTGCCCTGCTAACAATGGATCAAACTGACTGCAGTGAACCAAATTTTTCATCTGTTCCTCGAAAAGCCAGACCACGTTCAGCTAACGTACGAATAACAGTTATTACACTCTCCAAGATATGTTCCCAATAATTGCACTCTTCTTTAATTTGTTTTTCCAACTCCTGTCGCAAGCCTAAACCTTGTCTGTGAGATAAGTATGTTAACAAAGCAATAAACTGACCCTGTTGATGGTGAATGCAATAATCATTCTCTCTTGTATTGCTCACCATTGGCTTTTACCCCAAAGAAAAGAGTTTGCGAACAGTATTTCGTTGGTTTACCACTATTGAAACTCCGACAAGATTTGCCAAATGGCCCATTGTGGTGCTGACAGTCAGTGAGTTCACAAGCAATCCAATAAGACACATAATCTGCAGAGAAATCGAGCCACAACCCTGAATCTTTTGCTTTAGTTTTTTCATCTTTTGTACACTGAAGCATTTTACCATAGTCCAGTAGATTTTCATTTTCAGCAACTGTTTCAACTTAAGACTGTCTTGTAAACCAACTTGCATCAACATTACCACTGGAGGTATCAGGAGAATATAGAGGCAAAGTGAGATCATTTGTGGAACTTGTGCCAGTTGAGCCAGTCTGTGACACCTCAACGTCATCATGATGTTCGGACCTTAAAGTGGACAAAGTGGTACTTGTAGGTGTGGAGCTTGGTTCAACTTCAGTCTTGGTAGAGTCAGATGCAGTACAAGTGACTTCTTAGGGCGTATGAGGGTTTTGATTTGGAAGATCATGTTGTGTAAGTTGAGTGAAAACATTAGTCAGCTTTTCAGTCTTGACCACCAAATCCAAAGCCTTTTATTGGTTCTTTTTTACCAGTTTTCTCGTTTGTGCACCACTTAGTTTAACATATTTCATCTTGCAGTCTGAAAAATACAGAAACAAAAATAAAAAACACAAAATAATATGGATCTTATATAGTTAAAATGACTAGAAAAACACTGAAAATCATAAAGAAAAACGTTTTTAAAGAGAGTCAAGCATAAAAAAAACTCCAGGTCTACATTTAAACAAAGATTGTTGGAAAGTTCTCCTAGGACCTAGGTCCATCAGCACATAAACGTGAATTAATAAATACCTTTACTGATTTGCTGCATTCTAATTGGTTGAAAACCATTCGAGACTGGCTTCCATCCATTTTAGTAGAATTAGTTTTCAGTCATTGCAAAAGTTTCATTAAGGTTGTTGCTATGGTAATTGTATGCAAGAAGCATCGTAAGTGGTAATATGCAAACCATTGTGAGCCAAAAACTTTCCAAAACAATTTGTGATCAATAACACATACTGTAGTAGCCAATATACATAGCGATCATTCTGTACTGGTACACATACATAACATATAATCAATTGTAAACTGTACTGTACATTGAACTATTAAATAGGGGGTTAGGCCTATGCTAGAGTACCTTAATCCTAATCAAATATGTGATGTATGGTTTGTTGGCTCATCTAAAGTCCCCAGGTCAAAACTGAGCTCAAAGTTGAGGTTACAACTTGATGCTAATACATTGCAACTGAGGCCACTAACGTTAAGCCTAGTACTCAGTACTAAACTTGCTCACATGAACTTGTTCAATTCATGCACTTTTTCACACAAGCCTAAATTGATTTTGTTGATTTGTCGGTTCTTTACAGTATCTTTGTATGACCACAGTACTGTACTACTACTACAGTATAGTGTGTACACAACAACGTTAAGAATCATGTTGTTGTACATGTCAAAGTCTTACGCAATTTGACCTAAGAGGTCGAATTGTAGCCTTTAGACTGCTCCGATCAGTCAATTATTTTCCCAGCTTTTCAAAAATGTAATAGAACACATACTGATCTGAATTTACAGTCACAAAATAGTTGAATTACACCTAAACGTTTGTCGTCGTTGTCTGTGTTTCTGTCTCGGATTGTACGCTCGTCTGATAAAAGATATCATCAGAGGGCCGGTCCCGGTCGTAGCATTATGACGTCAGGATAGGATCAAGGAAGATTTGTTTTTGAATTTCGCGCAAAGCTATTCGAACGCCTTAACACGCTTGGCCATGTCGGGCTGATCAAGGAAGAAGTAAGGAGAATATAATTGTTATCTCCATTTTTGGGTCTAAAAATGGAATATTTGATAAAATTTTGTTAGCTATTTATCCCATAAGTAAATCTCAGGTTCGGATCTGTTTACATTATTACATAATCACAAGGAAATACACATATGCCCAAACACTTTTATAGGTTACTTGTAATCTATGAACGGTAGCATTGCTACAATGGCATTCCTTTTTTTCTTGATATGATAAATTTCAAAACATATACTCACACACAAAGGAGGTTTTTAACAGCAAGCTGTTTGAAGTAAAAAAAATTACAGCTCAGAAAAGCTTCAGTGAGAAACACACGTATAAAAATATTACAAACCACACATTAATAATGCAATACTAACGCAAATAAAACTAAAACAAACGAAACAATAACCCATATTTAACGTACGAAAACAGAAGCCGAAAAAACATAAAACGAGCCACGTTTCTGTACACATCTGTCACCATTTCGTTTGACTTATGTTTCTGTGGTATTATATTCTTATTTTTCTGTAGATGTGATTGAATAAAGCAGTAAAAGATAAAACAAAACAGTTCCACTGCCTATAATTTCTTATAAATAGCCATATCAGAAGGAATTATTGAAAAAGATATTTCACCTTCAAGGTCAGACATCATGACATACGATCATCTTTTACCTGAAGTTTTATCAACATTTTGTACTGCTCTTTATAGTAATCTTTCGCAAATCAATGACTTTTTACTTCAGATACATAGTATAGTAGTTACTCGAAATTTTAGTCACTCACCGAGCCAAATAAAACGTTTTTTAGCAATGTAAAGTCGAACACGGCAGATAAGGACAATTACTAAAAAATCGACTGAAGGTGAGTTTGGCAGTGAAAGAGTTAAGGGCATGTTAGCTAGGGGAAAAAATATGGTGTCCCCCTTCCCTTGGTGCCCTGAGCACGTGTTTATTTTGCTTTATGGTTAATACAGGGCTGAGGTTATGCAGAACTGAGGAGAAATAAAACATTCTATAAGTTTGTTCTTAATGGTCTCAGCTATGTAAGCGCATGTAATAAATGTACGGAAATCATCACGCTTACAGAATCTTCTGTAGGCAGGAAATTAGTCTAATTATATCCTGTCTCGAGCTTTATCACTTCCTTTCAGAGTGGCGTGTATTTTCGCCAATTATTCCATTCACAATGTCTTCAACATAATATCATTCGTTTGTTAAAGGATACACTAAATTGCAAAATATAAAACACTAAGTTTTACGTCACTCGTAATCTCTCTCTTATTTTCCCTCCTTTTCTGTGTCCTGAACGTTAAGTTGGCATGTTGTAATTATCGTCAAATTAACTTTTAACTCTAAGACTGTATGGAGATTAACCATACTAAAAAATGAGTTTCGATACACGCCTTGAGTACAACACAGATAGCTAATCGTGTAGCTTTGTGCTTAATAATAAACAGTCAAGTGTAAAAAATGCGCATTCATCTTTACTACAATAATTATGCCCTCACACAAAGAGCAGATAAGGAAATAAAATTGTAACAATAAGCTGGATGTTAAATGCTATATTGTGATGCCGAATACTGAAAATAGGCATCTTTATCTTGCATTTTGCTATGTACTATGTTTTAATTAAAAGTGGACATTTTCAAACTGATCTTATGTGATTACTGATAGAACTGGTGCAGTAATTGTTATAAAAACATAAGGTGTTTAAAAATTACTTTTCAGATCTGTCTTTTGTCTCCCATAAGTCATTCTAAACAAGCTTTTTATTCAATACCAGAACTCATCAATTGGGCTGGACAGTAAAAACCAAAAATTATATGAAACGTTATATATATATCCTTTAAAAAATTGAGCTTAAAAGCCGAGAGGGCGAAATACGGGAAAAGCCGTAGGCCTAAAATTCTTATATAAAAAAATAATGCATCTGTTTTCAAAATATTTTGATGCTTCAATAACACGCTGGCTTTAGGATTTTAAAACTTAATTGTTACAGCAAGTTTCATAGACGGTAGCTGAGATACCGTACTACTGTAATATTTCTAGTTAATGAAAGGTACTGATATAATTTTGACTACTGACCTGTATTACAGTAAGTATCGAAGATAGACTTTCTCTGTTGCTAATACTGGTTATTGATTATGAATAATTTAGGTACTGACACTTTGAACCTCGGTGGTGCTTCAATTGTTTTTAATTTTTAAATACCTAATTTCTCCAAAATTGTCTGAAAAAGCCTGGTGATACTTTAACTAAAAGTATTTGCATACATGGTATAAGTTTTCCATAGTAGTTATGCGGCTGTAAACGAATAAATTATTATTTTTTCCACAACTATAAAGAAATTAATTTAATTTATCCAGTCTCTGTTATAGCTGTCTTACACATATAGGCCCGGCATGGCCAGGAGGTTAAGACTCTGGACTCGTAATCTGAGAGTCGCGGGTTCGAATCCACGCCACACCAAACATGCTCGCCCTTTTAGCCGTGGGAGCGTTATAATGTGACAGCCAATCTCACTATTTATTGGTAAGAGAGTAGCCAAAGAGTTGGCGGTGGGTGATGATGACTAGCTTCCTTCCCTCTAGTCTTACAATGCTAAATTAGGGACGGCCAGCGCAGATAGCCCTCGTGTAGCTTTGCGCGAAATTCAAAACAAACCAAACCTTCCACACATAATAAGATAAGAGTTGCTCGGTCAAAGCTATTATAACAGCCACTTATGATGATGATGTCATATACGAGTACTTTCAAGATGAGGTGGGGTGTAGGTGGAATGTGGGAGATCAGGCCTATAACTGGGTAAGGATATGAAATCATAACACCATGGTTGTGTATCTAGGATAGATATCGCTTCAAGTTGTCATTTTATTCTCTTAGCCAACTTAAACTATACGAGTTTTCACAATTCTATTTAGATTACTAATTATTGCAACTTTTTATCTATAACAAAGATAGTTTTGCTCCCAATATCATTTCCCCACTTGTTTTATCAATTGTCAACAATCGCGTGAAATTTATATAGGCGTAGGCTAGGAATACTTGTATTAGAACGTATCTTCAACTCATACCGAATCATGGTTTGAATAACATACAACAGTAAAATATGTTGGTTTTCTCGTCGGTAAACGTATGTTTCGAATTTTACGTGCGCATACACAAAGCATTAGATATACGGTTTTACAAGTTTTATCCTAGCATAATCATTATTCAACATATTCGGTTGACACGTGTGGTTATTTATGAAGCGGCGCTATAAATACATCACCTTATATGTTCTCACAGTTACTGCACGTGGGCGTGAATGTCTTTTCTAAGAGTTCCGTTACTCGTACCATCCGCCTTCGAGTACGAGCTTACTAAACCATCAAAATCTTAAATGCATATACACGTTCTGTGGAGAAAGGAATCTGTGCTCGTAACTTCTTGACAAGTAACCTCTGATTGATTTGTATATGTCTGTGTATTCATGTGCATGTTTCGTGCGTGAAAGTATATGTGAATGACGAGAACATTTCTTGAAGATCGCTACACTACTCACTTCTTTGTAGTGGAGTGTGATCTCACAAATTCTACCGGTTCCACAAAATAACAAAAACGAGAAACTCACTGAACCAAGAAAGTTACCTTTCCCTTAGTTTGTTTGCCTGCTAAAGAATGTTCCTATAGTCAGTTTATTAAATGTTGGTCTGTGTTATGTATCTGATGTTTACCGAAATGCGTGATGTTGAAACTCATGCAAGTTGATTTCACGTAAAACAAACAAACAAAAACTAGTCTTTATTTTCGGTAGTAAATTAATATTTTTATTAATGGGAGAGACAAATAAATTTTTTATGAGTGCAAGAAGACAATAATATGTAAAACACGCTGCATCTGGGCCTGGGCATGGCCATGTGATCAGGGTGCTCGACTCGCAATCTGAGGATTGCGGGTTCGGTTTCTCATGCCATCAAACATACTCGCCCTTTCAGCCATGGGAACGTCATAAGTTACGCTCAATCCCACTATTCGTTGGTAAAAGTTGTCTGTGGGTTATGAAATCCGATGTTTAGCAGTATGAGCCTGCAGATATGTCGCTGTGCTGCTAGGAGGCTTTCATTAACGTTTGCTACAGGCTACTATCTATCATTTGTACGCAGTTGTGGACATGTGTTAATAATAACGTTTTCATTTTCAACAAAAATTAATTCGCTAACGACCTTCTAGCAGCACAGTTGTATGTCTGTAGACTTATAACACTAAAAATTGGATTTAACTACCTGTGGTTGGCACAGCATAAATAGCCTATCATATAGTTTGTGTTTAAAAACAAACAATCTAATGACAGTACGAACAACGTAAAAATAAACTTACTTTTACAATTTCATGGCTTATTGAATATACCTGTTAACTAGTACTGACCTGAGAATTTCACTAACTTCTCAATCACTGAGCCGCGCCCGGCATGACCAGATGGGTTCAGGCGTCGACTCGTAATCTGAGGGTCGCGAGTTCGAATCCCCATCACATCAAATATGCTCGCCCTTTCAGCCGTGGGGACGTTATAATGTCACGATCAATCCCAGTATTCGTTGGTAAAAAGAGTGGTCCAAGCTTTGGCGGTGGGTGGTGATGACTAGCTGCCTTCCCTCTAGTCTTACACTGATAAATTAGGGACGGCTAGCGCAGATAACCCTCGTGTAGCTTTGTGCGAAATTCAAAACAGACCCAACCAATCACAGAGCGAACTGAAAGTAACTGATTTTCGTATTTATAATGTATATTTGTTTCTAGATGATTCGCAAGTTATCTCGATCATTCACAAATATTCTAGATATTCGAGGACTACTTTTAGCAATTTTCTAAATCTAGTGGCATTATCATGTTAACAGCTTCCTCTAATGAACAACTAATTCAAAATATTGAAAACATAGCTTACAATAAAATTATACTTATGGAACTTAGAGAAATAAAACGTTGTCACTATTATTTTTATTTTAGAGTTAATTCGAATGAGGCGTAATCCAGTGCGCACGCGGATCAAGAGTCGATAAAGAGATAAGGCAGTGCTCGGCTTAATTTTCGAGGAAGGGGTGGGGTGTAGGGAGGCTGCGCCCAGTGCTAAACTCTCCAGTGTGTCTCCCGGCTCTCATTCCTTTGTCTACGTATGTAGCGATCCAAGGATAAATCTGGCTCATGGTCACTTAATGTCTGTAAAAACAAAAGTGTTAATGGATGTAAAATACAAAATGATAGGTGAGGGTATGTATGTGTTTTCTTATAGCAAAACCATCTAGGGCTATTTGTTGAGCCCACCAGGGGAATCGAACCCCTGATTTTAGCTTTGTAAATCCATAGCCATACCAGTGTACTAGCGGGGGGCCATGATAGGCGAAACGATTTGTTGTGGGTGAAATGAAAGACGTGAGGTACAGTGTGGATTTCAATATAAAAATAAAACACTTTATTCAGTGAAGCAAAATAAAATGAAAGTCACAAGTAATCATCAATGGTAAAGAAATAAAGGGTAAAAATGTAACTAGTTGAGAAAATCAGAAAATAGAAATATAATAAAACAAACACAGGACTTCCACAACAAGTTTTGATTCTTTCAGAAAAACGAACTTTCTTCAGAAATCATATTCAATATCATATGAACACGAATTCCGTAAATGATACCTTATAATGATAATAATATTCAGAAGTAATTTAAAAGGTATGACACTGGAGACCCTATATGTGTGGGGCAGGGGGTAATTACCGAACTGGCCCGATAGGTGTAGTCTTAAATCAAACCTATCATAACACAGAATATCATTGCGTAATAAAACGTTAAAGGGATTTGGTTCAACTTGTAGTTTTTCTAACAGTTACCGGTATGAAACTAGGGTAAATTTAATAAATTCATTTTAGTGATATATTTTTATTTTAATTGTCTGTTTCCGTTGTTTATACCACGTTGAAAGCGCCGGTTGTCGTCTTATCTCCGAAACTAAGTCATGTCCGGTATTGTACATTGACTGCGTACGGAGGATAATGGTATAAAACAGCAGGCCTCGTACTTAAGAAGCCTGATTTACATCTGCGCATTCGAACCCTGTTGTATATCATGCTTGTCGTTTTTAGTGGTGGAGACATTATACTACAGCGATTAACCTAACTTTTCTGTGGTATGGAGTACCACAAGAATGGGTGGTGTTGACTATCTGTCTATCCTGCTTTTCTTCGAGTTCAGTGTTTCCAAACGTTAAGCATTATTATATCACTTTTGAGACTTTAGCCCCATCGGTGTACTACTAGAGGTGGGATTAGTCAGCGATCTAGCTGCTATCCGAGGAAGGAGGATAGTGACTAGATACTGTAATAATGTACAGAAAGGAAAAGAGAAAATAAACAGAAGTTTACGAAGATTACATAAATTGGCTATTAAGAGTTACGTTAAAGAAATAATAATTGCATACAAATTTGAATATGTACCTGGAGATAAATAAGTTGATGATTGTTCAATGCCAAAGGTGGAATTGCTTGAGACCACACAGTAGGACAGGGATATACAGCTTAATGTTGGTGAGCTTCAGATAAAGATGCAGATCCACGTTACACGTCAATGAGGTGATTTCCAGACTCTGGGAGGAAACTTTTTAATGTGGGTATCCCCTTTTATTTTTCGTCCCTGCCAGAAACACTGTTCTATCAGTTTTAAATTAGGGACGAGTGATACAGATATCCTGCGAATCGCTTTACGCAAAATTTATCAAAGAAACAGATTTGGCTTTTATAATGGAAGATACATTGTTGTTTTTGCACTGGTTTAAAATGGAAAGATAATGCAGCATTTTTTTTTCTCTTTTAATTGACAGGCAAGTGGTTGTCAGTTTAAAAACAAACAGACAGAAGAACATGCCACTGAGAGTAATTATAAGACTATTAAACCAATCACTGAACCAGCCTAAGATGACAACATTATCGAATTTAATGAGATGATTCTGGAAGACAATGTTTTTAAAAACTACACATAGTATAGCTGTTTTTAAAACTTCTTGCAATTCAATCCTAGTTGACTGCATTGCTATTAAAATAAGTCTCAAAGAAGTAGTAACTCGTTGTATCTAAAAACATGTGGAAAATATGCAGAATTGGAAACTTTTTTTAAGATACATATTGATTTGGCTAACCAATCGTAAGTAGGCCATCATAATGTGTAAGTATTTCTGCTTCATGTGTGTGTGTGTGTGTTTTATTTTCTTATAGCAAAGCCACATCGGGCTATCTGCTGAGCCCATCGAGGGGAATCGAACCTCTGATTTTAGCATTGTAAATCCGTAGCCGTACCACTGTACTAGCGGGGGGCTCTGCTTAATTTAACAGACTTCTAAAGTATTATTCAGACATAAGGTCAAGTAGCACACAATGGAATTACCCAGTAACACAGGAGACAAGTTTTATGACATATCAAGTCAGAAAAATGCAACCATTTTGATTAGATATGACAGGTAATCTCAAGTATACTAAGAAGGTTCCAAATCAGAAATAACAAAAAGTCAAAAAGTTTTTGGGTAGGAAATATATAGTCTCAAGGAGGGTATAAAAGGATAACATTAAAGAAAAAAATAACCATAAAAAGTTTAACTTCACTGCAATGATAGGAGATTTTGATCATTATAGAAGATGAAGAACACTGGTAAGATGGGAAATTAGGAAACCACAAAAAGAATATGGAGAAAGGTTAATTGAGAATTAAAATGTTAGCAGCAAAGATTTCTTCAAATATGTGAATATTAAGCAAAGCCTTTGAAGGATGATGTAGAAAGATTAATATATGATGATTATTAAATATTTTTAATCAGTTTTTACTGATGAAGACTTAAGCAGTATTCCTCATCTTGAACATTTGATAGATGAAAACAACATCGAAAAAGATGATCACATTCATTCTGAACTTGTTTAAAAAATTGGGATATGTAACAAATGATAAAGTTCATGGGCCAGATAATATTTATCCAAGGATTTTGAAAGAGATTAAAGACTGGATATGTGAGCCACTTATTACCATATCTTCTTAATTCTTGAGTAGTAGACAAGTACCAAAGGACTGGAAGCTAATGTAACTCTGAAATTTTCGAGGGAGGTAATAAAATTGTCCCAGTAATTATAGACCCTTTAACCTTACATCAGTTTTGGGAAACATTTTGGGAAGTCTTATAAAAGATACTTTACAAAATAATTTAACAAAGCTCAAAATTTTATTGGATAATCAAAATGGTTTTACTAAGGGAAAATTTTGTTTTAAAAGTCTGTTGGTATTCTTTGAAGAGGTTACTGGTTATGAAAATGAGAGTAAGGGTGTAGATTTGGTTTGTATAGATTTTCAGAAAGCATTTAGCATGGTTTCACATAGATTATTAAAAATTTAACTCTAGGAGTGAATGATAGGTTTGCTCATCAGATAGAAAACTGATTAGGTTGAAGAAAGCAGTGGGTTGTTACAAATGGAGTTCAGTCAAACTTGATCACTGTCACAAGTGGAGTTCCTCAGGAATCAATGTGAGAACTTTAGATCTTTGTAGATTGTTTACATTTGTTGATGACATTAAAGTTTGGATGTTACTGGCTTTAAGGATAATGATGCTTTCCAAAAGAATTATCATTTAGTGAGTTGATAAAATAAATAGCAGACAAATTTTAAACAAAGCAAAATAATACAAGTAAGATACCACAACTTCAGTTATGAGTATCATTTTCATGAGAATAACCTTATAATAACAGTGTTATGGGGAAAAAAAATGTTCTTGGTGTTCTGGTTCATTAGTCTCTCGAGCCATCCAAATGATGTTAGTGGCATGGCAAATTAGGATTTTATGTTATATGTACTGAAATAATGAATTTGTAAATGTTATAATGTCTCTTTATAGGTCATTGATTAAGCCACATTGGGATCACTGTGTTAAGCCTTGGGATCCTTAACTCGGAAAGGACATTGAATTGTTTGGAAGGAAGGGTTCAGAGGAGGGTTACTAAAGTGACACCTGGAATGAATAGGCTAAGATCTCATGTTTTACTTTGAAAACAGAAAAGCTAGAAAGGGTCTGCTTGAGTTAGTTACTTATTTTTCTAACATATTTAATGGAAAGACTAGAGGACACATTTTGACAAGAAAGGAGTCATCTTCAGCTAAGACAACTTAATATTTCTAACAGGGTGATTAGTCTTTGTAATGGGTTGCCTTTGGATGTGGTAGATGCAGTTAATTTGAGGGAGCTGAGAGAAAGTTTCACAGGTATTTGAATAATAGGGGCTGACTTTAGATTTTTTTAATGCTTATTTTAAGTTAGTAGATAGGATGGTCTAGATGAATCTAAAGGTCCCTTGTTGCCCTTTAATGTCATGTTTCTTAGTTTCTTTGTATTAAATCAAAGCCACACTTGGCTTTCTGTTTTGATCACTGTCGGTAATTAAAATGGGGCAACTGTTGTATTAGTATTTATATATTGAATGATTCCCGATGATGTCATACTTTGATATCTAATTATGCAAAGAGGAGTTTAATATCCTTGTGTTGAACAGGCAAGCACCACTTAAGCAATACATTTGATAGATCAATAATATAACTGTTATTACTTACTTCTATGTTGGTTATGGATATGTTATAGAAGAGAATTATTATATGTCCTCCACTGTTACAGCGGCAACTCTACGAATTTACAATTCTAAAATCAGGGGTTTGATTCTCCTTGGTGGACTCAGCAGATAGCTCGATGTGGCTTTGCTATAAGAAAACATGCATACACGTCATATTATATTTTTGAAATAATTTTTTCAATTTTTCTCTCTGTAGGAATTCCATGTTGCCTATGTGTTTATTAAGATGGGGATATCTCCCAGACCAGGAGTGTGGGCCCTGGAAAGATCGACAGATGGGGGGAAGACTTACCAGCCCTGGCAGTACTTTGCAGACACCCCTGGTGATTGTGTCCAGTACTTTGGAAATGACTCACTACATCCCCTCACTGAAGATGATTCAGTCATTTGTGAAACAAAGTTCTCTAAAGTTGTTCCTTTGGAAGGGGGTGAGGTGAGTGAAAGCTAGAATTGGTTTGACAGGTGTTGGTAAACACAGAATTAATGTTCCTGTGAGTTAAACAGAGAAGAAAAATTGTCCATCATGATCAATTATTTGATAGCACTGTGGGATTTAGTCATTACACATATGGTACTTTATATTGTGAAGCATCTGAAAATAATATATATATATCTTGCATTGAACGTATCAGTTGATGAAGCAACTTTCTGTATAGTTTAGATCAATAGAGTAAGTTAATGTTTATAAGAAAAATAAATCCTGGAGATTCAAATGAATAAATATTAAGAAAAAATGCTTCATGGGAAGAGTAATCTTGCTTAGATTAGGGAAAGTAATATATAAATATGTTCCTCAATTGGGGGAAAGTAATATGTATACATATGTTTCTCAATTGGGGAAAGTATTATATATATACATATATTCCTCAATTGGGGGAAGTAATACATACACATATGGTATATATTACTACTTCACTGGAGAAACTAATATATATACATGTGTTCCTTCATTGGGGAAAGTAATATATATACATGTGTTCCTCAATTGGGGAAAGTAATATATATATGTATATATGTTCCTTCATTGGGGAAAGTAATATATATACATGTGTTCCTTCATAGGGGAAAGTAATATATATACATGTGTTCATCAATTGGGGAAAGTAATATATATATATATATACGTTCCTTCATTGGGGAAAGTAATATATATATAGACATGTGTTCCTTCATTGGGGAAAGGAAGATATACACATGTGTTCCTTCATTGGGGAAAGTAAGATATACACATGTGTTCCTTCATTGGGGAAAGTAATATATATACATGTGTTCCTTCATTGGGGAAAGTAATATATATACATGTGTTCCTTCATTAGGGAAAGTAATATATATACATGTGTTCCTTCATTAGGGAAAGTAATATATATATATATGTATATGTATACATGTTCTTCAATTGGGGAAAATAATACGATTATGTTCCTTGATTGGAGAAAGTAATATATATGTATGTTCCTTCACTGGGGAAAGTAATATATATGTATATATATCAAATTACACTGTTCCTTGATTAGGGAAAGTACTATACATGTATAAAAAATTACACTGTTTCTTGATTAGTGAAAGTAATTTATAGATCAAATTACACTGTTCTTTTATTAGGGGAAGTTAAGAGGGATATAAAATGACACTTTTCATTTACTTTGCAACTATTTTCATTGCGTTATTTTGACTTGTTGGTTATAACCAAGACTTTGTAGCTAATGTAGTTTTACACTGGGTTTTAACCAAGATGTTTGTTACATGTGTAACTTGTCACTGGGTTTTTAACCAGGAGATTTGTTACAAGTGTGACCTGACAATGTGTTTTTCACCAAGATGTTTGTTACATATGTGATTTGACACTGGGTTTTTATCCATTTGCTACATATGTGACTTGACACTTGGTTTATAACTAGGAGGTTTATTGTAATTGTGATTTTAACCAGGGAGTTTGTTACAGATCTTAATTTACTTTGGGTTTTTAATCAGGCTGGTTATTTGTTACTAATGCTACTTTATACTTGGTTTTTCATGAGGTTATTTGTTACAAACATGACTTTACTCTGGGTATTTAACTAGGAAGTTTGTTACAAATGTAACTTAACACTGGGTTTTTAACAAGGCTGTTTGTTACAAAAGTTACTTTACTCTGATTTCTAACTGTGAAGTTTGTCACAAAAGTTACTTTGTCTTGATTTTTTTACTGTGAAGTTTGTTGCAGAAGTTACTTTACCATGGATTTTTTAACAATGAAGTTTGTTGCAAAGTTACATAACCATGGTTTTTTTAACAATGAGGTTTGTTACAAAAGTTACTTTACCATGGATTTTTTAACAATGAAGTTTGTTGCAAAAGTTACATTACCATGGTTTTTTTAACAATGAAGTTTGTTGCAAAAGTTACTTTACCATGGTTTTTTTAACAATGAAGTTTGTTGCAAAAGTTACATTACCATGGTTTTTTTAACTATGAAGTTTGTTACAAAAGTTACATTATCATGGTTTTTTTTAACAATGAAGTTTGTTGCAAAAGTTACATTACCATGGTTTTTTTAACAATGAAGTTTGTTACAAAGTTACATTACCATGGTTTTTTTAACAATGAAGTTTGTTGCAAAGTTACATTACCATGGTTTTTTTAACAATGAAGTTTGTTACAAAGTTACCATGGTTTTTTTACAATGAAGTTTGTTGCAAAAGTTACATTACCATGGTTTTTAACAATGAAGTTTGTTGCAAAAGTTACATTACCATGGTTTTTTTAACAATGAAGTTTGTTGCAAAAGTTACATTACCATGGTTTTAACTATGAAGTTTGTTACAAAGTTACATTACCATGGTTTTTTAACTATGAAGTTTGTTGCAAAGTTACATTACCATGGTTTTAACTATGAAGTTTGTTGCAAAGTTACATTACCATGGTTTTAACTATGAAGTTTGTTACAAAAGTTACATTACCATGGTTTTTTTTTAACAATGAAGTTTGTTGCAAAAGTTACATTACCATGGTTTTTTAACTATGAAGTTTGTTACAAAAGTTACATTACCATGATTAACATGAATACCATGGTTTTTTTAACAATGAAGTTTGTTGCAAAGTTACATTACCATGGTTTTAACAATGAAGTTTGTTGCAAAGTTACATTACCATGGTTTTTTTAACAATGAAGTTTGTTGCAAAAGTTACATTACCATGGTTTTAACTATGTTTGTTACAAAAGTTACATTACCATGGTTTTTTTAACAAAGTTATGGTTTTAACAATGAAGTTTGTTAAGAAGTTTGTTGCAAAAGTTACATTACCATGGTTTTTTAACAATGAAGTTTGTTACAAAGTTACATTACCATGGTTTTTTGGTTTTTTTTAACAATGAAGTTTGTTGCAAAGTTACATTACCATGGTTTTTTAACAATGAAGTTTGTTGCAAAGTTACAAATGGTTTTTAACTATGAAGTTACATTACATTACATGGTTTTTTTAACAATGAAGTTTGTTGCAAAAGTTACATTACCATGGTTTTTTTAACAATGAAGTTTGTTACAAAGTTACATTACCATGGTTTTTTTAACAATGAAGTTTGTTGCAAAGTTACATTACCATGGTTTTTTTAACAATGAAGTTTGTTGCAAAGTTACATTACCATGGTTTTTTAACAATGAAGTTTGTTGCAAAGTTACATTACCATGGTTTTTTTTTGTTACAATGAAGTTTGTTACAAAGTTACATTACCATGGTTTTTTTAACAATGAAGTTTGTTGCAAAGTTACATTACCATGGTTTTTTAACTATGAAGTTTGTTACAAAAGTTACATTACCATGGTTTTTTAACAATGAAGTTTGTTGCAAAAGTTACATTACCATGGTTTTTTAACTATGAAGTTTGTTACAAAAGTTACATTACCATGATTTTTTTAACAATGAAGTTTGTTGCAAAAGTTACATTACCATGGTTTTAACTATGAAGTTTGTTGCAAAGTTTGTTACAAAGTTACAAAAGTTACATTACCATGGGTTTTAACAATGAAGTTTGTTGCAAAGTTACATTACCATGGTTTTAACTATGAAGTTTGTTGCAAAGTTACATTACCATGGTTTTTTTTTAACAATGAAGTTTGTTGCAAAGTTACATTACCATGGTTTTTTAACAATGAAGTTTGTTACAAAGTTACATTACCATGGTTTTTTAACAATGAAGTTTGTTGCAAAGTTACATTACCATGGTTTTTAACAATGAAGTTTGTTGCAAAAGTTACATTACCATGAAGTTTTTGCAAAGTTACATTACCATGGTTTTTTAACTATGAAGTTTGTTACAAAAGTTACATTACCATGGTTTTTTTAACAATGAAGTTTGTTGCAAAGTTACATTACCATGGTTTTTTAACAATGAAGTTTGTTACAAAGTTACATTACCATGGTTTTTAACATGAAGTTTTTACAAAAGTTACATTACCATGGTTTTATGAAGTTTGTTGCAAAGTTACATTACCATGGTTTTTTTAACTATGAAGTTTGTTACAAAGTTTTTTTTTACCATGTTAAAAGTTACATTACCATGGTTTTTTTAACAATGAAGTTTGTTACAAAGTTACATTACCATGGTTTTTTTTTCAATGAAGTTTGTTACAAAAGTTACATTACCATGGTTTTTTAACAAGTTATGAAGTTTGTTGCAAAGTTACATTACCATGGTTTTAACAATGAAGTTTGTTGCAAAGTTACATTACCATGGTTTTAACTATGAAGTTTGTTGCAAAGTTACATTACCATGGTTTTTTTAACAATGAAGTTTGTTGCAAAAGTTACATTACCATGGTTTTTTTTAAAGTTACATTATGAAGTTTGTTACAAAGTTACATTACCATGGTTTTTTAACAATGAAGTTTGTTGCAAAGTTACATTACCATGGTTTTTTAACAATGAAGTTTGTTGCAAAGTTACATTACCATGGTTTTAACTATGAAGTTTGTTACAAAAGTTACATTACCATGGTTTTTTTAACAATGAAGTTTGTTGCAAAAGTTACATTACCATGGTTTTTTAACAATGAAGTTTGTTACAAAAGTTACATTACCATGGTTTTTTTTAACAATGAAGTTTGTTGCAAAAGTTACATTACCATGGTTTTTAACAATGAAGTTTGTTGCAAAAGTTACATTACCATGGTTTTAACAATGAAGTTTGTTGCAAAGTTACATTACCATGGTTTTTTTTAACAATGAAGTTTGTTACAAAGTTACATTACCATGGTTTTTTTTAACAATGAAGTTTGTTGCAAAAGTTACATTACCATGGTTTTTTAACAATGAAGTTTGTTGCAAAAGTTACATTACCATGGTTTTTTAACAATGAAGTTTGTTGCAAAGTTACATTACCATGGTTTTAACATTACCATGAAGTTTGTTACAAAGTTACATTACCATGGTTTTTTACCATGGTTTTAACAATGAAGTTTGTTGCAACAATGAAGTTTGTTACAAAAGTTACATTACCATGGTTTTTTTTTTTAACAATGAAGTTTGTTGCAAAGTTACATTACCATGGTTTTTTTTAACAATGAAGTTTGTTACAAAGTTACATTACCATGGTTTTTTTAACATTATGAAGTTTGTTGCAAAGTTACATTACCATGGTTTTTTTAACAATGAAGTTTGTTACAAAAGTTACATTACCATGGTTTTAACAATGAAGTTTGTTGCACAAAGTTACATTACCATGGTTTTTTTTAACAATGAAGTTTGTTACAAAGTTACATTACCATGGTTTTAACAATGAAGTTTGTTGCAAAGTTACATTACCATGGTTTTTTTAACAATGAAGTTTGTTGCAAAAGTTACATTACCATGGTTTTAACAATGAAGTTTGTTACAAAGTTACATTACCATGGTTTTTTAACAATGAAGTTTGTTGCAAAGTTACATTACCATGGTTTTTAACAATGAAGTTTGTTGCAAAAGTTACATTACATTTACATGGTTTTAACAATGAAGTTTGTTACAAAAGTTACATTACCATGGTTTTTGCAAAAGTTACATTACAATGAAGTTTGTTACAAAAGTTACATTACCATGGTTTTAACAACAATGAAGTTTGTTTGTTACAAAGTTACATTACCATGGTTTTTTTAACAATGAAGTTTGTTGCAAAGTTACATTACCATGGTTTTAACATGAAGTTTGTTGCAAAAGTTACATTACCATGGTTTTTTAACAATGAAGTTTGTTGCAAAGTTACATTACCATGGTTTTTTTAACAATGAAGTTTGTTGCAAAGTTACATTACCATGGTTTTTAACAATGAAGTTTGTTACAAAGTTACATTACCATGGTTTTTTAACAATGAAGTTTGTTACAAAAGTTACATTACCATGGTTTTTTTAACAATGAAGTTTGTTACAAAGTTACATTACCATGGTTTTTTTAACAATGAAGTTTGTTAAAAGTTACATTACCATGGTTTTTTTGAAGTTTGTTGCAAAAGAATTACCATGTTTGTTTGTTAAAAGTTACATTACCATGGTTTTTTTTAACAATGAAGTTTGTTGCAAAAGTTACATTACCATGGTTTTTTTAACAATGAAGTTTGTTGCAAAAGTTACATTACCATGGTTTTTTTAACAATGAAGTTTGTTGCAAAAGTTACATTACCATGGTTTTTTAACTATGAAGTTTGTTACAAAAGTTACATTACCATGGTTTTTTTTACAATGAAGTTTGTTGCAAAGTTACATTACCATGGTTTTTTTTAACAATGAAGTTTGTTACAAAGTTACATTACCATGGTTTTTTAACAATGAAGTTTGTTGCAAAAGTTACAATGGTTTTTTTAACTAAAGTTTGTTACAAAGTTACATTACCATGTTTGTTGCTATGAAGTTACAAAGTTACATTACCATGGTTTTTTTAACAATGAAGTTTGTTGCAAAGTTACATTACCATGGTTTTAACTATGAAGTTTGTTACAAAAGTTACATTACCATGGTTTTTTTTTAACAATGAAGTTTGTTGCAAAGTTACATTACCATGGTTTTAACTATGAAGTTTGTTACAAAGTTACATTACCATGGTTTTTTTAACAATGAAGTTTGTTGCAAAAGTTACATTACCATGGTTTTTTAACTATGAAGTTTGTTACAAAAGTTACATTACCATGGTTTTTAACAATGAAGTTTGTTACAAAAGTTACATTACCATGGTTTTAACAATGAAGTTTGTTAAAGTTTTGTTGCACAAAGTTACATTAATGGTTTTTTACTATGAAGTTTGTTACCATGGTTTTTTTAACAATGAAGTTTGTTGCAAAGTTACATTACCATGTTTTTTTTAACAATGAAGTTTGTTACAAAGTTACATTACCATGGTTTTAACTGATGAAGTTTGTTGCAAAGTTACATTACCATGGTTTTTTAACAATGATGAAGTTTGTTACAAAGTTTGTTACCAAAGTTACATTACCATGGTTTTTTTAACAATGAAGTTTGTTGCAAAGTTACATTACCATGGTTTTTTTTGAAGTTTGTTTGTTTTACAAAAGTTACATTACCATGGTTTTTTTTAACAATGAAGTTTGTTACAAAAGTTACATTACCATGGTTTTTAACAATGAAGTTTGTTACAAAAGTTACATTACCATGGTTTTTTTAACAATGAAGTTTGTTGCAAAAGTTACATTACCATGGTTTTTTAACAATGAAGTTTGTTACAAAAGTTACATTACCATGGTTTTTTAACAATGAAGTTTGTTGCAAAGTTACAAGTTTGTTGCAAAAGTTACATTACCATGGTTTTTTTACAATGAAGTTTGTTGCAAAAGTTACATTACCATGGTTTTTTAACAATGAAGTTTGTTGCAAAGTTACATTACCATGGTTTTTTTAACAATGAAGTTTGTTGCAAAGTTACATTACCATGGTTTTTTTTTTGCAACAATGAAGTTTGTTACAAAGTTACATTACCATGGTTTTTTTAACAATGAAGTTTGTTACAAAAGTTACAACCAAAGTTTGTTACAAAGTGAAGTTTGTTGCAAAAGTTACATTACCATGGTTTTTAACAATGAACAATGAAGTTTGTTTGTTGCAAAGTTACATTACCAATGGTTTTTTAACAATGAAGTTTGTTGCAAAAGTTACATTACCATGGTTTTTTTTAACAATGAAGTTTGTTACAAAAGTTACATTACCATGGTTTTTTTTAACAATGAAGTTTGTTGCAAAGTTACATTACCATGGTTTTTTAACAATGAAGTTTGTTACAAAGTTACATTACCATGGTTTTTTTAACAATGAAGTTTGTTGCAAAGTTACATTACCATGAAGTTTTTTTAACAATGAAGTTTGTTGCAAAAGTTACATTACCATGGTTTTTTAACAATGAAGTTTGTTACAAAAGTTACATTACCATGGTTTTTTTAACAATGAAGTTTGTTGCAAAAGTTACATTACCATGGTTTTTTTAACAATGAAGTTTGTTACAAAGTTACATTACCATGGTTTTTTAACAATGAAGTTTGTTACAAAAGTTACATTACCATGGTTTTAACAATGAAGTTTGTTGCAAAGTTACAAATGGTTTTAACTATGAAGTTTGTTAGTTACATTACATTACCATGGTTTTTTTAACAATGAAGTTTGTTACAAAGTTACATTACCATGTTTTTTTAACAATGAAGTTTGTTGCAAAGTTACATTACCATGGTTTTTTAACAATGAAGTTTGTTGCAAAGTTACATTACCATGGTTTTTTAACAATGAAGTTTGTTACAAAGTTACATTACCATGGTTTTTTAACAATGAAGTTTGTTGCAAAGTTACATTACCATGGTTTTAACAATGAAGTTTGTTGCAAAGTTACATTACCATGGTTTTTTTAACAATGAAGTTTGTTGCAAAGTTACATTACCATGGTTTTTTAACAATGAAGTTTGTTACAAAAGTTACATTACCATGGTTTTTTTAACAATGAAGTTTGTTGCAAAAGTTACATTACCATGGTTTTTTAACTATGAAGTTTGTTGCAAAAGTTACATTACCATGGTTTTTTTAACAATGAAGTTTGTTACAAAGTTACATTACCATGGTTTTTTAACAATGAAGTTTGTTGCACAAAGTTACATTACCATGGTTTTTTTAACAATGAAGTTTGTTGCAAAGTTACATTACCATGGTTTTTTTTTAACAATGAAGTTTGTTGCAAAAGTTACATTACCATGGTTTTTTTTTTTAACAATGAAGTTTGTTGCAAAGTTACATTACCATGGTTTTTTTAACAATGAAGTTTGTTACAAAGTTACATTACCATGGTTTTTTTTTTTAACAATGAAGTTTGTTGCAAAAGTTACATTACCATGGTTTTTTAACAATGAAGTTTGTTGTAAAAGTTACATTACCATGGTTTTTTTAACAATGAAGTTTGTTACAAAAGTTACATTACCATGGTTTTTTTAACAATGAAGTTTGTTGCAAAAGTTACATTACCATGGTTTTAACAATGAAGTTTGTTGCAAAAGTTACATTACCATGGTTTTTTTAACAATGAAGTTTGTTGCAAAAGTTACATTACCATGGTTTTTTTTAACAATGAAGTTTGTTGCAAAGTTACATTACCATGGTTTTAACAATGAAGTTTGTTGCAAAGTTACATTACCATGGTTTTTTTAACTATGAAGTTTGTTACAAAGTTACATTACCATGGTTTTTTTAACAATGAAGTTTGTTGCAAAAGTTACATTACCATGGTTTTTTTTTAACAATGAAGTTTGTGACAAAGTTACATTACCATTTTTAACAAAAGTTACATTACCATGGTTTTTTAACAATGAAGTTTGTTGCAAAAGTTACATTACCATGGTTTTAACTATGAAGTTTGTTGCAAAGTTACATTACCATGGTTTTTTGAACAATGAAGTTTGTTGCAAAGTTACATTACAAAAGTTACATGGTTTTTTTAACAATGAAGTTTGTTGCAAAAAGTTACATTACCATGGTTTTTTTAACAATGAAGTTTGTTGCAAAAGTTACATTACCATGGTTTTTTTAACAATGAAGTTTGTTGCAAAAGTTACATTACCATGGTTTTTTAACTATGAAGTTTGTTACAAAAGTTACATTACCATGGTTTTTTAACAATGAAGTTTGTTGCAAAAGTTACATTACCATGGTTTTTTAACTATGAAGTTTGTTACAAAAGTTACATTACCATGTTTTTTTTAACTATGAAGTTTGTTGCAAAAGTTACATTACCATGGTTTTTTAACTATGAAGTTTGTTACAAAAGTTACATTATCATGGTTTTTTTAACAATGAAGTTTGTTGCAAAAGTTACATTACCATGGTTTTTTAACTATGAAGTTTGTTACAAAAGTTACATTATCATGGTTTTTTTAACAATGAAGTTTGTTGCAAAAGTTACATTACCATGGTTTTTAACTATGAAGTTTGTTAACATTACCATGAAGTTTTTTTAACATTACCATGATGAATTTTGTTGCAAAAGTTACTTTACCATGGTTTTTTTAACAATGAAGTTTGTTGCAAAAGTTACATTACCATGGTTTTTTAACTATGAAGTTTGTTGCAAAAGTTACATTACCATGGTTTTTTAACTATGAAGTTTGTTACAAAAGTTACATTACCATGGTTTTTTAACAATGAAGTTTGTTACAAAAGTTACATTACCATGGTTTTTTTAACAATGAAGTTTGTTGCAAAAGTTACATTACCATGGTTTTTTTAACAATGAAGTTTGTTGCAAAAGTTACATTACCATGGTTTTTTTAACAATGAAGTTTGTTGCAAAAGTTACATTACCATGGTTTTTTTTAACAATGAAGTTTGTTGCAAAAGTTACATTACCATGGTTTTTTAACTATGAAGTTTGTTACAAAAGTTACATTATCATGGTTTTTTAACAATGAAGTTTGTTGCAAAAGTTACATTACCATGGTTTTAACAATGAAGTTTGTTGCAAAAGTTACATTACCATGGTTTTTTAACTATGAAGTTTGTTACAAAAGTTACATTACCATGATTTTTTTTAACAATGAATTTTGTTGCAAAAGTTACTTTACCATGGTTTTTTTAACAGTGAAGTTTGTTGCAAAAGTTACATTACCATGGTTTTTTAACTATGAAGTTTGTTACAAAAGTTACATTACCATGGTTTTTTTTAACAATGAAGTTTGTTGCAAAAGTTACATTACCATGGTTTTTTAACAATGAAGTTTGTTACAAAAGTTACATTACCATGGTGTTTTAACAATGAAGTTTGTTACAAAAGTTACATTACCATGGTTTTTTTAACAATGAAGTTTGTTGCAAAAGTTACTTTACCATGGTTTTTTTAACAATGAAGTTTGTTGCAAAAGTTACATTACCATGGTTTTTTAACTATGAAGTTTGTTACAAAAGTTACATTATCATGGTTTTTTTAACAATGAAATTTGTTGCAAAAGTTACATTACCATGGTTTTTTAACTATGAAGTTTGTTACAAAAGTTACATTACCATGATTTTTTTAACAATGAATTTTGTTGCAAAAGTTACTTTACCATGGTTTTTTTAACAATGAAGTTTGTTGCAAAAGTTACATTACCATGGTTTTTTAACTATGAAGTTTGTTGCAAAAGTTACATTACCATGGTTTTTTAACTATGAAGTTTGTTACAAAAGTTACATTACCATGGTTTTTTTTAACAATGAAGTTTGTTACAAAAGTTACATTACCATGGTTTTTTTAACAATGAAGTTTGTTGCAAAAGTTACATTACCATGGTTTTTTTAACAATGAAGTTTGTTGCAAAAGTTACATTACCATGGTTTTTTTAACTATGAAGTTTGTTACAAAAGTTACATTACCATGGTTTTTTTAACAATGAAGTTTGTTGCAAAAGTTACATTACCATGGTTTTAACTATGAAGTTTGTTACAAAGTTACATTACCATGGTTTTTAACTATGAAGTTTGTTGCAAAAGTTACATTACCATGGTTTTTTAACTATGAAGTTTGTTACAAAAGTTACATTATCATGGTTTTTTTAACAATGAAGTTTGTTGCAAAAGTTACATTACCATGGTTTTTTAACTATGAAGTTTGTTACAAAAGTTACATTACCATGGTTTTTTTAACAATGAAGTTTGTTGCAAAAGTTACATTACCATGGTTTTTTAACTATGAAGTTTGTTACAAAAGTTACATTATCATGTTTTTTTTGACAATGAAGTTTGTTGCAAAAGTTACATTACCATGGTTTTTTAACTATGAAGTTTGTTACAAAAGTTACATTACCATGATTTTTTTAACAATGAATTTTGTTGCAAAAGTTACATTACCATGGTTTTTTAACTATGAAGTTTGTTACAAAAGTTACATTACCATGGTTTTTTTAACAATGAAGTTTGTTGCAAAAGTTACATTACCATGGTTTTTTTAACAATGAAGTTTGTTACAAAAGTTACATTACCATGGTTTTTTAACAATGAAGTTTGTTACAAAAGTTACATTACCATGGTTTTTTTAACAATGAAGTTTGTTGCAAAAGTTACTTTACCATGGTTTTTTTAACAATGAAGTTTGTTGCAAAAGTTACATTACCATGGTTTTTTAACAATGAAGTTTGTTGCAAAAGTTACATTACAATGGTTTTTTAACTATGAAGTTTGTTGCAAAAGTTACATTGTACTGGTTTTTAACCAAGAGGTTTGTTACTAAAGCTAACTTGCATTGATAAGTAGCAAACAAACATTTTACTAACAGTACTTTTCTTTGGTCGCTGGTTAAAAGGTTTGTTACTAAAGATATTTATACTTTGTTGGTTTTTTTGCATGGCTTATTACTAATGTTACAGGAGAGAATGTTATATTTATCGAAGAGGTGTGTTAGTAGGTTTACTTTATAGTAACAATTTTTAATTGGACATACCTTGTTAGGGTTACTTAGCTGTGTTACATTTGTTACTCAATTAAAAAGAATGGTTGACATAGCTTTAAAGTAGTGATAACTGGGTAATATTTTTATATTAGGTGACATTTTGGTATATGTAGCAAATAATGTCCACATATTTCTAGATCGTGGTGTCCCTGCTGAATGATCGGCCGAGTGCAGAAGATTTTATCCATTCCTCGGTTCTTCAGGAATGGACAAAGGCTACTAATGTAAGGTTGAGGTTTATTCGTACAAAGACTTTATTAGGCCATTTGATGTCCGTTGTCAGACAAGATCCAACTGTCACAAGAAGAGTAAGTATCTGTGAAAGTTTTCCTGCCTTCTATATACTTTGTACATTTAATAGTCTCTTCATGCAATTATTCATGTTTTTATTATTTTTTTGTTTTTGTATATGTTTTTGTTAAGCATATTAGATATATGTTTCTTCATTTGTATCTGAATCTTTCTAACGTATCTGTCTGTTTGTCAAAATGGTTACATATATCATATAGCACTTTGCTCATGCAATCTTTATTGTCATATTCCTTTTTACTTAGAAAATGTATTTGTTTTTCAGATTTATCTTTTGATACGTCTATCTGACATTTTCGTCCAGTGACTTAGCATTTTGTTATTAAATATTTTCTTTACATCTTGTTCTTTCTTATCATATAATAAAATATAACAATTTGGTTATTTGTCAGAATCATCTCCAGGTAATGTTTCTATGCATCTGTGTTGGTATCTAACTTTATTCCAAACCCTTTCTGATTCCACTGTACTGTATATTTCATCACCGTTATCTAGTTATGAGTTGATTTTGTCTTATCCTGTAACTTTTCTGTAAGACCCCTCACTCTATCCAGTTGTTTCTAACAGTTTTCTGCATTTAGGTAATTCCCCAGTTAACTTTTTAAATAAAGGGTTAATAAGTTCTTCAATGTTATTTTACTAGAAATAATTTTATCAATATTTCATTAGTAAATATTTTTTTTCTTAGTGTAATATTAGTGAATACTTTTTACTTGTATATAATCAGTAAATTTTCCACAAAAGTTACATTATTATTTTACTTGGTAATTTGTTTCTGTGTTTGTTTGTTTGTTTTTGAATTTCGCACAAAGCTACTCGAGGGCTATTTGTGCTAGCCGTTCCTAATTTAGTAGTGTAAGACTAGAGGGAAGGCAGCTAGTCATCACCACCCATCACCAACTCTTGGGCTACTCTTTTACCAACGAATAGTTGGATTGACTGCCACATTATAATGCCCCCATGGCTGAAAGGGCGAGCATGTTTGGTGCGATGGGGATGCAAACCCACAACCTTCAGATTACGATCGCATGCCTTAACAGGCTTGGCCATGCTGGGCCTTGTTTCTGTGTGTGCCAACAACATATATGTGTTTATATTATTTCATCAAAAAATGCTTTTCCTTTATTTCAATAGTAAATGTATGTTACTATTGTTACAACAAGTTTCAGAGACAGTACTTTACCACTTCACACAGATTTGATTTGCATGCTAGTTGGCTTGAACTAACTCCTACCATAACATCACACATTTAATGTGAAGTGTGCTAGTGCATGATGACATCATTATTGTGATGATAAACCTCTTAAACACTTATGTTTGAAATAACATCATTATTTTCCTAGACATTATCTAGAAGTGTTCTTAAACTTATTGACCAATTATGTTAGATTTGCAACAGTTTATGAAACTTAAATATTGTTCAAGTTAAATAGATTCTTTTATTACGTAAGAAAATGAAGAGAACAAGGTTTTTTTCTATTTTCTTATAATGAATTCTAATGTGATGATAGCTCCTGCTTATCCCTGGGGGGGCTCATTACCTGTGGTGAAAATTCTTCAAGGTGTTGTAGCTTCCTTCATGCATACTGGTCTCCTCCTTCTGTCCATTTGATAAATGTTTCTTTTCTTCAGTTTGCACATAATTAGGATGACGACAACATTATTTGGTTATTTTTTCTAACATCAATAACTGTTTTGTTTATGGAGGAAAATCCTCACCATTTTAACCTCTTCCTTGTCATAATTATGTTTGTTCTTGTTTTTCTCTTTCCTCTTTGTTTTTTGATTCTTCATGTTTGTTACCACATGAAACTCATACTCAGTTATATTTACATTATCTTCCCATCTTCCTCTCATATCAAGATCCATGCAGACTTCTTTCTTCAACACCTATACATCTGTAATAATATGTATTGTTAGTTTTTTCTACTTGACTCTTTGTTTTTCCTGTCCTACAGGAATTCTTCATTTCCGTCCCTTAATTCCTAGTATTTGGAATTTCTTTCATTTGCTATGTGGGTGGACCCCTTAACTCTTTCTTACCACCCTACTGACTTACCTCTTGTCACTTTGTCATGCTTGGCATGGGTTTTCTGAATAGGTTCATTCTCTTGTTTTTACCACAATGACCAGTTGTATTACTCCTGCCCTATCCTTCCTTACATGGTTCCTCCACTTTTGATACATGCTGGGACAAAATGCTCTCTTATTTAATGTATGCCTCCCTCTTGCTTATTTTCATGATCATTGTCAGGCTCCATTTCTTCTCCGTCTTCATGGGTGTTCCTGATTCACTGAAGTCCTGGAATGAAGCATCCCAACATCATTTCTCATTGTTTTTTATGGTTCCTTGTCTTTCTCAGCCTTGACATTCTGTTCCTAGGCCTGCTGAATCCATGTCTTCTCTTCCAATTCTTGCTTCCTGGACTTATACTTCCTGATGCCAGGATTGTTTCTCATCTCATCAGTTATTACAGGGTCATGTTTGGGCCTGTGAAAGCTTGTCTGTCTGTCTCTGTCAGTTTTTGGTCTTCATTTTTGTCTGACAGATGGGTTCTTCAGGTTTTC
The DNA here is from genome assembly GCF_004210375.1 of Tachypleus tridentatus. Taxonomy (NCBI): domain Eukaryota; kingdom Metazoa; phylum Arthropoda; class Merostomata; order Xiphosura; family Limulidae; genus Tachypleus; species Tachypleus tridentatus. The sequence continues at coordinate 99,848,934 of NC_134834.1, forward strand.
ACTCACAGCTTATCTCTTCATTTCTCTTCACCTTCTCCCATTTTCTGTTTTCTTTCTTCCTTTTTTCAGTTCCCCATTACCTTCAGTGTGTTGAAGATTTATCATCAGATCTCTTGGCCAAGAATGCCATCAAAAGCATGTTTTCTCCTACACCCGGTTTATTACTCTTGTCTTTTTGTGGTCCCTAAGAAAACTGGAGCCTGACATTTGACTATTGGCCTGTTGTCTCTCAACCAATTTCTTATAATACCTATCTTACATATGGATAGTTTCCTTTCTCTCTATTCTCCTGTAATGTGGATGACTTTTTACATATTTGACTTACCCTGTTCTTCACACATTTTCTTTTTTTTTAATTCATTGGGATTGTATCTTTCAGTTCCATGCTCTTCTTTTTGGTATTGGGTCTGTTCGTTATGTCTTTATTTGAGTCATGGTAGTATTTACCTTCCTTGTTCATGAATTGAGGTTGAGGTTACATTATTACATGGATGATTGACTTTTTCTCACTCAGCTTAGGAGAACCTCTTCTCTCACACCTGTAGGAAGCTGCTTGGCTGGGTTAACTTGCCATGCCTTCTGTCTTTTCTCATACCCATCTTATATTTGTTACACAGTCAAGCTCAGCCTTCACCACTTGATTTATGTGCAATGAAATGTCGTCAAAGTTTGTGCTTCTCTTTACACCATGTGTTTGAGGTTTATTTTACATTTGGAACTCTTGTTCCTCTTGTAACCACTCATTCATTTAGGTTGCATACATATTTGGAATTTCTATTGAAACCTTTCTGAAGATCTGTTATTCTCAATTGTGTGCCTTCGTTTTCCTCTCCTTGATGATTTGTCTTAGTGCCTTGAACCTGTTATCCCCACTGTTGGTATCCTTATGCTGTACCCTGACCAGATCTCCATTTCTTCACAGATACATTTCTGTCAGGGTGTCTGGTATCCTTTTGAATGTGTGGACTTCAGATGAGAGCTCATTACACCTTAGCATTCTTGAACTTCTTCCATTCCATCATACATTTCCCCTTTCTTCTCTCTTTTTTTGTGTATCTGCTGATCCATGGTTATTTCATGTATCAGCTGTCAAGGGGATACCTGTTCTAGGGTTCTTTGCTTTCTTATGCTGGATCTGATATTTCAAACTTAATCCCATCAGATTTGTCTCATGTCTTGTCATATGTCAGGAGCTCTGAATTTGATGGTGGATTGCATTTCTTGGCTTACATGTTTCTAACCACAGAGTATACTTTTTATCATTGGGTTTGCTCTTAGTTGGGTATGCCTTTGTTCATTGTTTTTGCCACTCTCAGCATCAGATTTCCTTTTTTCTATTCCTGAGGACTGAAGGATGAAGAAAGCAAGGACTGGTCTCATATTTTTCTGTTTGTCTGTCTTCCTCTTTGACTTCTATTTTGTCTCCTCACTTTGATAAGCAGTACTCCTCATCAGGTTCTGTTGGTGGCACCTGTTTGGTCAATAGAACCTTAATTTTCTCTGCTTTGTCAGTTGGCATTCAAGCTTTCTCTTCCTCTGCACCAATCCCACTCTGTTGTTTCAACCACTTTTGTTCTTCACCCAGAAACGTTGTCCTTTCACCTTTACATGTGAAATTTGTTCAGTCCATTGGATTCAGGGCTGGACAATCTGAATGTAGGATTTTTCATATTCCATTTTTTTCATAATTTGTCGCATCAGTTTTAAGAATTGTGTCACTCTTTTATGCCTTGATTTTACCAAAGTTTGGACAATATCCTTTAGGCTGTTATGGGGACGTATAGACATATGTTCCTCTCTAACTGTTTCATCTCTTGTGGGATTTTGATTACCTCCAGTTGCTATTTGTTAGTACAACTGCATAACATCTTTTGGCACCTCATTGGTCAGTACAATCTTGATTTCCTTTGCTTTGTAAACTGACATTCAGGCCACCTTCCTTTGTCCTGTTCCCACTCTCTTGCTCCAAACATGTTTGTCTTTCACCTAGAGTGTTGTCCTTTCACTTTCACTTATTTCCCAAATATCACATCATGCCAGGGGTAACAGAAAGTATTCAACCCATCTACTGTAGCTTTACCTGTGCCCACTGTTGAAATGTTTTGCAAGACTAGAAGAGGTATGCAATCTAGGCTGTTCCATCTCCTAGTTTACTATGGAAAGGCTGTCACCAGGGAAGTGTCTGCCCACTTCTTTGGCTCATGCCCTAACCACACTGCACTTCTTGGCATGCTGACTACTTATGTGTGGGTGCTCAGTTGATCGTTTAAAGTTCCACTTATCTTTTTTACCTTTGGGGCTGTTTTGCCTTTCCTTCCAGGTGAAAAGTATATCCTGATCAAGACAAAATGTAGTCTCTCATGAGTGTACCCCTACAAAGCTCCTGCTATTGGGTGTCACACTCCATGGGCTTCCTCTTTAACCAATTTCAGGAGGGAGGTCATCTACTTTTTAATGGTTACACTGGCCCCTGCACAACGTAAATGTGGGATTATAGATATTCCGTGTAAGGAGGTGAGATATCATCTCAAAGTTACCATTTTCCTTACCTGAAAATGTATTTCCTATAGAAACTCAACTCCTCACACTTTTCCACCCTTCCTTCCCACTTTCTTCTTGAGTTATCTAAGAAGGAAATTATTTTGAGTATAAGTGCTTCGGGGGAGTTGCTGTGATTTCTTGGTGGGAGTTAGCTCAAAGATAGTGGGACACAAATTTCACATGTGGTTACTCAAGGGATGAAGGTATTCCAAAAATGTATTTTTTATCAAAAATACATTTTCAGGTAAAGGAAATGTTAACATCTAATATTTCTCCAGTAAATGTTTTTCTCATTATTTCAACAGAAAATGTTTATCAGAAGTGTTATGACAAGGGTCTGATATTTCATCAGTAAATGTTTTTCTCATTACTTCAATAGAAAATGTTTATCAGAAGTGTTATGACAAGGGTCTGATATTTCATCAGTAAATGTTTTTCTCATTATTTCAATAGAAAATTTTTATCAGAAGTGTTAAGACAAGGGTCTGATATTTCATCAGTAAATGTTTTTCTCATTATTTCAATAGAAAATGTTTACCAGAAGTGTTATGACACGGGTCTGATATTTCATCAGTAAATGTTTTTCTCATTATTTCAATAGAAAATGTTTATCAGAAGTGTTATGACAAGGGTCTGATATTTCATCAGTAAATGTTTTTCTCATTATTTCAACAGAAAATGTTTATCAGAAGTGTTATGACAAGGGTCTGATATTTCATCAGTAAATGTTTTTCTCATTATTTCAACAGAAAATGTTTATCAGAAGTGTTATGACAAGGGTCTGATATTTCATCAGTAAATGTTTTTCTCATTATTTCAACAGTAAATATTTATCAGCAATGTTATGACAAATGTCCGATATTTCATCAGTAAATGTTCAATGTTCTTGTCATTTGTGGGTATGTTGCTCAGCATTTCATTGGCAAATGTGTTTTTAGTATTTTTACAGCATCAAAGACATCAACATTGGTGGTCGCTGTGTTTGTAATGGCCATGCAGAAACCTGTGACTTGACTGACCCCAGTGACCCCTATAAACTTTTGTGTCGATGCCAACACAATACCTGTGGTCCTCAGTGTGAAAAATGTTGTCCAGGTTTTGTGCAAAAGAAATGGAGACGTGCCCTAGTACACAACCCTAATGCTTGTGAACGTATGTTAAACTTTGTTTTATAGTTCAAATTTAGTCAAAGTGTCTAATATATATTGTACAACAGAAACCAGAAAAGGGTTAGTGAATAGTTGAAACTAATGGTTTTCTTGTATTTATTAGTAACCAGAAAATGGTTGATGCATAGTAAAATTAAATAGTAGTTAACAAAGAGTCTAGAAGAAGGATACATAATATTTCTTCTTGACAGTGTGGAGATTGTTTGTTGTTGTTTTTTTCAGCCAAAAACAACAACAAAATCAAGTGTATCAGTGAGTAAATATTTCACATACTTGGAAATAACTTATTGTTTTGAAAGTTACTGTTGTAATACAGTGTAGCTCAATAAAGTTATGCTGTTTCTTTGATGACATGATTTAGATGTTACGAGTATTCAGGTAGTTTGTTCTTTTGATTGTAGCCTGCAACTGCTTTGGACATGCCAGAGAATGTGTTTATGATGAAAATATTGAGAAGTTAGGTCTCAGTCTTGACATTCATGGAAACTACTGAAGGAGGTGGTGTCTGCCAGAACTGTGAACACAACACAGAGGGAATTAACTGTAACCGCTGCAAACCAGGGTTTTTCAGGCCTTACAACAAAGCACTGAATGCTACAGATGTCTGCCAATGTGAGTAAACATTATGAATTCTGTAAGTGGTGGTGATATTTATGGTAATAAAACATATTGGTACTGACAAGTACCACCAGTATAAGAGGTTACCTGTTGAGATGAAGCTAGCTAACCATAATGACAAAATTTAATGAAAATATGGCCATACTGTACTTCAGTATTACAAAATATAGTGATGATCACTTTGGTTCAGAAGGTACTTCATACTGTACAAATCAATAGTAACTCAAGACTTAGAAATCATTATTTGATGTTAAAGACTTCCTCAATGCTCACAATAACAGTAAACCCTGAAACTAGCAAAATGAATAATGTTTTATTTAATAATGTGTTAATATATAATACCAAATGACAAAATGATGTAAGAAGGTTGGTTTATTCAGGTTTACTTTATCTTGTTTTAACCATATGTAAACTGGCTCTTGTGTTAAATATAGCATTTGCTTCTTATTTTGAAGATTTGTTGCAACAACAGACAGACAACTTTAGTTTCTTAATATTTTGTTATGAAATTTCAACAAGTAATGGTAAGTACTATCTCTAGGGTATTCGGGGAAGGTGATTTTGTAAGTAATGGTAGATGCTATCTCTAGGGTATTTGGGAAGGGGTGATTTTGTTATTAAAGAAACTGAAATGATGGTAGTGTAGAAAAGCCAATTCTGAAATTGTAACTACTTGATAACAAGGGTAATACCATAAACATAAACTTGCCTTTTCAGCCATGGGAATGCTATAATGTGAGGGTGGATCCCACTATTCATTAGTAAAAGAGTAGCCAAAGAGTTGGTGGTGGGTGGTGACGACTAGCTGCCTTCCTTCTAGTTTTATACTGCTATGTTGTTATGGGTCGTGCAGATAGCCCTGGTGTATCTTTGCATGAAATTAAAAACAAACAAAATGTCAAAGCTGTGAATTCAAAATATTTTTTCATAAAACAAATTTTAAAACAAACTAAAAAGTTACTTCTAGAAGAACTATTATGACTATAGCTGTAAAAACATTGCTCCAAAGGCTAGAGTGCTATTTGATTAGAGTAGCCCAGAAGATGGTGGTGGATAGTGTTAACTGGCTTTTTTTTTTCACTAGTCTATCACTTCAAGGTTAAGGGTGGCAAACTGACATGGATGATCCTCAAGAAGCTTAGTGTCAAATTTAAATGAACAGCACCTCACAACCAGTGAGGTCTCATTTTTGTAACATTCACCCTATATTTTCATGCATGTGATTGTTATCAAGAGAAGAAAAAATTCAATTAATACTGATTTTAAAATTTGAAACATTGTTCTTCTCAATTCAAGCTATGTTAAAAACACACCAAGAGCCTATTATTTTAGTATCTTAGACTAGACAGGTGCAGGTAGTTCTGGCTATAATAAAGTGAGTACTTAGACATTGTAATTAGTATTGTGTAGTCCTAAGAAAATTGTAGAAATGTTGGCAGTGTTGATTATGTATGCATATTTTTAACAGTTTTTGGATGTGTTTGTTAATTTAGAAGTATCAGTACTGTACTTTTTCACTTTTGCCACTATTACAATGTATGTGTGGTTTCTTATCATGTAGTGTGTCACTGTGATTTGACCTTTTCTACGGGAAATTGTGCTGATGGTAATGGTCAGTGTGAATGTCGACCTGAGTTTCTTCCCCCTTATTGTGACCAGTGTAACATTGGCTATTATGGATATCCCCAGTGTCGACCTTGTGACTGTAATGTTAATGGAACAGAAGAGAATGTTTGTGAAGTTGGAGGTGGCCAGTGCCCATGTAAGCCAAATTACACTGGCAAAAACTGTAACAAGTGTGCACGAGGATATTATGGCTTTCCTGATTGCCTATGTAAGTGTAAAATTTAGCTAGATTTGAAATGTAATCATTTTCAGTGAAGTTTGTAGAATAGACAACAGATACCTGATGATGGCCACACAAATGATTCAAAACGTTGTAACAAATTAAACAAAAAATACAAATAAACAATCCAAAAGCTGTACCTCAGGGCATTTATTTAAAGTAAATGGAAGTTGATAAGAAATTAAAAACAGGTTTTAGGACAACGTATGATTACAATAAAAAAAAGTAGACAACAAAAACAAATTATGATATGCTGATTTGTGTTTTGGAAAATTCTTTATTTACTCAGTAACAAATATTTTTTAAAGAGGTTAAAATGGGCTGTTAAACAGCTTCAAATACAACACCATCTTGAGATCAAGTATAAGACAAGGTAAATCAAGTTCAGTATGTCAGTAACAGTTATAATATCTATTTATTGAAGTTCTGTTGTTAGTATTAGTTGATATTTTTAGAGAGTAATTATATATTTTTATTATTTTTGTAAATTAACAATATATTTTAAAATGTTCTTTCTCTTGTTCTTGCACTGGATGGAATGTATAAACATCCATCTTAATGGTGGCTAGATTCAAGGTTCGTGTTAGTTTTACTAATGTTTGCTGCAATTATTTTTTCTGCTTTGCCTTTCAGCATGTGACTGCAATGGTATTGGTGCAATTAGTTCAGAATGTGACGTGGAAACAGGACAGTGCTCCTGCCGTACTAACTATGGTGGAAGACAATGTTCTACATGTGATGTTGGATTTTATAACTATCCATTGTGTCAGTGTGAGTATCTTGTTGACTGTATTCTCACATCTGTAACCTAACTGTTCTAATCTTCTTGGGATAATTAATCAAGACTCAGACCACTCCATTTGTATTATGTCATTAACTCATGATAGAGGGTGCTATTGGAACAAAGAGGACATTGAAAAGTTAAGCTCTAGGAGATTTTTTTAAAAGTTATTTAATGTTTATATGATAATTTGTAGTAATTTGGGTTAAATAACACAATAATAACTAGATACAGTAATTTTGATAAATAAAAGAAAAATGGTCATAGTTTTAAACTTTTTTAACAGGCTCAATACATGTAAGGGTACTTTAGGTATAATTCAACTTACTGGTAAATCGTAAAATTCAAAATATTAAAACTATTGTACTGTCTCATGGAGCTATAATTTATATCCATTAGTTTAAATGTAGCCTGTGGTTATAGATAGGTTATGACATAAATCAGGCTAAATATATTTTTTTGTTAACATTACTTATACATTAAAGACTAGTTATTGTCACTTTCTATTTCTAAGTTATATATTATTAAAGATAAATTTTATTATTTTTTCGTGAAGACAATTAATGATAAAAAATAATATAATTGGTTCATAAACGTTAGGCTTAGCAGTATATGTTGACAATAGGCTACTACTCTATTGGTGTCTGATATTAAGTAGTTATTTTCAGGCTATGAGTATAAATACAATGGTTAAGACTAGGGTGGGAGTTAAGCATTCACAATCTGTTAGGTATAATGAGTGGGTTTTATTTGTGAATTTTGGAGTGACACATACTTTTAAGGAAGCTGGTATGAAGATGTACAATTTGTATCTAGTGTTTGTAGGTTGGAGGCTATCATAAGTAAAGTAGAGGCAACAGATAAAGAGAAGGATAGACTGTGGGAAATGGTAGCAGGATGAGCTAAACTTTACATGTAAGGGATACATCAGTTAACAATGACTTTCAGGGAGTTAGAAAGAATAATATTAGAGTAAGAAGTAGTGAATTTAATTATAATGATCCCATTATGCTGAACAACTTGTTTCAGCCTTGTATAGTTGAGGAACTGTTAGAGAGAAGGAAAACAACAGGATTAGAGAAGGATGTGAATAATAGGGAGGTTATATTTATAGGTGGCTCCTTAATAAGACATGGATAGAATAGTCTGTGGGATGTGAATAATAGGGAGGTTATATTTATAGGTGGCTCCTTGATAAGACATGGATAGAATAGTCTGTGGGATGTGAATAATAGGGAGGTTATATTTATAGGTGGCTCCTTAATAAGACATGGATAGAATAGTCTGTGGGATGTGAATAATAGGGAGGTTATATTTATAGGTGGCTCCTTAATAAGACATGGATAGAATAGTCTGTGGGATGTAAATAATAGGGAGGTTATATTTATAGGTGGCTCCTTAATAAGACATGGATAGAATAGTCTGTGGGATGTAAATAATAGGAGGTTATATTTATAGGTGGCTCCTTAATAAGACATGTCTGTGATAGAATAGTCTGTGGGTTATATTTATAGGTGGCTAATAATGGGGAAGTTATATTTATAGGTATAGGTGCTCCTTAATAAGACATGGATAGAATAGTCTGTGAGATGTGAATAATAGGGAGGTTATATTTATAGGTGGCTCCTTAATAAGACATGGATAGAATAGTCTGTGGGATGTGAATAATAGGGAGGTTATATTTATAGGTGGCTCCTTAATAAGACATGGATAGAATAGTCTGTGGGATGTGAATAATAGGGAGGTTATATTTACAGGTGGCTCCTTAATAAGACATGGATAGAATAGTCTGTGGGGTAAATAGGGTGAAACGAATCAGATTATGCTACCCAGGGGCACAGATGGATGAGAAAACTGATAAGCAGGAGATATGATAAAGAGAGCTAGCAGAGACAGAATTTAGGGGCTCATGATGTAGGGAAAGGTATGCCAGAGAAGCTAATTAATAAGTTACATTTTGTTCAAACTGAGGATATGAAAAATAATGGCAAGGAGATTGAATCCCTTTGGGTTTGTATTAGTGGATATAAAGGAAAATACTTTTAGTGGGAATTTTTACAGGCCACCAAATGATACTGATGAAATTTTACATTGAAATTAAGATTTCAGCTCTTAATGAAGTCATAATTATGTGTGACTTTTATTTGAGACATAGAGAGTAGGAAATGTTGGAGGCAAACTTTGGGGGAGAAAGGTTTTGGGAATCTGTTTAAGATGGCATTGTTTATCAGTTGGTCAAGGAACCTACCAGAAATAATAGATTTATTGTTAATTTTAAATATAGAAATTATCAAGAGGATGGAAATGGGGTAACATGTGGGTTGAAGTGTTCATTGCCTTATTAGGTTCAATGTTTTGTTACATATGGGGATGAGGAATAATGATATTTTGGTTACAAATTTTAAAAAAGCAAATTTTGAAGGAATGTAATTAGAATTATGTGTTATGAATTGGACAGCTGGATTGTTTGGAGACAATGATCAGATGTGGAAAATGTTTCATATATATATTTTTAAATATTCAAGGTACAAATATTCATTGTGAAAAGGAAAAGGCAGCTGCAAGTAAAATAAGAAAGGCTCACAAAGAGATAAAATTAAAGAAACGTATTATAATGTTAAGAAATGTAAATTGCCTGGTATTATAGAAGACCAAGAAAACTGAAGAAATAGGTAATTAAGACATCAAAAAAGATGTATGAGTTAAGGTTGTCTTAAAATCTAAAAATTGACACTAAGGATTTCTTTAAATATATTCAGAGTGAATAAAATTTCAGATGGGGGGGTAGGACCCTTGATGGTTATTACTTATGAATATTTAAATAGTATTCCATGTTATGTCTTGGCATGTCATCTGTAAGTGCTGAGTTTTAACATGTTGAAACATTACCTGAAATTCATACTGTAACCCTTAACAGACTTACGTATAAAAATTGTATAGCATTTCACCTTACCTGTGATGTTCTGGAGAATCAAATCGAAAAAAGATTGTCATTGTGTGTGTGTAATGTAGCTAAACCTTTATGGTAATAGAATAAGTACTTCTTTAAAAATAAAACTGACTTCAACAATAACTTTAGTAAACAAAGAGAGATTACTCTGTTTAAATGAAGGTTATACTGTTAAGTGTATTAAGACAGATATATTTAGGTAGAAGCAAAAGTACCTACCCACAGTGATGGGAAACGTTTATGTCAATCTACCAATTTAAATTATTTCATGGAGTTTAAAAAGGTCAATTATGTTACAGTCTTGGTTTCATTCAGAGCCAAAGCTACTTATAACACCCTTGTGAAAAGTAATTGTTGAGTATTTCATTCATGCTCAGAACCACTCAAGAATAACACATGGTAAATCTACATTGTTATTCTTTAGGTTACATGATATTTTGAAATGTAATGATATTGTGATTAATTCCTAACAGCTTAGTGTATAATATCCTGTTTATGGGATAAAATTTGTGGTCAACATTATTCATATTTGTTTTACTGTCATTTCAAAAGTGAATGTTGTGTTTTGCCTGCATGTACAGTTTTGTGAACGGAAGGGAAACAAACACTTGGACAGACACCATGGTTTGTAATAGGTATAATTTAGTATCATAGTAGAGCTATCTGCCATGTTTATATAGAATTTTATATTATTTTCTGTTGATGTAATGATTATTAACTGTTCTTTTCTGTTGACAGCATGTTCCTGTTGATGTAATGATTGTTAACTTCTGTTGACAGTATGGCCCTGTTGATGTAATGATTATAAACTGTTTTCTTCCATTGACAGTATGTTCTTGTTAATGTAGTGATTATTAACTTCTGTTCACAGTATGTTCCTGTTGATGTAGTGATTGTTATCTGTTCTGTTCACAGTATGTTCCTGTTGATGTAGTTATTATTGATTGTCCAGTTGATGGTATGTTCCTGTTGATGTAGTGATTATTAGCTGTTCCATTCACACTGTGTTGCTGTTAATAAAATTATTGTTAACTGTTCAGTTGATGGTATGTTCCCACTAATGTAATGATCATAAACTGTTCTGTTGACAGTATGTTCTTCTATTGTAGTGATTGTTATTTCTTCTGTTCTGTTGATAGTATGCTCCTGTGATCCTATTGGGAGTACAGAAGATATTTGTAACCAGACAACAGGTGAATGTCTGTGTCACTCAGGGTTTGGATTGCCACGATGTGACATTTGTGCTCCAGGTTACTTTGGATTTCCAGATTGTATTGGTATGATTTTTATGATTTTGTAAAGTTAAAGTATTATATTTACATGCAAAAATCATTAAATATTTTAAACTGATGATTATATATACATATATATATATTATTTGTCTTGACATTGAACGTTTTAAACAGTTGATGTTATCTATAACTCAACTGAATGTGGTAGATACTGAAATATAGTAAGTGAAAGGTTAATAGGTTACCAGTTTTATATAGATGTTTCACAGAACTGCTCTTAAGGAATTAGTAGCTGATTGTAATTTTTCTACATATTGTATTTATTTCACTGATGTAAATATTTTCTTTTTGTAGGATTATTATCTGTTAAATTATTTGAAAGTTCTAAATTTGCTATACCATTATGGATTGTGTGTGTTTTTCATAGGTCATTTTAACTTTGCTCTTTATTTGTACAAAGCATGTTCTTAGCAATAGTTGTGATTGTGGTAGACACCTTTAAGTCTTTATGGGTTGTTGTCATTTAATGTATTATTTTATAAGCTGACAAAGACATTTAAATATCACAAACTTGAACGTTATAAATAATTTGTATGAGTTTTGTAATAGATAAGCAAAAATGTTACTAATTTTTTCTACCATAGTATTGTGCTTCCTATACCAAGCATGAAATATTATTTAATTTTTGGGCTTCATTTTACTTTTCTGGGGAGAACCCTAGGGTAGAAGTATCATAAATCAATTTGCCCAATTGTTTTGAGTGCTTACACTTTTTGTATTATTACTCCAAGTTGGTATACATGGTGTACACTATTGCTGATGTCCAGGGAAATGCTAGTGCTCAACAAATTGTAAATAGTTCATTTGGGAGTGCTGTTACCTTTCAAAAGATGACCTTAACCATACATTTTAGACTACTAATGCACAGTAAATCAGTAGGGAAAGCTATAGGACAAATGCCATATCTGACACTCATGGTTTCTTTTGGTTGTGTAAAATATAAGATGAATTATATACATTGATTAGCTTATCAGTCTGACTAGTTGACAGTGTAAAAAGTGATTCAGTTAAGAAGTTTTGACCCCCCTGGAGAGATGACAGCCAATATAGCTTCTTATAATATAACGTTTGTTACTTTGTGTGATGACCTTGTGTGTGTCATTTTCTAACATACCCTTTGAACTTGTAACTACATGGATTATTCTAATGAGATAATGTAAAAATTAATTAGTAGTTTTACAAGTGCTAAAGCTGTTTATTACTATTTTCAGAATGTGGCTGTGACCAACAAGGGTCAGTTAGTTCCATCTGTGATTCTACAGGTAAATGTCAGTGTCTGGTGAACTTCAGTGGAAAGAAATGTGACCAGTGTGCTCCTGGGTATTACAAATATCCTGAATGTTTAGGTGAGTTGACTTGTAATGTACTGCTAGATGGTATAGCTATCCATAGAATCTGAGATAATCTTCAAACTACTAATCAGTAGATTCAACTACTTTACAGTTTTACACAGATTTCTAGAATTACTATGCATGTTCCTGTTAATATACAAACCTGTAACGTATATATAGATGTTGTGAGTTAAAACCTGTAACGTGTATATATAGGTCTTGTTAGTTAAAAACCAGCAAAATGTATATATAGGTCTTGTCAGTTAAAAACCTGCAACATGTATATATAACTCTTGTTATTTAAAATCCTGCAACATGTATATGTAGGTCTTGTCAGTTAAAAACCTGCAACATGTATATATAGGTCTTGTTAGTTAAAAACCTGCAACATGTATATATAGATCTTGTTATTTAAACACCTGCAACATGTATATATAGATCTTGTTAGTTAAAAACCTGCAACATGTATATATAGGTTTTGTTAGTTAAAAACCCACAACATGTATATATAGATCTTGTTAGTTAAAAACCTGCAACATGTATATATAGGTCTTGTTAGTTAAAAACCTGCAACATGTATATATTGGTCTTGTTAGTTAAAATCCTGCAACATGTATATATAGGTCTTGTCAGTTAAAAACCTGCAACATGTATATATAGATCTTGTTAGTTAAAAATCTGCAACATGTATATATAGGTCTTGTTAGTTAAAATCCTGCAACATGTGTATGTAGGTCTTGTCAGTTAAAAACCTGCAACATGTATATATAGGTCTTGTTAGTTAAAAACCTGCAACATGTATATATAGGTCTTGTTAGTTAAAAACCTGCAACATGTATATATAGGTTTTGTTAGTTAAAAACCTGTGAAGAGTATATATAGGTTTTGTTAGTTAAAAATCAGTAACACATACATATAGTTCTTGTTAGTTAAAAACCTGTAATATGTATATATATATGGTTCCATTATGGAACTGTTTTATTCTCATTAATGTATTCATTTAGTATGTGTGTATCAATTATTGATTGTTATTAATGTATTTATTTAGTATGTGTGTATCAATTATTGATTGTTATTAATGTATTTATTTAGTATGTGTGTATCAATTATTGATTGTTATTAATGTATTTATTTAGTATGTGTGTATCAATTATTGATTGTTATTAATGTATTTATTTAGTATGTGTGTATCAATTATTGATTGTTATTAATGTATTTATTTAGTATGTGTGTATCAATGATTGATTGTTATTAATGTATTTATTTAGTATGTGTGTATCAATGATTGATTGTTATTAATGTATTTATTTAGTATGTGTGTGTCAATTATTGATTGTTATTAATGTATTTATTTAGTATGTGTGTATCAATTATTGATTGTTATTAATGTATTTATTTAGTATGTGTGTATCAATTATTGATTGTTATTAATGTATTTATTTAGTATGTGTGTATCAATTATTGATTGTTATTAATGTATTTATTTAGTATGTGTGTATCAATGATTGATTGTTATTAATGTATTTATTTAGTATGTGTGTATCAATGATTGATTGTTATTAATGTATTTATTTAGTATGTGTGTATCAATGATTGGTTGTTATTAATGTATTTATTTAGTAAGTGTGTGTCAATGATTAATTGTTATTAATGTATTTATTTAGTATGTGTGTATCAATGATTGATTGTTATTAATGTATTTATTTAGTATGTGTGTGTCAATGATTGATTGTTATTAATGTATTTATTTAGTATGTGTGTGTCAATGATTGATTGTTATTAATGTATTTATTTAGTATGCGTGTATCAATGATTGGTTGTTATTAATGTATTTATTTATTATGCGTGTATCAATAATTGATTGTTATTAATGTATTTATTTAGTATGTGCGTATCATTGATTGATTGTTATTAATGTATTTATTTAGTAAGTGTGTGTCAATGAGTGATTGTTATTAATGTATTTATTTAGTATGTGTGTATCATTGATTGATTGTTATTAATGTATTTATTTAGTATGTGTGTATCAATGGTTGATTGTTATTAATGTGTTTATTTAGTATGTGTGTATCAATGGTTGATTGTTATTAATGTATTTATTTAGTATGTGCGTATCATTGATTGATTGTTATTAATGTATTTATTTAGTATGTGTCAATGATTGATTGTTATTAATGTATTTATTTAGTATGTGGGTGTCAATGATTGATTGTTATTAATGTATTTATTTAGTAAGTGTGTATCAATGATTGATTGTTATTAATGTATTTATTTAGCATGTGTGTATGAATGATTAATTGTTATTAATGTATTTATTTAGTATGTGCGTATCATTGATTGATTGTTATTAATGTATTTATTTAGTATGTGTCAATGATTGATTGTTATTAATGTATTTATTTAGTATGTGTCAATGATTGATTGTTATTAATGTATTTATTTAGTATGTGTGTATCAATGATTGATTGTTATTAATGTATTTATTTAGTATGTGTGTATCAATGATTGATTGTTATTAATGTATTTATTTAGTATGTGTGTATCAATGATTGATTGTTATTAATGTATTTATTTGGTATGTGTGTATCAATGATTGATTGTTATTAATGTATTTATTTAGTATGTGTGTGTCAATGATTGATTGTTACTAATGTATTTATTTAGTATGTGGGTGTCAATGATTGATTGTTATTAATGTATTTATTTAGTATGTGTGTATCAATGATTGATTGTTATTAATGTATTTATTTAGTAAGTGTGTATCAGTGTGTCAATGACATTACATGCATGTTATTAATTTCTTCTTTTTAAGTAAGTGAATATTTTTCTTCTCTTAAAGCCTGTAACTGTGACGTGGCTGGGTCTCAAGGGGTTTCTTGTAAAGATGATGGCCAATGTTTTTGTCGATCAAATTTTGATGGTGAAAAGTGTGGACAATGTAGGGAGGGATTTTATAACTATCCTCGCTGTGAAGGTAAGACATCTTACCATTATCTACAATCTATTTAATATACACTGTAGAACAGTTGTTAAGGTGAGACAACTTGTCATTATCTCCAGTCTACTTACTATATTATGTAGAACAGCTGTTGTTGTTAAGGTAAGATACTTTACCAATATCTCCAACCTACGTAATATACTGTCTAGAACAGCTGTTGTTGTTAAGGTAAGATACTTTACCAATATCTCCAACCTACGTAATATACTGTCTAGAACAGCTGTTGTTGTTAAGGTAAGATACTTTACCAATATCTCCAACCTACGTAATATACTGTCTAGAACAGCTGTTGTTGTTAAGGTGAGACATGTTACCAATATCTCCAACCTACGTAATATACTGTCTAGAACAGCTGTTGTTGTTAAGGTAAGATACTTTACCAATATCTCCAACCTACGTAATATACTGTCTAGAACAGCTGTTGTTGTTAAGGTAAGATACTTTACCAATATCTCCAACCTACGTAATATACTGTCTAGAACAGCTGTTGTTGTTAAGGTAAGATACTTTACCAATATCTCCAACCTACGTAATATACTGTCTAGAACAGCTGTTGTTGTTAAGGTAAGATACTTTACCAATATCTCCAACCTACGTAATATACTGTCTAGAACAGCTGTTGTTGTTAAGGTAAGATACTTTACCAATATCTCCAACCTACGTAATATACTGTCTAGAACAGCTGTTGTTGTTAAGGTAAGATACTTTACCAATATCTCCAACCTACGTAATATACTGTCTAGAACAGCTGTTGTTGTTAAGGTAAGATACTTTACCAATATCTCCAACCTACGTAATATACTGTCTAGAACAGCTGTTGTTGTTAAGGTAAGATACTTTACCAATATCTCCAACCTACGTAATATACTGTCTAGAACAGCTGTTGTTGTTAAGGTGAGATACTTTACCAATATCTCCAACCTCACGTAATATACTGTCTAGAACAGCTGTTGTTGTTAAGGTAAGATACTTTACCAATATCTCCAACCTACGTAATATACTGTCTAGAACAGCTGTTGTTGTTAAGGTGAGATACTTTACCAATATCTCCAACCTACATAATATACTGTCTAGAACAGCTGTTGTTGTTAAGGTAAGATACTTTACCAATATCTCCAACCTACGTAATATACTGTCTAGAACAGCTGTTGTTGTTAAGGTAAGATACTTTACCAATATCTCCAACCTACGTAATATACTGTCTAGAACAGCTGTTGTTGTTAAGGTGAGATACTTTACCAATATCTCCAACCTACATAATATACTGTCTAGAACAGCTGTTGTTGTTTAGGTGAGATACTTTACCAATATCTCCAACCTACGTAATATACTGTCTAGAACAGTTGTTGTTGTTAAGGTAAGATACTTTACCAATATCTCCAACCTACGTAATATACTGTCTAGAACAGCTGTTGTTGTTAAGGTGAGACATGTTACCAGTATCAATAATCTATTGTATAATGTATATATAGAATTATTTTGTGGGAAGATAATACATTTTAACAATATCAATAGTCTTTCATATGTTCTGTACAGAGAATTATTTGGTATGAAGATAATACATTTTAACAGTATCAATAGTCTTTCATATGTTCTGTACAGAGAATTATTTGGTATGAAGATAATACATTTTAACAGTATCAATAGTCTTTCATATGTTCTGTACAGAGAATTATTTGGTATGAAGATAATACATTTTAACAGTATCAATAGTCTTTCATATGTTCTGTACAGAGAATTATTTTGTGGGAAGATAATACATTTTAACAGTATCAATAGTCTTTCATATGTTCTGTACAGAGAATTATTTGGTATGAAGATAATACATTTTAACAGTATCAATAGTCTTTCATATGTTCTGTACAGAGAATTATTTGGTATGAAGATAATACATTTTAACAGTATCAATAGTCTTTCATATGTTCTGTACAGAGAATTATTTGGTATGAAGATAATACATTTTAACAGTATCAATAGTCTTTCATATGTTCTGTACAGAGAATTATTTGGTATGAAGATAATACATTTTAACAGTATCAATAGTCTTTCATATGTTCTGTACAGAGAATTATTTGGTATGAAGATAATACATTTTAACAGTATCAATAGTCTTTCATATGTTCTGTACAGAGAATTATTTGGTATGAAGATAATACATTTTAACAATATCAATAGTCTTTCATATGTTCTGTACAGAGAATTATTTGGTATGAAGATAATACATTTTAACAGTATCAATAGTCTTTCATATGTTCTGTACAGAGAATTATTTGGTATGAAGGTAATACATTTTACTAGTATCCTTAACACTATGTAACACAAATTTTATTCCTGGATAGTATGTGTTATTTCTTAATTGCTTATGTTGTAAAAGTACAGAAAATGGCCATTATTCCCTTCAAACTTTGCTTTTGTGACCTGGATAATGAAATTTAGAAATTTACCTATTTTCTATGTAAAAACTGGCAAATTTGCACACATTCATTTACATAAGGTCTGAGTAAAACAACATATGAATTAAGATTTACATGTATTTATACTGAAGTTATACAAAAATGTTTAGAAGTAAGTAGTTTTTCGAGATGACTGCTTTCTCTCTGGCGGAATGGGTACAGGGTGCTCAGGGGAGTGTGGCATTGGGATGATGGATGATTGAAGGTTCGGATACATGGTAGCAGATGCATTTTTGCCAGCCCAACATTTAGAATGGCCCACCATGTAGAAGTAGCAATTGTTTGAGTGGTCAGTGAGGTCACACCAAATTCTTAGAATAGTGAACTTCATGGCTCTCTTTTCCCCTCTGTACCATTCTGCAAAAGAGCAAAATAAAATTGTTATTATGAAGAATAAATTTATTTCATCCACAACTAATGTGTAAGAGGTTCATGCAAAATATTTTATATGTGATATTTTTTCTATACTATTTGATATTAAAAGATATTTAAAGTTTAAAAGGTCTAGAATTTGTACATATAAAATCTTACTTTTCAAACAAGCAAAAATTGTCCGTCTTACCTTCTAGAGTTTTTTTGCAGTGCTTGCAGGTAAAATGAGGTGCCCAGGGTTTGTCTTGATTCCCAACAGGCATGCCAAAATATGCCTTGTAGGCTTCACACATTTTAGCAGATACTGTGACAGAGTACTTTTTCACTCTTGTCTTGATAAATTGGCCACATAATAGCAGAATGTATCTGGAGAATGCTTGCAGCTTCTTGATACCATCTCTGATAAAATCAGATAGGTCTATTGTTCACTTAGGCAGCTAGAACTAAACTGAAGTGGTGAGTGGTGAGCCCCTGTATATATATTACTATGGAAAGTTCTAGAAAATTCTAGAAGGTTCTTGAAAATTCTCGTAAGTTATACAACATTCTAGAAAGTTTTTGAAAATTCTTGTCAGTTTGAGAAAATCCTCTATCAGCTACTCAAAACTGAATCTATCTGGAATGTTCTGGAAAATGGGTAAATTTGAAAATTTCATTACCGACGTCACAAAACAAAGTTTGAAGAGAAAAATAGGTCTTTTCCATTTACTTTAGGCACAAGCAATAGGAAAATAATGCTTTCTGCTCAGGAACAAGAAATAGTAAAAATTTTGTTAGATAGTGTAATCTACCTACTTTATATAATAGTTTTTGTTTTCAAGGTAAAAGATTTACCATTATCTCTAATTTACTTAACATTCTATGTATAACTGTGTTTATTGTGAAGATAAGACATTTTATAGTGGATAACTAATCTGGACTTGAATAACAATTTGATAATCAAAATATCTTTTGTTTTGAATCACTTTCCTCCTTGCATAGAGTAATGTGTATAATTCCTTTTCTGTTATGTTGTCTTGAGATCTCCACAAGGTGAAAGTATCATAATATTTCAGTCTTCAACTGTTATCAAGCTAATGATGATCACAGTAGTTTTGTGTGTTTTTAATGTCAAACCTATCTGTATCAGTTTTTCTTACAATTCTTGACAGTCTTATGCTTAAACTATTAAAATTTTCTCAATAAACGGTTTTTTTTCCTGCTCTAGAATGTAACAGTGACCAAGCAGGAGGATTGACAACATTTGTTAACCTTGTTAATAGTCATTCCTTAACTGTTTTCTTGGTTAGAATACAACTGTAATCCAAGTGTAGTGTGACAACATTTGTTAACCTTGTTAATAGTCATTCCTTAACTGCTTTCTGGTTTAGAATGCAGCTGTAATCCAAGTGTAATGTGACAACATTTGTTAACCTCGTTAATAGTCATTCCTTAACTGTTTTCTTGGTTAGAATACAACTGTAATCCAAGTGTAGTGTGACAACATTTATTAACCTTGTTAATAGTTATTCCTTAACTGCTTTCTGGTTTAGAATGCAACTGTAATCCAAGTGTAGTGTGACAAAATTTGTTAACCTTGTTAATAGTCATTCCTTAACTGCTTTCTGGTTTAGAATGCAACTGTAATCCAAGTGTAGTGTGACAACATTTGTTAACCTTGTTAATAGTCATTCCTTAACTGTTTTCTTGGTTACAATACAACTGTAATTCAAGTGTAGTGTGACAACATTTGTTAACCTTGTTAATAGTCACTCCTTAACTGTTTTCTTGGTTAGAATACAACTGTAATCCAAGTGTAATGTGACAACATTTGTTAACCTTGTTAATAGTCATTCGTTAACTGCTTTCTGGTTTAGAATGCAACTGTAATCCAAGTGCAATGTGACAACATTTCTTAACCTTGTTAATAGTCATTCCTTAGCTGTTTTCTTGGTTAGAATACAACTGTAATCCAAGTGTAGTGTGACAACATTTATTAACCTTGTTAATAGTTATTCCTTAACTGCTTTCTGGTTTAGAATACAACTGTAATCCAAGTGTAATGTGACAACATTTGTTAACTTTGTTAATAGTTATTCCTTAACTGCTTTCTTGGTTAGAATACAACTGTAATCCAAGTGTCGTGTGACAACATTTATTAACCTTGTTAATAGTTATTCCTTAACTGTTTTCTGGTTTAGAATGCAACTGTAATCCAAGTGCAATGTGACAACATTTATTAACCTTGTTAATAGTTATTTCTTAACTGTTTTCTTGTTTAGAATGCAACTGTAATCCAAGTGTAGTGTGACAACATTTGTTAACCTTGTTAATAGTCATTCCTTAACTGTTTTCTTGGTTAAAATACAACTGTAATCCAAGTGTAGTGTGACAACATTTGTTAACCTTGTTAATAGTCATTCCTTAACTGTTTTCTTGGTTACAATACAACTGTAATCCAAGTGTAATGTCACAACATTTGTTAACCTTGTTAATAGTCATTCCTTAACTGCTTTCTGGTTTAGAATGCAACTGTAATCCAAGTGTAGTGTGACAACATTTGTTAACCTTGTTAATAGTCATTCCTTAACTGCTTTCTGGTTTAGAATACAACTGTAATCCAAGTGTAGTGTGACAACATTTGTTAACCTTGTTAATAGTCATTCCTTAACTGTTTTCTTGGTTAGAATACAACTGTAATCCAAGTGTAGTGTGACAACATTTGTTAATTTTGTTAATAGTCATTCCTTAACTGCTTTCTTGATTAGAATGCAACTGTAATCCAAGTGCAATGTGACAACATTTGTTAACCTTGTTAATAGTCATTCCTTAACTGTTTTCTTGGTTAAAATACAACTGTAATCCAAGTGTTGTGTGACAACATTTATTAACCTTGTTAATAATTATTCCTTAACTGTTTTCTGGTTTAGAATGCAACTGTAATACCAGTGTAATGTGACAACATTTGTTAACCTTGTTAATAGTTATTCCTTAACTTCTTTCTTGGTTAGAATGCAACTGTAATCCAAGTGTAATGTGACAACATTTGTTAACCTTGTTAATAGTCATTCCTTAACTGTTTTCTTGGTTAAAATACAACTGTAATCCAAGTGTAATCTGACAACATTTGTTAACCTTGTTAATAGTCATTCCTTAACTGCTTTCTTAGTTAGAATACAACTGTAATCCCAGTGTGGTGTGACAACATTTGTTAACTTTGTTAATAGTTATTCCTTAACTGCTTTCTTGGTTAGAATACAACTGTAATCCAAGTGTCGTGTGACAACATTTATTAACCTTGTTAATAGTTATTCCTTAACTGTTTTCTGGTTTAGAATGCAACTGTAATCCAAGTGCAATGTGACAACATTTATTAACCTTGTTAATAGTTATTTCTTAACTGTTTTCTTGTTTAGAATGCAACTGTAATCCAAGTGTAGTGTGACAACATTTGTTAACCTTGTTAATAGTCATTCCTTAACTGTTTTCTTGGTTACAATACAACTGTAATCCAAGTGTAATGTCACAACATTTGTTAACCTTGTTAATAGTCATTCCTTAACTGCTTTCTGGTTTAGAATGCAACTGTAATCCAAGTGTAGTGTGACAACATTTGTTAACCTTGTTAATAGTCATTCCTTAACTGCTTTCTGGTTTAGAATACAACTGTAATCCAAGTGTAGTGTGACAACATTTGTTAACCTTGTTAATAGTCATTCCTTAACTGTTTTCTTGGTTAGAATACAACTGTAATCCAAGTGTAGTGTGACAACATTTGTTAATTTTGTTAATAGTCATTCCTTAACTGCTTTCTTGATTAGAATGCAACTGTAATCCAAGTGCAATGTGACAACATTTGTTAACCTTGTTAATAGTCATTCCTTAACTGTTTTCTTGGTTAAAATACAACTGTAATCCAAGTGTTGTGTGACAACATTTATTAACCTTGTTAATAATTATTCCTTAACTGTTTTCTGGTTTAGAATGCAACTGTAATACCAGTGTAATGTGACAACATTTGTTAACCTTGTTAATAGTTATTCCTTAACTTCTTTCTTGGTTAGAATGCAACTGTAATCCAAGTGTAATGTGACAACATTTGTTAACCTTGTTAATAGTCATTCCTTAACTGTTTTCTTGGTTAAAATACAACTGTAATCCAAGTGTAATCTGACAACATTTGTTAACCTTGTTAATAGTCATTCCTTAACTGCTTTCTTAGTTAGAATACAACTGTAATCCCAGTGTGGTGTGACAACATTTGTTAACTTTGTTAATAGTTATTCCTTAACTGCTTTCTGGTTTAGAATACAACTGTAATCCAAGTGTAGTGTGACAACATTTGTTAACCTTGTTAATAGTCATTCCTTAACTGCTTTCTGGTTTAGAATGCAACTGTAATCCAGCAGGAGTATTAGCAACATTTGGTGGTTGTGGAAGTCTGACTAGTGGAGAGTTATGTGAATGTAAAGAACGTGTCACAGGTAGGATCTGTGACACGTGTCGACCTCTGTTCTGGAACTTGCAAGCAGGGAATCCAGTGGGTTGTGAAGGTGTGTTTCCTGCATCCTTTGAATAAGTGTGTTTACTTCACTTCTGTAATTTCTCTATTTAAAAGTTATTTATCAACACTGAGACAGCTTTTCTTGGTTGAACATTAAAACAATCCCTATTGATTTATATATATTTAATTATAAAGTCATTGTAGTTTTTAAAACATCCAAGTTAAAAGATGGTATTAATCTTAACAAAATTAATTAATTAATCCTTCAGTGAACTTAAGACATTTAGTTAACAAGTTTGTATTAGTAAGTTCTTTTAAGAGTTAATTGTTCTGTGTGTAGATGTGTGTTCAGTATGTCACGAACAACTTGATAAAATTATCACATTTAGTCAATATGGTATTCCTTGCCCATAACTTCATTTAATAGAAAGGATTCAGAGAAGGACTACTTAGATGATACCTAGGATGAAAATCTTATCATGTGAAGATAGGTTATTATTTCTGAACTTGTTTTCTCTTCTATAAAGAAAAGTTAGAGGGAATTTGATTGAGGCATTTAAGCTTGTTTGTTGTAGTTAAGCACAAAGTTACAGAATGGGCTATTTGTGTCCTGCCAACCATTGGTATCGAAACCCAATTTCTAGCATGAAAACTCACAAATATATTACTGTATCACTGGGAGGTGAGGTGTTTAAGATTGTAAATGGAATTGATTGTTCTGGTGTGTCATCTCTTTTCATACTTAATGGTGAGAATGTTAGGATTGGGGGACACAAATATAAATTTTGGCAGGATAGGAACATCTTCAGCTAGGACAGTTTTATTTTTTTTAACAAGGTAGTTGGCTAATAGAATGGTTTTCTTTCAGACGTGGTGGATGCAGATAATTTAAAGGAGTTTAAGGGAAAGCTTGATAAATATTTCAATAATAAGGGCTAACTTTGAGTTGTGTCTTTAATGGTATAGTTTAATTTAATGAATGGGGCAGCATAGATAGACCAAAAGGTCTCTTGGTGTTCTTTAATTTTATGTTATGTTATGTTATATTTTACTCATGAATTACTTACATTTAGTATTAACTGACTGCTAGCATGTAACATCAAAAGTTAAAAAATAAATGTTTTTTGGTATCTGTCATAATGGATAGAAAGATAGTGGTGGAGTTATTATTGCTAGCAATGGTTTTGGTTTTGATCAAAATATTACACTCATTTGTAATAATTTGTCATTTGGTTTCAGAGTGTGACTGCTATGGACCTGGTACTATTGGAGGCATCAACTTATGTGATGGAGTTAGTGGGCAGTGTATGTGTAAACCCAACGTTATTTCTCGTCAGTGTCAGGAATGTAAGGATGGAAGTTACCGTTTGGAGGAAGATAACCTTTTTGGATGTCAAGGTAATCAAAGCTCGGTATAGGTTTGGAGGAACATAGCTGTCACAACATGTGATTTGATATCATATCAATGTTGAGATTGTTATATGGTATAAAATTAAAATTATGTGAAATTATGCACCATAAAATTATTTATTATGCAGAAAAATAAGTATTAACCATTTATTATGTATTACTTATAATGTAACAGGAGTATTAACCATTGATTATGTGTTACTTATAATGTAACAGGATTTTTAGTGGGTTTTATTGAATCTTTTGTAACTAATAGATTTATGGTAAAAAATAGTTAGGAGTTTTCTAAAGGTATTTCCAAACTGTTTTTGATGGATCTGCCTCTATTACTAGTTTATACATTGAGTCTGTATATATACAAATTTAGTGCTAAAGGAACTAAAAAGCGAAGTAATGATTTCAGTTTTCATAATTATGATGTTATAAGAGGCATAAAAACCCTTTTTTATTGAATTAATATAATTTTTTATCAACATATCTAATTTATTTTTTCAATGACTGTCATTGGGAACAGTTTGGTGGAGTGTCTGTGGGTTCAAGGTTCATACCAAGTTTAGCTAATTGATTTTAAACTTATTAACAAATAATGTGATTAGAAACTTGTCTTGACCAGTTTAAACCTTCATAATACAGGAGATATGTTGATGACATATTTTAATAATCTACTATTCATGAATAAATTATTTGAATAGTCAACATAACAATATTCAGTTGACAAGATAAGAACCAACTGTAAACACTTAACCCTGTTTTAGACACCAAGATAGTTAACTTAGGAAAATGTTTTGAGACTGAATGTAACCATTAACCAACAGATAGTCATATACTGGACAATATTTTCATTCTATTGGATTCTAGAGTTTTGAATTGAAAAAGAACATCATTTATAATTTCATTCATTGGGCTTAAAGTAGGTTCCTTTTCTGGATTTCACAAAGAAGTGAAAAACATAAAGGTTTTTTTTACAGTTGATTGATAGTATTACTAAGAAATATTTAAAAGACTGTGAAGTTAGACTTATGACTAAAAACTTCAGCATTTTAGAAAGTGCTGTCATTGAAAAGATTCCCTGCACAAAAGATGGATGGTAATCCTGAGTTGAACATAAACCTTATGGTTTCCTCATTACAATCCTTATTAATGGAGATCCTGAGTTGAACATAAACCATATGGTTTCCTCATTACAATCCTTATTAATGGTGATCCTGAGTTGAACATAAACCATATGGTTTCCTCATTACAATCCTTATTAATGGTGATCCTGAGTTGAACATAAACCATATGGTTTCCTCATTACAATCCTTATTAATTCTTCTCTTGAGAATAAGTTGTTATTTTAAGCAATGTTTATACGTTTTTTGCTACTTATGAGACAAATTCTGTCAAGTTACATACTTGATAGGTTTGTTACTACTTCTGTGCTGTAAATCCTTTCTTCTTAAACAGTGTTGTGATGTTGTTTTATCTTAGAATAACAGTAATATTATATTATAGACCCTCCAATATTCATATATTGTTTTTTTTTTACAGATTGCCAGTGTGACATTGGAGGTTCAGAAAATAATGTGTGTGATAAAAAAACTGGAAAGTGTGCTTGTCGTCCTCGGATCAGTGGTCGACGTTGTGACAAACCACTACAAACCCATTATTTCCCTAGTCTTCATCAGTTGCAGTATGAACTTGAAGATGGACGAACCCCATCAGACACTCCAGTTAGGTTTGGTTATGACCAGTCACAATTTGGAGATTACTCCTGGAGGGGATATGCTATCTTTTCAGACATTCAGAAGGAAATTCTGTTACGTATATATGTTGAAAAGTCTAATCTGTATCATGTTTTATTTCGTTACCATAATTTTGGTGGAGAGAACATATATGGGTTTGTGAAGTTCACACCAGAAGCTTCTGGAGGTAAGATTATATTTTAACAATTCGTCTGGATCCTTGTAACATTTGTTGGTGTATAAACTGATCTATGTGTATTAATGTAGTAAATATATATCACTATATAAACGAAAGTGGATTATCGTTTAGTGTACAAAATATCCAATATTATAATCATCATAATACACTACAATGGTGTTTTGGAAGTATGGAATATAACGTGTGTCAATTTTTATGTATGGGCTGGATTTTTAGGATAAATTTCAATAGTAAACAAACATAACAAAGTCCATTTGTTTTAAAATAATGTATTAAAACAAGCCAAATGAATACATAAAAGTTAGTTAGGGCAGTTGTATCCAGTGCTTTAAGTAATTGTCTATTTTTCATCATAGTCTATATAGGCTTGCTTGTTCAGTTATTGTAAACCAGTTCTTATCAACCTTTTCCAATATCGTTCATCCAACAAGTTTTTCACAACAGTTCACTAATGTAAGTTCAGAACACGTAATAAAATGTAAAATTCTTTATTTTCACATAAATATACATCATACTACAACTAGAATAAATAATAATAGCTAATGATTTCCTTATTGTTAAACAGGTTATTCAATTGATAATATTCATTTACCCTGTTATTGACCCTATCATTCACCCTGAATTTGATCTCATTAAACCCTAGATGAACCATTCACTCAATTGAAAAGCACTGGTTTACAACACATTTAGATGAGACAAATTATCCTTAATTGGTGGTTATCAAATTTGTATCCTTAGATTTAAGTAATTGTTTCTTTTTCATTAAAATTCCATACAGGTTAGTTCATTTGCTATAGAACACAATTTGACAAGAGAAATTATTTTGTGTATACTCTGCTACTACAATATAGTTTGTGATAATTTCACTTTAGATATTGCCAATGTATGGTTGAAATCTTAATCATACAGTCTAGATCTAACTATCTGTTTAACTGACTAACTTGAACTACATTTTGGACACATATTTATAGTCCAGTAGAGGTCTATAACATTCCACACACAATGAGAAAAACTTAAAAGGTTCCAGTAACATGACATATTAATACAACAACCTCAAATTCACAACAGCTGAGCTATATAATGTATGATTTGTACACAGTTACGTAAACAAAACTGCATTAAACGATTTCTTCAGTGAATAACTAAATTTAACACTATTGCTATGCTACTTAACCTATCTAAATCATAACACACATATTAATTGAAACAGTCATGTGTATCTAACACCTTGCTAGCATGTGATTTGCAGTTTTGGTTTAGTTATAACACAGAATAGTAATTCTTCAGTGGACAAAATAACCTTCTCAACTACAGATCAGAGTAATATATATGCAAAACCGGCTCGTTTGGGTTGAGAAAATATTTTACATAGAAGAGCAAACAACGTTTTGACCTTCTTCGGTCATCGTGAACCTAACCTATTTGTTAACTAGAAAATGACCTAAGAATGTTGAAATGTTGTTCTGTACTTTATTGTAATTAAAGTTTTAACACCAATACCAGCCATCTTTCTGTACTTTATTGTAATTAAAGTTTTAACACCAATACCAGCCATCTTTCTGTACTTTATTATAATTAAAGTTTTAACACCAATACCAGCCATCTTTCTGTACTTTATTGTAATTAAAGTTTTAACACCAATATCAGCCATCTTTCTGTACTTTATTGTAATTAAAGTTTTAACACCAATACCAGCCATCTTTCTGTACTTTATTGTAATTAAAGTTTTAACACCAATATCAGCCATCTTTCTGTACTTTATTGTAATTAAAGTTTTAACACCAATACCAGCCATCTTTCTGTACTTTATTATAATTAAAGTTTTAACACCAATACCAGCCATCTTTCTGTACTTTATTGTAATTAAAGTTTTAACACCAATACCAGCCATCTTTCTGTACTTTATTATAATTAAAGTTTTAACACCAATATCAGCCATCTTTCTGTACTTTATTGTAATTAAAGTTTTAACACCAATACCAGCCATCTTTCTGTACTTTATTGTAATTAAAGTTTTAACACCAATACCAGCCATCTTTCTGTACTTTATTATAATTAAAGTTTTAACACCAATACCAGCCATCTTTCTGTACTTTATTGTAATTAAAGTTTTAACACCAATACCAGCCATCTTTCTGTACTTTATTGTAATTAAAGTTTTAACACCAATACCAGCCATCTTTCTGTACTTTATTATAATTAAAGTTTTAACACCAATACCAGCCATCTTTCTGTACTTTATTGTAATTAAAGTTTTAACACCAATACCAGCCATCTTTCTGTACTTTATTGTAATTAAAGTTTTAACACCAATACCAGCCATCTTTCTGTACTTTATTGTAATTAAAGTTTTAACACCAATACCAGCCATCTTTCTGTACTTTATTGTAATTAAAGTTTTAACACCAATACCAGCCATCTTTTGAATACATTTTTACTTCAAGTGGGCTTTTCATCATCATGTGTAGCATACTTTCATAATATAAAGCAGTGGATGGTAATAAAAGATTTCTAAATATTTTTGCATGACAGAGACAGAACAGAGTAGTGATGTTGTCTTCAAGTCCACTGATGAACCCAGGTTTGTCTTAGTTTCTGGTAAGCAGGGTCTTATTGCTTCACCATTTGTTTTGAATCCAGGCAGATGGACAGTATCCATTAAAGTTGAAAAACCTCTATTTGTGGTAAGTTACTCATCAGTGTACATGTCCACTAAGATAGAAAAAAAAAACCTTCTCTCTCTATGATAAGTTAGTTTTCATTGGACAGTGTCAACTAATGTAGAAAACTTTTCTATGGCTAGTGTTTTAACAACTCTATTTGAGTTTATTGAATCGTAGAACCTATTGGTTTGTGCCCACTACATATGTTTATTTATTGGGTGTATAGATTTGATTGTACATTTAGTTTGCTACAAATTAGAAATTATTTTCATTTTTTGAATTTTATAATACTTTTGAATAGCATATTAATTGCTAAGTTTTTTCTTA
This sequence comes from Tachypleus tridentatus, assembly GCF_004210375.1. Lineage (NCBI taxonomy): Eukaryota > Metazoa > Arthropoda > Merostomata > Xiphosura > Limulidae > Tachypleus > Tachypleus tridentatus. Next base: position 99,878,091 of record NC_134834.1, read on the forward strand.
GTGTTTTTTTTTTTAAATGTTGTATCATTTGAATGTGTAGCAACATGCTGAAACATTATTTCATATCTTAAATTTTAATGTTTTTGTTATACAACTTACTCTGTAGCACATATAATAGTTTTCACTCTGGTACAGCAGTACATTTATGTTTATTATCCACACTTAACAGTTCTGCCAGAGTGAAAACTATGATAAAACATTATACTTGAATTTATCAACCACGCTCAGCAGTTCTGCATGTGTGAAAACTATGATAAAACAGTACAACTGTATTTATTAACCACAGGTGATAATTCTACCAGATGAAAGTTCATATGTATTTGTTCAAATTTCTTCTTCTACTTAAACTTATTCTGACTTTGTGTCTCCACTAAATTAAGAACATTTCTTTCATTGCTAGGATTATTTAGTACTACTACCTCAAGCATACTTTGAAGCAACACTGCTTCAAGAAGAAGTGAACATGCCATGCAAGATTGGCTCTACTTCAGGGCTTTGTCGTCATTTCCGATATCCCGGACTGACTCAAAAAAGCAACATTGTGAAGGGAGAGGCTGCTTATGTTGCAGTGGGAGACCAGAGAACTAAAGCTAAAATGTTTACTGAAGAGACTGTTCTTACTGTTAGTTTTATGATTTTTCTTCTATACATTACTGTTCAGTATCTGGTATATTTTCTCAGGAACAGTTTTACCTGATTGTATCACTTTAGAATATAACTATTCATTTATATCATCAAACAAACTCATTGCATAGCTTGCTTAATGAAACATATTTTAATAAACAATTACATTGGGTAACATAGGACATGTTTATGTGTAATCTATGTATCATGAGATAACTTCAGTTGTAAATTTGTAGTATGAAATAAGCTTAATTAATTATTATCAGCATATCATAGCATAATTTAAGTATAAACTACTTTATGATAGTATACATGTATTTTTGTGTATAAATGGGATTTTCATGAAAAATACTTGTAATAAGCTTTGTATGAAAGTATACATTTGTGTATTAACTAGATATATTTGCATTTAAATGTTTTAGAAGATGCTGAAGTTTACTTCATATAGTCATTATCCACTTGTTAATGTAAACAGGAACTTGGAACTGGTCCCATGGCATGGCTAAATAAAGATCAACTTTCTCTGAAGCTTGACTTGCAAATCAACAAACCTGGCAGACATGCTTTGGTAATCTTGTATCACACACCTGAAGGTGGAGAAACGACAAACTTGATGGTTGATGTGGCAACGGAAAATCAGATGGACAAAGGACGAGCTATTCTCTACGATTGTTCATATTCATTTGTTTGTAGGCAACCAGTTATTGACCGTATGGGAAAACTTGCAGTGTTTGACTTTGACTCAAACTATGCCAGTGTTACATTAGAGAAGGATAGGAATGATGGTTCAAACATTGCAATTGATGGTATTGTGGCAATACCACTGGAAGATTGGGAAGTGGACTATACCATTCCACAGTCACAGTGTGTGAGACAGGATGGGAAGTGTATGGAATCTCATTTTCCACTGTCTGTAGAAGCAACAAAGGTATTGTATCCATAGGAGTTTTTGTTTTGTTCAAGTTATCAGTTTATACATTTTAACTTAATCATACCAAAGTTTATAAAAGACAAGGTTCACAGTATGTTACAAAGTAGCTAGTCAGTAGAGGTTATCACTAAGAGTGGTTTTAAGTATTTTGGTGCTGTTAGTAAAAGTTGTCAATACCACCTTTGTCATTAATATATATATATGTATATATAAAACATTATGTGAAGACATTTTGCAACTTGTAGTAAACATTTACTTTAATAAGGCTATCTTTGTCATACTTTCAACTGTTTAAATTTAGAATAACATTATTTTTTCTAGTCTTTATATGAACTGCAAAGGCACACAATATTCTTTTAAGGTTTGGTTTTTGAATTTTGTATCTGCATTTATGATTAATATAAAAACTTTTAATGATTTTAACTACCTGATAAAGCTGGGCCTAGTTTCCACAAACACGAAGAATACAAGTGCAATTAACATTCCTCATAAATTATTAATTATATTTCATTTATTGTACTTAGCTTATAACACAGTGAATTACTCAATATAAGGAGTACAATATTTTGTATTTAAGAATCTTTAGTGTATACTGGAGTACTTAGAGATTTGGCAATAAAGTTAGATGGAAAATACCTTTATTTTCTAGTATTAATGAAGAAATAAAACATTTTATTTGCGACAATGTTTTGCTGCTCAAGAAAAACGCTGGCTGAAATAAAAAAAAATCTAACTTTATCGCTGTAAGGAATATATGACTTCAGTTGTAAAGTCTCAGGAAAAAACAGAATACCAGTTCTAACACCCAAACTCAAAATGTGTAAATTTGTAGGTAGGATAATTTGTTGTTTCTACAACTTTGATATGAAAGTTTCAGTTCCAGTATGAAAGGATTAAAAGGTTTATATTTTTCTTCTTCATTACTGAATAAAACCAACAAGGTTATGTTTTGGAAAGAAGCTTTATTTTGGGCATTAGAGATTTTTAGTTACTCAAACAGTGACTTGCAGAATGTTCCATAACATTGAAGGAAATCAGTTGAACTTTAGCTGTTATTATCAAACAGTGACTTGCAGAATGTTCCATAACATTGAAGGAAATCAGTTGAACTTTAGCTGTTATTATCAAACAGTGACTTGCAGAATGTTCCATAACATTGAAGGAAATCAGTTGAACTTTAGCTGTTATTATCAAACAGTGACTTGCAGAATGTTCCATAACATTGAAGGAAATCAGTTGAACTTTAGCTGTTATTATCAAACAGTGACTTGCAGAATGTTCCATAACATTGAAGGAAATCAGTTGAACTTTAGCTGTTATTATCAAACAGTGACTTGCAGAATGTTCCATAACATTGAAGGAAATCAGTTGAACTTTAGCTGTTATTAAACACTCACTGTTAAAGGGTAAGAAATAATTTTAAGAACTTTAGCACAAAATAAAGATTTCATAGTATGATCAGAATGTCTGAAATAACAAAATAAGACTGCTTTAATATTCGTTATAATAAAATAATTCTTACTAATTAGAGGGCAAGCAGAAAGGTTATATTTTCAACACTTTAATTTAGATTTCAGCTAGAGGGTTCATGGCATTATGATTCTAAATCTTACAAAATTGACCTGTAATAGAATGTTCAAAGGTGGATACAATAACATAGGTCTACAATGGTTTTGTTGCCTTGAAATGTTTATATGTTGTACAGTACTTTATGTATGCAAAATCTGAAAATAATACCCATTTTCTTCATCATATTCAGATTTTTTACAAGATGTCATATGTAGTTTTACATAAGTGAATCATTTTAATGGAAACTGGTCATATTTTGTTATGTTTAAAATGTTGTCAACCACTGGTTATAAACTTCTCTAGACTGATTGTGATGTGAGAGTCTTATTAACCATTCTAGAACCCAGAAGAAGCACACCACGAGTAATGTAACAGTTAACAGGCTGTATGATGTGTCATTTCTGGAGTTAACAGGCTGTATGATGTGTCATTTCTGAGTAATACTGAGTGCACTTTCACACTATTATTTCATTTAATATTATTTATGTGTTGCTATAGCAATGGGGTTGTGTAAATGACCCAAACATACTCTGTTATATTTATGTTAAATTTGTTGTAAAGAAACAAAGGCAGAGCATTATGTAATTCATCAAAAAAAGTGTATTATGCATATTTTGGATTAAAACATGGGGACCGAGGCTGTGCACAAAATCTGCACTGTTTTTGGGTGAGACATTAGACTAAAGATAAGAAAAAAGTCTTAAAAAAGGAACATCAGCATGATGGCTGATTACTGCTTGTCAATGAAACGAGTTGTTTTAGATGCAATACATAAGAAAAAGGCCACCACATGTAGTTTTGAAACTAAAATATCTAGATTTGACAAAATAATAAGGGTGAATGAGGATGCATAATCATATGTCATCAGTGTTCTTTCATTTTCTTTGGTTTGTTTGTATTTTTCTTGACAAACATAATGATAAAAAATGTTCATTTTGGTAAACAAAATAATAATTTGAACTAAGTTAGTTGTCAATCTAGATTTGACAAAATAATAAGGGTGAATGAGGATGCATAATCATATGTCATCAGTGTTCTTTCATTTTCTTTGGTTTGTTTGTATTTTTCTTGACAAACATAATGATAAAAAATGTTCATTTTGGTAAACAAAATAATAATTTTAACTAAGTTAGTTTTTTTTTCACAATTTGTGAAAAATCATTACATAATAGAATAAAATTAATATTATTTTTGAAATCTGCATAACAGACTTATGTAAAATCTGCTATTAAAACAGAAATAGCTTTTATGAAGTTGAAGTTTAAATTTGCAGCTGGGTGTAATCTAATAACTTTAATAAATATCTTGAAGTGAGGCATCAGATATAATTACTATTAGGTTAGTCAGTTAGTACATGTTAGTCACTGTTTGGTTTTTAGCCAGTAGTGCCATTTAATTGAGTGAAGTATTTTGATCAGTTATTTGGTCAGTTAGCCATTAAATTATACAGTTAAATTTATATTTATAGTAGTTGTAATAGTATTATTAGCATGGTATTTCGATTTGAATGCTGTTAGGTTGTACAAAGTATTAATTTTGGCACAATTTATTGTGATAATTTTATTTCTTAAACACAAAAATATGTCTTGAAAAAGTCCTTAATGTTATTATGAGCAATTTGCCAAAATTTATTATCTCCTTTTTGAGTACTCGGATAGTTAAGTAATTTCAGAATCATAGATGACAAATTGTTATTATGAAGAATTTTGGTCCAGTACCAAATTTTCTCTCTTTTCTTTATTATGTTTAAACTATTTACATTTACTTGTATTGTAGAAATATTGTGTCCACAAAAATATGCTAACATTGATAACTTATTTCCTGATTTTCTATAGAATTTCCATGATTGTATTTTCCTTTTTTTAAAATATCTTTTCAATGACTGGCTTGAAGTCACCACCAACTGAAAAAAATGAGCAGACTTATCATTATTATAGTTACAGTGCTTTTTACATCAGTGGACTTACTGTTATTATAGTTACAGTGCTCCTTACATCAGTGAACTTACTGTTATTATAGTTACAGTGCTTTTTACATCAGTGGACTTACTGTTATTATAGTTACAGTGCTCCTTACATCAGTGAACTTACTGTTATTATAGTTATAGTGCTCCTTACATCAGTGAACTTAGTGTTATTATAGTTACAGTGCTCCTTACATCAGTGAACTTACTGTTATTATAGTTACAGTGCTCCTTACATCAGTGAACTTACTGTTATTATAGTTACAGTGCTCCTTACATCAGTGAACTTACTGTTATTATAGTTACAGTGCTCCTTACATCAGTGGACTTACTGTTATTATAGTTACAGTGCTTTTTACATCAGCAGACTTATCATTATTATAGTTACAGTGCTCCTTACATCAGTGAACTTACTGTTATTATAGTTACAGTGCTCCTTACATCAGTGAACTTACTGTTATTATAGTTACAGTGCTCCTTACATCAGTGGACTTACTGTTATTATAGTTACAGTGCTTTTTACATCAGCAGACTTATCATTATTATAGTTACAGTGCTTTTTACATCAGTGAACTTACTGTTATTATAGTTACAGTGCTTCTTACATCAGCAGACTTATCATTATTATAATTACAGTGCTTTTTACATCAGTGGACTTACTGTTATTATAGTTACAGTGCTTCTTACATCAGCAGACTTATCATTATTATAGTTACAGTGCTCCTTACATCAGTGAACTTACTGTTATTATAGTTACAGTGCTCCTTACATCAGTGAACTTACTGTTATTATAGTTACAGTGCTTCTTACATCAGCAGACTTATCATTATTATAGTTACAGTGCTCCTTACATCAGTGAACTTACTGTTATTATAGTTACAGTGCTTCTTACATCAGCAGACTTATCATTATTATAGTTACAGTGCACCTTACATCAGCAGACTTATCATTATTATAGTTACAGTGCTTTTTACATCAGTGGACTTACTGTTATTATAGTTACAGTGCTCCTTACATCAGTGAACTTACTGTTATTATAGTTACAGTGCTCCTTACATCAGTGGACTTACTGTTATTATAGTTACAGTGCTTTTTACATCAGCAGACTTATCATTATTATAGTTACAGTGCTTTTTACATCAGTGAACTTACTGTTATTATAGTTACAGTGCTTCTTACATCAGCAGACTTATCATTATTATAATTACAGTGCTTTTTACATCAGTGGACTTACTGTTATTATAGTTACAGTGCTTCTTACATCAGCAGACTTATCATTATTATAGTTACAGTGCTCCTTACATCAGTGAACTTACTGTTATTATAGTTACAGTGCTCCTTACATCAGTGAACTTACTGTTATTATAGTTACAGTGCTTCTTACATCAGCAGACTTATCATTATTATAGTTACAGTGCTCCTTACATCAGTGAACTTACTGTTATTATAGTTACAGTGCTTCTTACATCAGCAGACTTATCATTATTATAGTTACAGTGCACCTTACATCAGCAGACTTATCATTATTATAGTTACAGTGCTTTTTACATCAGTGGACTTACTGTTATTATAGTTACAGTGCTCCTTACATCAGCAGACTTATCATTATTATAGTTACAGTGCTCCTTACATCAGTGAACTTACTGTTATTATAGTTACAGTGCTTCTTACATCAGCAGACTTATCATTATTATAGTTACAGTGCTCCTTACATCAGCAGACTTATCATTATTATAGTTACAGTGCTTTTTACATCAGTGGACTTACTGTTATTATAGTTACAGTGCTTCTTACATCAGCAGACTTATCATTATTATAGTTACAGTGCTCCTTACATCAGTGAACTTACTGTTATTATAGTTACAGTGCTTCTTACATCAGCAGACTTATCATTATTATAGTTACAGTGCTCCTTACATCAGTGAACTTACTGTTATTATAGTTACAGTGCTCCTTACATCAGCAGACTTATCATTATTATAGTTACAGTGCTTTTTACATCAGTGGACTTACTGTTATTATAGTTACAGTGCTCCTTACATCAGTGAACTTACTGTTATTATAGTTACAGTGCTTTTTACATCAGTGAACTTACTGTTATTATAGTTACAGTGCTCCTTACATCAGTGAACTTACTGTTATTATAGTTACAGTGCTCCTTACATCAGTGGACTTACTGTTATTATAGTTACAGTGCTCCTTACATCAGTGAACTTACTCTTATTATAGTTACAGTGCTCCTTACATCAGTGGACTTACTGTTATTATAGTTACAGTGCTCCTTACATCAGTGAACTTACTGTTATTATAGTTACAGTGCTTTTTACATCAGTGGACTTACTGTTATTATAGTTACAGTGCTCCTTACATCAGTGAACTTACTGTTATTATAGTTATAGTGCTCCTTACATCAGTGAACTTAGTGTTATTATAGTTACAGTGCTCCTTACATCAGTGAACTTACTGTTATTATAGTTACAGTGCTCCTTACATCAGTGAACTTACTGTTATTATAGTTACAGTGCTCCTTACATCAGTGAACTTACTGTTATTATAGTTACAGTGCTCCTTACATCAGTGGACTTACTGTTATTATAGTTACAGTGCTTTTTACATCAGCAGACTTATCATTATTATAGTTACAGTGCTTTTTACATCAGTGAACTTACTGTTATTATAGTTACAGTGCTTCTTACATCAGCAGACTTATCATTATTATAATTACAGTGCTTTTTACATCAGTGGACTTACTGTTATTATAGTTACAGTGCTTCTTACATCAGCAGACTTATCATTATTATAGTTACAGTGCTCCTTACATCAGTGAACTTACTGTTATTATAGTTACAGTGCTCCTTACATCAGTGAACTTACTGTTATTATAGTTACAGTGCTTCTTACATCAGCAGACTTATCATTATTATAGTTACAGTGCTCCTTACATCAGTGAACTTACTGTTATTATAGTTACAGTGCTTCTTACATCAGCAGACTTATCATTATTATAGTTACAGTGCACCTTACATCAGCAGACTTATCATTATTATAGTTACAGTGCTTTTTACATCAGTGGACTTACTGTTATTATAGTTACAGTGCTCCTTACATCAGTGAACTTACTGTTATTATAGTTACAGTGCTCCTTACATCAGTGGACATACTGTTATTATAGTTACAGTGCTTTTACATCAGCAGACTTATCATTATTATAGTTACAGTGCTTTTACATCAGTGAACTTACTGTTATTATAGTTACAGTGCTTCTTACATCAGCAGACTTATCATTATTATAATTACAGTGCTTTTTACATCAGTGGACTTACTGTTATTATAGTTACAGTGCTTCTTACATCAGCAGACTTATCATTATTATAGTTACAGTGCTCCTTACATCAGTGAACTTACTGTTATTATAGTTACAGTGCTCCTTACATCAGTGAACTTACTGTTATTATAGTTACAGTGCTTCTTACATCAGCAGACTTATCATTATTATAGTTACAGTGCTCCTTACATCAGTGAACTTACTGTTATTATAGTTACAGTGCTTCTTACATCAGCAGACTTATCATTATTATAGTTACAGTGCACCTTACATCAGCAGACTTATCATTATTATAGTTACAGTGCTTTTTACATCAGTGGACTTACTGTTATTATAGTTACAGTGCTCCTTACATCAGCAGACTTATCATTATTATAGTTACAGTGCTCCTTACATCAGTGAACTTACTGTTATTATAGTTACAGTGCTTCTTACATCAGCAGACTTATCATTATTATAGTTACAGTGCTCCTTACATCAGCAGACTTATCATTATTATAGTTACAGTGCTTTTTACATCAGTGGACTTACTGTTATTATAGTTACAGTGCTTCTTACATCAGCAGACTTATCATTATTATAGTTACAGTGCTCCTTACATCAGTGAACTTACTGTTATTATAGTTACAGTGCTTCTTACATCAGCAGACTTATCATTATTATAGTTACAGTGCTCCTTACATCAGTGAACTTACTGTTATTATAGTTACAGTGCTCCTTACATCAGCAGACTTATCATTATTATAGTTACAGTGCTTTTTACATCAGTGGACTTACTGTTATTATAGTTACAGTGCTTCTTACATCAGCAGACTTATCATTATTATAGTTACAGTGCTTCTTACATCAGCAGACTTACTGTTATTATAGTTACAGTGCTTTTTACATCAGTGGACTTACTGTTATTATAGTTACAGTGCTTCTTACATCAGCAGACTTATCATTATTATAGTTACAGTGCTTCTTACATCAGCAGACTTATCATTATTATAGTTACAGTGCTTTTTACATCAGTGAACTTACTGTTATTATAGTTACAGTGCTTCTTACATCAGCAGACTTATCATTATTATAGTTACAGTGCTTTTTACATCAGTGGACTTACTGTTATTATAGTTACAGTGCTTCTTACATCAGCAGACTTATTGTTATTATAGTTACAGTGCTCCTTACTTCAGTGAACTTAGTGTTATTATAGTTATAGTGCTCCTTACTTCAGTGAACTTAGTGTTATTATAGTTACAGTGCTCCTTACCTCAATAGACCTACTTTATTACAGTTACAGTGCTCCTTATATCAGCTGATCTTCTGTTATTATAGTTACAGTGCTTTTTACATCAGTGGACTTACTGTTATTATAGTTACAGTGCTTCTTACATCAGCAGACTTATCATTATTATAGTTACAGTGCTTCTTACATCAGCAGACTTATCATTATTATAGTTACAGTGCTTTTTACATCAGTGAACTTACTGTTATTATAGTTACAGTGCTTCTTACATCAGCAGACTTATCATTATTATAGTTACAGTGCTTTTTACATCAGTGGACTTACTGTTATTATAGTTACAGTGCTTCTTACATCAGCAGACTTATTGTTATTATAGTTACAGTGCTCCTTACTTCAGTGAACTTAGTGTTATTATAGTTATAGTGCTCCTTACTTCAGTGAACTTAGTGTTATTATAGTTACAGTGCTCCTTACCTCAATAGACCTACTTTATTACAGTTACAGTGCTCCTTATATCAGCTGATCTTCTGTTATTAGAGTTATAGTGATTCTTACATCAGTGGACTCACTGTTATTATAGTGACAGTGCTCCTTACTTCAGTGAACGTAGTGTTATTATAGTTAAAGTGCTCCTTACCTCAGTGAACTTACAATTATTATAGTTACAATACTCTGTACCTCAGCTGATTTACTGCTATTAGAGTTACAGTGTTCCTTGCTTCAGTGGACTTACTGTTGTTATAGTTACAGTGCTTTTTACATCAGCTGACTTGGCATTAACCAAATCCTTCTGTCATTTATCTCTAACCTGTTTTTTTATGTAATAATTTTTATGCGTGTATAAATAGATATGTATTTGTTATAACTCAGAAAACAAGTCATAACAAAAATGAACTAAACAAAAAAATGATGCACTAATTGAAAAGATCCCAAAGTAGGAACTATAATGTAGGATTATAAAATTGAGCCTAAGTTTTGGAAGTGACTGCAGAAGTAGGACCCACATTGTAGTTGGGATATGCCATCTATCAGTCTTAACCTCATTCATTTTTCTTCTTTACTTTGCAGAGCAATCACCTTCCCACAACTCTCTGCAAGCAGTGAAGTGTGATATAGAAGTGGGATGTTGTGGGCTTGAGCACCCACATCTTGCTCTCATAATTTATATTTCTATATCTATTGCTACTCTTTTATTTGTGATGTAAGACTGATAGATGGTGTATCCCCACCACAATGTGGGCCCTACTTTTTAGTCATCTCCAAAACCTAGGGTACATTTTATATTTCCACATTATAGTTTGTATGCTGGAATCTTTTCAATCAGTGCAGAATTTTTGTTTAATTTATTTTTGTTTTAACTTGTTTTTTAAATTTTGACAAACTAACATAATTAGTCAGAGGTTTGAATTTGCTGTTTTTAATGCAGTTTTTCCTTGTGATTTTGTTTACCTAACTTCATCAAAATTTATTAATTTTCACTAAATATGTGTGTGTGTGTATATATATATATATATATATATATCATGAACAATGTTCTTAAACACTGATCAGACAACAAAAGCACATCTACAGACTAAAACTCTTGCGTTTTCTTGATCTACTGAACAAACCAAGGTTAAATGCTTTTAAACGATGCAAGAGGAAATATAAAATCCTCTTTAAGTGCCCGTAACTTGAAGTATTGTATTTTGAGCAATAAATTTTTAAGTGTTTTATTGAATAAATGTAGATGAATAAATTTTACTTACATTTAACAAGCAACCAAAGCTGTTTGTTTTGGCTGGAGTTACATGTGTGATTAGGCAGATGTGTACAATCTCTCTCTTTTCTTATAGGTTGAGTTTGAAAGTGGACAGAATGAAAACAGAGTAGCTACAGAACTCCCATCAACACTGGAAGATCAACAAGTGAAACTTATCTATCTTGATCATGATGACCCAATGGTAGATATCCATGGTTCAGTTCCTGCAGCTGGTTCGTACGTAATAGTGGTACATTACTACCAGGTAATACGATGTTATCTCACTACCTTATAATATAATGATATAGTACAATCATATAATGCAGGTTATATTTGTATATTATTGTGGTTTATTACCACAAGCTAACATGTACTTTTTACATCCTGTGATTGTAAATACCAGTAGGAAACATGTTTTGTCAGTAAATTTCTAGTAAGTAATACATTATCTTTGCTTGCTTTAGTGTACCTTTATACTAGATACTTCTTATTATCTGTTTGTGAATAAGTGAGATTTACCTCTTGATAACAAAAGAAACTGTTTTAAAACCAAAATACTGTTTCCTTGTCTGAAGCTAAAGATGTCTGTTACATTCTAATCTGTGCTATATTATATAGTGTTAAAACAAATTATTTTATCTGTTATGTTAATAGTTCATTACAAGATGTTAAACCTCACTTAAAAAACTTGTGCTATTATTTAAGTGTAATGTACTACTGAAAGCATAATTATATTCATAAGAGCTCTTCCTGGATATAATTATGGTGCATTGAGCTTTTGTTGATATGGTCTTCATTGAATGATTTATAAAATTGAAATTTTGATCTATATTATCTAGCCTGACCACCCTAGCTATGACCTGAATGTATTGATACAGAATGGACAATTCTATGAAGCTGTACTACCTGTTATGCACTGTCCTAGTGTTTCTGGCTGTCGCAACGTCGTGGAGGAAGTAAACACTAACTCTACCATCTTTTCAATTCTGGAGAACTTTGTACTCACCTTGAAAGAACCAGACCATAAAGGCATTTGGGTGGTAAGTGTAAAACTTGTTTTCTACTTACAGTATTTTTTGAAAGTTTTATTTGTAAAGATTTTTTTTATTTAATTATGTTAGTGTTCTTATATTGTTTCCTGACTTTAAGTAGAAGCAACTGGAATGTGTTTAAATGGGGTAATTATTATAGCATAGGTAATATGAAGAATTTCAGTAGTTTGTTTTCTAATTCTGATATGGTTCTTCCCTCTTCTTACATGATTAACTATTCTTGTTCATTGCTGTCCCCTATGTGTGAACTTTTTTGTCATGCATGCCACAAGCTTTCTGCTTCTCCATTGGAATCCAGTGATTTCAACATGTTTTATATGTAAATTATTATGTGTCACCTCCCTCTTAATAGGATCACAATGCACTCATTTGATATACGTGTCTTCTTCTGTGCACCTCTATCGAACTATCACTTCTCATTTGGCAGGAATTGTATTTTGATGTGCTCTTTTGTTTGTTTATTGTTGTATTCTTGAATTTGTGCAATGCATTACAAAGTAAGCCTTACCATTTCAGTGTTTACAACAGCAACTAGTGTTTTTCTCAGACATCTGATGTAGGCGATCCAATAATGGATTTATCTGCTTCTATACATTGAGAGATCATATGTCACATGGTCCAAACCTCTATCCCTGGACTTTGCCAAAGCTCCCACTGAAACTGCTGAGTCTTTGCTGTCTGAACTTTGATCATCTTTTTCCCACCTCCAGAGTTTGTCAATTATTCCTGTTCCTGACCTGGTGATTTGTCTAGGCCTAATTTGGTCTTCATGGATTTTATGTTTCAGGCTTGTATTGTTTTTTCACCTCATCCTTCCTTATCATACAAGTGATCTTTCTGACATTTTCATTTTTTCTCCTTTTCTTGATATTTGGGTTCTTACTCATCCATTGACCTTGCAGTTACGTGAAGAAATTGGCATGTTTTGCCCCTGAGGACTTTTGATTATGCTGTCTATTCATTTTTAGATCAACAGTTGTTAGATTACTTGTTACCTATTTGGGGGGTGGCTCTCAGTTCACATGTCTCTCTTCCACATGTTCAATATCCTTACTTGCTTTTTACTCTTACCAACTTCTTATGGTATTGTTCTTACATACTTATATGTAAATTATTATTTCTCTGAGGCTCTTCAGAGAAATCCTGTGATGTTCTCTGTAGGTAACCTTGTTCGTCACTACTTCATTTTAGACCTCATTTCATCCTCAGTTCTGGTGTTCACTATGTGGCTTCCTTATTGTTAGGACCTTATAAGTTGTGATGCTACATTGGCTCAGGTCCATTTACCCTTGACTTCTCCTAGGGATTTATGTTTAGCTCCATTTTTTGGACATAAAATTTCGATGCTGTCTTGAATCTTATTGGGTCTTGGGTGACATTGGTCCACCAACATTACACCTTTATAAATGTTGTATCCCATTTGTTTCTATCAGAACCTCCTGTTCTTTCAACTACAATTTCTTTTCCCACCTCTGATTTCTTCTTTCTCTGTTTCTTTCCCTCTCACTTGAGATCACCAGCACTTGTCAAAAACAATTTGATTGTTACTCCTGCAGTGAGTAATCAGACCTGCTCCCCATGCTTCAAGGGGTTTTTATCCCTGCCTTTTTCTTTGCCCCCTAGAAAACTAGGGATTGATGGACAGTAAGTAGTTTATCTTGCCTCAACTACTTCATTTCACCATTCCAGTTCACCATAGAATCTCTTCTTGCTCTGAGATTGGCATTTTCTTCTGGGTTGTGGTTGACTTCAGGGTATGTGTTTAGTGTTTACTTACATATACCAATATCACCTCAGTCTTGTTCTTATCTTTGGTTTGTCCATCTTGGGGTGATTTAATAATTTTAAGTCCTTTTCATTGGACTTGCCTCAGCATCTTACATGTTTTGTTGAATTTTCTGTGCTCAGTGACTGCGATTTCATTATTACATGGATGGTTGGCTTGTTCTAGCTCATTCTGAATACTACTTGGAAGTCATTTTCTGTGGTGAATTGAGAGGGCTTGTTGGTCAAACTCGAGAATTTCTTCTTTAGACCAACTTCATATATTGCCCATTTTGAGGTATTTTTTGACACAACTATCACTCAAGCATTGCCTTTTGCTTTATGACTCAGTTCAATGGAACTTTTGGTTCACCACGACCAACATCACTGGTTCATTTTGGTCAAGATCCCTTCAGTGGGCGCTTCATGAACAGTGAAACCTTGATCAGAATCCTCTTTCCACTCCAAATCTTTCTTTCTTCCTTGCAATATCTTTTTCATTGGTAACTGAACTGAGCCCATGCATTATCTGGTGTGTTGTTTTCTTCCCTGCATACGTGTCTACATCTTTTCATTGAAACATCCCTTTGGAGATAGAGAGTATGGGTGACAACCAACAGGAAACTTTGGATAATTTATCTGAGAATGGAGTGATTTACATGTCACTGTTCTTGAACTTTTGTTTATATGTCAGGCCTTCTTCTCACCAAACACTGTCTGGGGGTAATTCCAAGAGGGTTCAGAGTTCTGTGGTTTTGGACTTTGGATCTCTTATTCTACTCCCTCACACATCACACTTTCTTTATTGCATGTAATGTGTGTGGTACTTTCAATCTGGTTTTGGATCATCTTTCATGCCCCAACCTCATATATCCACAGAGTGAGCATTAAATCCCATTGTTTTTATGGATCTCTACCATCAGTGAGGTTCTCCCCATGTGGATACCAAATTACAGGCCTCAACATCAAGTTGCTTATACTGGGGCCTTTACCTACTTTTTTATCTTCTAGATCCCACTCCATAATGAGTGGTGCCTGACCAGATATTCTTTAACTCTAAATCCACACTATCAGCCACACTATCGAGTTGACTCGAGCTCTATCTCTCCTCATTTCACAATGCTCGTTGTTGAGATGGAGTGTTTTACAAGATAACTTGAAGGTGAATAAATTCATGATGTTTGCTTCATAAATTTGCCTGTTCTGGACTACTAGCCATGGATTTCATGGGTAAAGGGGATAGCTGTCCATTCTGTTATTCCTTGTATTGAATAAATAAGTAAATCAGGATTTCATAATCATCTTATTTCAATATTCCTTTGGACTTTCTAATGCATTCTCACCCGCTATTTGTCAAGAGCAGTATGGTGATCTTTACTACTTTTCTTCTAGAGCAGTATGGTGGTCTTTACTACTTTTCTTCTAGAGCAGTATGGTGGTCTTTACTCCTTTTCTTCTAGAGCAATATGGTGGTCTTTACTACTTTTCTTCTAGAGCAGTATGGTGATCTTTACTACTTTTCTTCTAGAGCAGTATGGTGGTCTTTACTACTTTTCTTCAAGAGCAGTATGGTGGTCTTTACTACTTTTCTTCAAGAGCAGTATGGTGGTCTTTACTACTTTTCTTCTAGAGCAGTATGGTGGTCTTTACTACTTTTCTTCTAGAGCAGTATGGTGGTATTTACTACTTTTCTTCAAGAGCAGTATGGTGGTCTTTACTACTTTTCTTCAAGAGCAGTATGGTGGTCTTTACTACTTTTCTTCTAGAGCAGTATGGTGGTCTTTACTACTTTTCTTCTAGAGCAGTATGGTGGTATTTACTACTTTTCTTCAAGAGCAGTATGGTGGTCTTTACTACTTTTCTTCTAGAGCAGTATGGTGGTCTTTATTACTTTTCTTCTAGAGCAGTATGGTGGTCTTTACTACTTTTCTTCTAGAGCAGTATGGTGATCTTTACTACTTTTCTTCTAGAGCAGTATGGTGGTCTTTACTACTTTTCTTCTAGAGCAGTATGGTGGTCTTTACTACTTTTCTTCTAAAGCAGTATTGTGGTCTTTACTACTTTTCCCTCCCAGAGCAGTATGGTGGTCTTTACTACTTTCCCTCCAGAGCAGTATGGTGGTCTTTACTACTTTTCTCCAGAGCAGTATGGTGATCTTTACTACTTTTCTTCTAGAGCAGTATGGTGATCTTTACTACTTTTCTTCTAGAGCAGCATGGTGATCTTTACTACTTTTCTTCTAGAGCAGCATGGTGGTCTTTATTACTTTTCTTCTAGAGCAGTATGGTGGTCTTTACTACTTTTCTTCTAGAGCAGTATGGTGATCTTTACTACTTTTCTTCTAGAGCAGTATGGTGGTCTTTACTACTTTTCTTCTAGAGCAGTATGGTGGTCTTTACTACTTTTCTTCTAAAGTAGTATTGTGGTCTTTACTACTTTTCCTCTAGAGCAGTATGGTGGTCTTTACTACTTTTCCTCTAGAGCAGTATGGTGGTCTTTACTACTTTTCTCTAGAGCAGTATGGTGATCTTTACTACTTTTCTTGTAGAGCAGTATGGTGATCTTTACTACTTTTCTTCTAGAGCAGTATGGTGGTCTTTACTACTTTTCTTCTAGAGCAGTATGGTGGTCTTTACTACTTTTCTTGAAGAGCAGTATGGTGATCTTTACTACTTTTCTTCTAGAGCAGTATGGTGGTCTTTACTACTTTTCTTCTAGAGCAGTATGGTGGTCTTTACTACTTTTCTTCTAGAGCAGTATGATGGTATTTACTACTTTTTTTCTAGAGCAGTATGGTGGTCTTTACTACTTTTCTTCTAGAGTAGTATGGTGGTCTTTACTACTTTTCCTCTAGAGCAGTATGGTGGTATTTACTACTTTTCTTCTAGAGCAGTATGGTGGTCTTTACTACTTTTCTTCTAGAGCGGTATGGTGATCTTTACTACTTTTCTTCTAGAGCGGTATGGTGATCTTTACTACTTTTCTTCAAGAGCAGTATGGTGGTCTTTACTACTTTTCTTCTAGAGCGGTATGGTGATCTTTACTACTTTTCTTCTAGAGCGGTATGGTGATCTTTACTACTTTTCTTCAAGAGCAGTATGGTGGTCTTTACTACTTTTCTTCTAGAGCGGTATGGTGATCTTTACTACTTTTCTTCTAGAGCGGTATGGTGATCTTTACTACTTTTCTTCTAGAGCAGTATGGTGGTCTTTACTACTTTTCATTAAGAGCAGTATGGTGGTCTTTACTACTTTTCTGAATGGATTCCACTCAAACATAATATAATAAATTCTAATTTGGATAATGAGTACAGTAGAGTGAGATGCCTGTATAAAGTTCACCCCTTTGATTGGGAGCCGTCATCCTATTGTTGTATGGATGGTGGAACCTTGTGAGCAGGTTTTGGATTTAGAATGAATTAATCTACATAAGTCCTGACACAGGTTTTGAGTTGTCTGTTTTCCTTCCTCAATTTTCTCTTTGTGTTGTGGGTCACAGGTGTAGTACATTTCTCTCTTCCAATGGAATGTCATTGCCATTTGAATGGTCCCAGCCTGTTTCACAGTATGGTAAGTAGCTTGCATATGATAGACATCCTTTTGATACTGGATGTCAAGTTTTCAAATTAATAGCTCAGAGCAAATCCTGTAATTGGAGTGGTTCTTGACTTTCCAGCTGTTGGCTTTGAGGTGAAGATTGTATGGCCTTCACTCTACCCTCATGTGAATATCAGTACCTCACAAGGAGGTTTTGGATGTAGTTGATTTACCAAGTATTGTCTGCCACACTCTACCCACTCTACACCCAGGGATGCTTCCTTGTTATCCACTTTTCTCACTGTGGGATTGAGTTACAATACCTTTCTCTGGTTAGAGTTAGAATCACTTTCTTACTTTCTGTCCCACTCTGATGTGCTCCTTTTATTTTGTTGCTCTGATGTCTTAAACATTCTACACAGGGACAAAGAGTATACCTGGTTCAGAAGTGGTGCAGTTTCCCTCTTCAGAATTTTTGATCTGATTCTTTCATTTACAGAGGGATCCTTTGGATGCTTTTAAGGGGTATAACTGTTCGTCCCTCGCACCGGTCTCTTGATCATTGCAGGATTCGAGTTATACTTTTTCGAAAGTTATAATTTTCCTAAATTGAATATACATTTCTAATAGGTACTTTCCTCGACTCACACTTCCCACCTTTCCTCTGCTTCATTTAATGCTAAAGTTTGAACTGATAGTGTGGTAGAGTTGCACAGAGGGAGTCAGGTGCATCACATGAGTGTACTGTGCTCCTGTTGGTGAAGAGGTGATGCATGATGATCTACATGAGGTACAAGCTGGAATCACCTAATTCCAGTAGTGAAGGAGCAGAAAGCATGTGGCATGTATAAAGAAAATGTTTGCATATAGGTGGCAGCAGTTAACAAGAATAGCTGCTAATCTTGTGAGAGGAGGGAAGTACCTGTATGAAGTATGATTTTAGTACAGAAAAATTATAACATTTTGAACTTCAAAAGCAAATTTGTGCATGGCAGATTGATTTGATTTTTAGAATTTTTAATTTTTATAGTTTGTCTTTTATCATTGAAAATATATTAAGATGTGTGACTTTTTTTCTAAATACATGGGAATGTGTGAATTGTTTTCTTTGAATGAATTTCTATATTTCATATCAGGTATATTAACATACGGTAATCTCTTGGATTTCTGTCTTGATAGGATTATGTTCTGGCAATCCCAGCAGACCAGTTTGATGAGAATCTCCTGCATCCTATCAAACAGGAACAAGCAGGAAGATTTGTAACAGAGTGTAATAAAGACCACTTTTTTATTTCTCCTGATGTCCAAGGTAGGACATTAAGTTGCTATAATTTGTGAAGAGTGACATATATTTTTTAAGTTTGTAACCTACATAAAGTCACAGCTGTCTTTTAGAAGATTAATCACACAACTTCAGTATCAGCGTTAGTGAGACAACTATTTTGGTATAAAACAACTATTATCTTCAGAAACAGAAATGTTTGCACTTAGATGCACTAGAAGGAACTTGAAAATGCAAATACAATCGCTATAGTCACCTGTAAGTAGCACCAGGTTGAACTCTAAAACATATTTTCCCATTACTTTTCTTTTATGATTGTAAAGCCATTTTATTGTATGTTTACCACATTTGCAGGATTTTGTCGAGATGCAGTTTACTCACTGACAGCAGAATACAACAACGGAGCATTACCTTGCCAGTGTGACATTGACGGATCACTAAGTTTTGAATGTGAAGAGTTTGGTGGCCAGTGTAAATGTAAGCCAAACGTGATTGGACGAACATGTGCTCAGTGTCGTACTGGCTACTTTGATTTCCTGATTGCCAGCCTTGTGATTGTCCATCAACAGCAGTTTGTCATCCAGTAACAGGCCAATGTATATGTCCTCCCAGAGTAACAGGAGAAAGGTGTGACAGTTGTGAATCCTACACTTATGGGTTTGATGCAATAATTGGATGTGAGGTAAAGTAGATAAAGGACTATTATTTGTCAACTGGAATTTATTTAATGTTGTGTTATCTTTAATAATATCCCTGATTACTGTAGTCAGGTAATTGGTTTATCAAGTTTTATTAATTATTACACAAATTACATTAAACTTCAGTCTTAATATACTCTCTCTCTTTCTATTGCATGATTTTGGTTAACCTACTTTTCACTAAAGGCTCTTGTGAAAGGGCCAAAAACTTGCAGTAAAACCTTTTAAAATTTGAATGTAGTGAATGTCCATGTAATGAAGTGTAAATACCCACATTATAAGTCTGAAACAAGAAGTTAAAATTTGAATGTAGTGAATGTCCATGTAATGAAGTGTAAATACCCACATTATAAGTCTGAAACAAGAAGTTAAAATTTGAATGTAGTGAATGTCCATGTAATGAAGTGTAAACACCCACATTATAAGTCTGAAACAAGAAGTTAAAATTTGAATGTAGTGAATGTCCATGTAATGAAGTGTAAATACCCACATTATAAGCCTGAAACAAGAAGTTAAAATTTGAATGTAGTGAATATCCATGTAATGAAGTGTAAACACCCACATTATAAGTCTGAAACAAGAAGTTAAAATTTGAATGTAGTGAATGTTTATGTAATGAAGTGTAAATACCCACATTATAAGCCTGAAACAAGAAGTTAAAATTTGAATGTAGTGAATGTCCATGTAATGAAGTGTACATACCCACATTATAAATCTGAAACAAGAAGTTAAAATTTGAATGTAGTGAATGTCCATGTAATGAAGTGTAAATACCCACATTATAAGCCTGAAACAAGAAGTTAAAATTTGAATGTAGTGAATGTCCATGTAATGAAGTGTAAATACCCACATTATAAGCCTGAAACAAGAAGTTAAAATTTGAATGTAGTGAATGTCCATGTAATGAAGTGTAAACACCCACATTATAAGCCTGAAACAAGAAGTTAAAATTTGAATGTAGTGAATGTCCATGTAATGAAGTGTAAATACCCACATTATAAGCCTGAAACAAGAAGTTAAAATTTGAATGTAGTGAATGTCCATGTAATGAAGTGTAAATACCCACATTATAAGCCTGAAACAAGAAGTTAAAATTTGAATGTAGTGAATGTCCATGTAATGAAGTGTAAACACCCACATTATAAGCCTGAAACAAGAAGTTAAAATTTGAATGTAGTGAATGTCCATGTAATCAAGTGTAAATACCCACATTATAAGTCTGAAACAAGAAGTTAAAATTTGAATGTAGTGAATGTCCATGTAATGAAGTGTAAACACCCACATTATAAGCCTGAAACAAGAAGTTAAAATTTGAATGTAGTGAATGTCCATGTAATGAAGTGTAAATACCCACATTATAAGCCTGAAACAAGAAGTTAAAATTTGAATGTAGTGAATGTCCATGTAATGAAGTGTAAATACCCACATTATAAGCCTGAAACAAGAAGTTAAAATTTGAATGTAGTGAATGTCCATGTAATGAAGTGTAAACACCCACATTATAAGCCTGAAACAAGAAGTTAAAATTTGAATGTAGTGAATGTCCATGTAATCAAGTGTAAATACCCACATTATAAGTCTGAAACAAGAAGTTAAAATTTGAATGTAGTGAATGTCCATGTAATGAAGTGTAAATACCCACATTATAAGTCTGAAACAAGAAGTTAAAATTTGAATGTAGTGAATGTCCATGTAATGAAGTGTAAACACCCACATTATAAGTCTGAAACAAGAAGTTTCATGAATTTTGACTTTAACTTTTTCTTTCTGAAGTTTTTCCATTTCATAAATATCAGATGAGAATATAATAGGTTAATTTTAAAAGTTTGCTTGTTATCTAGGATACTGATTGAAGTAAACTGCAACTAAACTTAAGTATGAACATGTTAAATATACATTAGCTAACATTAACCAATCAACACTTCATTTTTATATTGAAGGAATTGTAACTGTTCATGCAGTAACTGGTATAGATAAAAATTTTATAAATTGACTTCAGTAGAATTGTACTTTTTGTTTTATATGCCATACTTAATTACTTTCACAGAGTTATATAAATTTTAGGAAAACTAGACTGCAGCCTATAGGTAAATGTATATTAAAAATGCTTACATAAACAATTAATAGCAAAGATTAAACCAATAATCTTTCTTTCATCTGTGAAGATAATTGATGCATAAATGTGAGATAACTGGTACATTCAATGCTGTAATCACACTGATAATGTTTCATCTGTAAATACTGAGATAACTGATATATATTGCAACACTAAAATAATTTTTATGTTAACTGTAAAAGTAAAACATATGATAATTATTCATGTGAGCAATAGGTTTCAACTTATATAAAATAAATGTTATTTATAAAACTATTATGTTTCCACAAAGTTTGAAAGAATTGAATAACTCATTTCAATTGATAAAGTAAGTATCAGCATAAACATCTTATATAACCACAAGTACATTGTCAGGATAGTACTTAATGTGCTGAATGTTGATAAATATTTTCCAGCTTAAATCCAGATGAACATTTAACACTTTATGAACATCAAACTGTGTAGTTAAAATACTGTTTTCTTACAGGAATGTAATTGCAATCCTCTTGGTGTTTATCGTGGTAACTTGCAGTGTGACCTTTTGACTGGGATGTGTCCGTAAGTAACTTGTATAACGATGTTTTCACTAGAATCTCTGATTTATACCTTCTCACTAGGATCTGTAACTAAGTCTGTAAATTATACCTTCAGACTAGGAGCTGTAGGTAATTGTGTAAGTTATATCTCTAGACTGATATCTGTAAGTAAGTATATAAGCTGTACCTCCTGACTAGGATCTGTAAGTAAGTGTAATTGTGTAAGTTATACCTCTAGATTAATATCTGTAAGTAAATATGTGAGCTTTACCTCCTGACTAGGATCTGTAAGTAACTATGTAAGTTATATATCTAGACTAATATCTATAACTAATTACGTAAACTGTACCTTCTGACAAGCATCTGTAAATAAATATATAGGTTATATTTACTAAGATCTGTAACTGTAGTAAGAAAAACTTTAGTATGTAAAATTAGCATTCAACAATCTAATTTAAATAGTGAAACCTTCTGTACCATTAAAATTTGTGCTTGAGAACAATTGAACCAGTGATTGAAACATTAAACCTGTTTTTAAAATATTTATTTTTTACTGTAAAAGTTGTAACTTGTAATGAAATAATACTGTTCAATAATATTTCTTTTGAATAGAAAATTGAAATTGAATTTGACTATTTAAAATGTCTTATTATTGATTTCTAGGTGTAAATCGAATGTTGTTGGGCGTAAATGTGATCGTTGCAAACCAGGCTATTGGGGATTTCCCAACTGTAGACTTTGTAACTGTGATCTTCGGGGAACAACTGAAAACATCTGTGATCAACGAACTGCAGAATGTTTCTGTAAGGTAAGGAAGATGAAGCAGTGCTGTTGATTGTTATTGTAAGATAAGGAAGATGGAGAAGTACTGTTGATTATTATTATAATGTAAGAAAGATAGGATGGAGTGCTGTTGATTGTCATTGTAAGGTAAGATAGATGGGAAGGAATGTTGTTGATTGTAATTGTAAGGTAAGGAAGATGGAGAAGTACTGTTGATTATTATTATAATGTAAGAAAGATAGGATGGAGTGCTGTGGATTGTCATTGTAAGGTAAGATAGATGGGAAGGAATTTGTTGATTGTAATTGTAAGGTAAGATAGATGGGAAGGAGTGTTATTAAATGGTATTGTAAGGTAAGATAGATGGGAAGGAGTGTTATTAAATGGTATTGTAAGGTAAGATAGATGGGAAGGAGTGTTATTAAATGTTATTGTAAGGTAAGATAGATGGGAAGAGAGTGTTATTAAATGGTATTGTAAGGCAAGATAGATGGGAATGAGTGTTATTAAACGTTACTGTAAAGGTAAGATAGATGGGAAGGAGATGTTATTAAACGGTACATGTAAAGGCAAGATAGATGGGAAGAGCGTTATTAAACGTTACTGTAAGGTAAGATAGATGGGAAGGAGTGTTATTAAACGGTATTGTAAAATAAGATAGACGGGAAGAGTGTTATTAAATATTATTACTGTAAGTAAGATAGATAGGAATGAGTGTTAATAAACGTTACTGTAAGAGCAAGATAGATGGGAAAGAGAGATGTTGTTGATTATAACTATAAGGCAAGATAGATAGGAAGGAGTGTTGTTGATCGGTAACTGTATAAAGCAAGATAGACGGGAAAAGAGTATTGTTGATCGGTAGTATAAAGTAAGATAGATGGGAAGAGTGTTATTAAATGTTACTGTAAGGCAAGATAGATGGAAATGAGCGTTATTGACTGTAACCGTAAGGTAAGATAGATAGGAAGGAGTGTTGTTGATAGTAACTGTAAAGATAGATAGGGAAGGAGTGTTGTTGATTAGTAATAGTAAAGGCAAGATAGACGGGAAGAGTGTTATTAAAACGTTATTGTAAGGCAAGATAGATGGAAAGAGTGTTATTAAATGTTATTGTAAGGTAAGATAGATGGGAAGGAGTGTTATTAAATGTTATTGTAAGGTAAGATAGATGGGAAGGAGTGTTATTAAATGGTATTGTAAGGTAAGATAGATGGGAAGGAGTGTTATTAAATGGTATTGTAAGGTAAGATAGATGGGAAGGAGTGTTGTTGAATGTTATTGTTAAGCTTGTTATTATTGCTGAATGTGACGTAAGCTAGCATGATACTGATAGATGTTAGAGTGATATAATACTATTGGATGTTACTGCAGTGTTAGACAATAATGTTGGACGTTACTGCAGTGTGAGACAATACTGTTGGACATTACTGCAGTGTGAGACAATACTATTGGATGTTACTGCACTGTGAGATAATACTATTGGATCTTACTGCAGTATAAGACAGTACTGTTGGATATTACTGCAGTGTGAGATAATACTATTGAATGTTACTGCAGTGTTAGATAATACTGTTGAACATTACTACAGTGTGAGACAATACTGTTGGACATTACTGCAGTGTGAGACAATACTATTGGATGTTACTGCACTGTGAGATAATACTATTGGATCTTACTGCAGTATAAGACAGTACTGTTGGATATTACTGCAGTGTGAGATAATACTATTGAATGTTACTGCAGTGTTAGATAATACTGTTGAACATTACTACAGTGTGAGACAATACTGTTGGACGTTACTGTAGTTTTAGATAATACTGTTGAACATTACTGCAGTGTGAGACAATACTGTTGGACGTTACTGCAGTTTGAGACAATACTATTGATGTTACTGCACTGTGAGATAATACTATTGGATCTTACTGCAGTATAAGACAGTACTGTTGGATATTACTGCAGTGTGAGATAATACTATTGAATGTTACTGCAGTGTTAGATAATACTGTTGAACATTACTACAGTGTGAGACAATACTGTTGGACGTTACTGCAGTGTTAGATAATACTATTGAATGTTACTGCAGTATAAGACAATACTGTTGGATATTACTGCAGTGTTAGATAATACT
This sequence comes from Tachypleus tridentatus, assembly GCF_004210375.1. Taxonomy (NCBI): domain Eukaryota; kingdom Metazoa; phylum Arthropoda; class Merostomata; order Xiphosura; family Limulidae; genus Tachypleus; species Tachypleus tridentatus. Next base: position 99,903,352 of record NC_134834.1, read on the forward strand.
ATTGAATGTTACTGCAGTGTTAGACAATACTGTTGGACGTTACTGCAGTGTGAGATAATACTATTGGACATTACTGCAGTGTGAGACAATACTATTGGATGTTACTGCACTGTGAGATAATACTATTGGATCTTACTGCAGTATAAGACAGTACTGTTGGATATTACTGCAGTGTGAGATAATACTATTGAATGTTACTGCAGTGTGAGATAATACTGTTGAACATTACTACAGTGTGAGACAATACTGTTGGACGTTACTGTAGTTTTAGATAATACTGTTGAACATTACTGCAGTGTGAGACAATACTGTTGGACGTTACTGCAGTTTGAGACAATACTATTGATGTTACTGCACTGTGAGATAATACTATTGGATCTTACTGCAGTATAAGACAGTACTGTTGGATATTACTGCAGTGTGAGATAATACTATTGAATGTTACTGCAGTGTTAGATAATACTGTTGAACATTACTACAGTGTGAGACAATACTGTTGGATGTTACTGCAGTGTTAGATAATACTATTGAATGTTACTGCAGTATAAGACAATACTGTTGGATATTACTGCAGTGTTAGATAATACTATTGAATGTTACTGCAGTGTTAGACAATACTGTTGGACGTTACTGCAGTGTGAGATAATACTATTGGATGTTACTGCAGTGTGAGATAATACTATTGGATGTTACTGCACTGTGATATAATACTATTGGATGTTACTGCACTGTGAGATAATACTTTTGTATGTTACTGCACTGTGAGATAATACTATTGGATGTTACTGCAGTATGAGACAATACTATTGGATGTTACTGCACTGTGAGATAATACTTTTATTTTGTTGATTTAAAGTAAGATAAATTATGTTGTTGAATATTAGTTCAGTAATGTATTGAATATTAGTTTAGGGTGATATAATAATATTGTATATTAAAGTTCAGTAATAAGTGTTGAATATTAGTGTTAGGTAACACAGAATATTAGTTTTGAGAAGAATCCTTCATTGAGCAAGCTTTAGAAAACAGTAAAATAATGTGTGACAGTGAACTCTGAAGTAATGAATTGGTATGCAAATGAAAATAAATCCTGAGAATTAGAAAGACAGCTCATCAGACATCAGCTCCTGTCTTGAACTAAACTAACTATAAAATTGTTCAAAAGGCATTGTTGCTGTATGTTTCTCTTCCAAGGGAATTTATTTTTTATTTAATATTGTTTACAGGAGAATGTGTATGGCCATTTCTGTGAACAGTGTAAACCAGGAACTTTTCATCTTGAAGAGAATAATCCACTGGGTTGCACAAAATGTTTCTGTTTTGGAGCTACAGACCGTTGTAGTAGTGCATATATGTTTAAATCTGAGGTGAGTTAACATGCAAGTTTGTAAATTTTACAGCATGTGGTGAGGCCAAAACTACTCATGTGTGCAGTGTTATAAGAATATGTTGTGTAGAATACATCATAAGGTTAGGTCATGGTTAGTTCCATGTCTGAAGTTGTTAGGATGTATTGTGTAGATTACATTGTAAGTTGTGGTGAAGGACTGTGAAACTTTAGTATATGTTCAACATTGCTTTGTATTTTAGGGTTATGTTATACATTACTTTGTACTCTAGGATTGTAGCAACTTAGTACATTATATTCTGTCAGTAGTTATCACAGGAAAGGAGAATTGTGTTATATTGAGAGTTATGTTGTTTCAAAGGTTGCGAACATGAATGGTTGGAAGGGTGTAGGCCTAGTGATTGACAGCCAAGTTGGAAAGGTTAATCTTCACACTGAGATTGAAGAATCTGGTTCAACAGTGAGAGCATACATACCTGAAGAGCTTCCCACTGGTACTTTGTTTTACTTTAAAGCTCCATCTATTTATCTTGGGAATATGGTAAGTTAGTTTTCTCAGACATTAGCTTTTTGTTGGATGCTGATTAAATGATCTCTTGTTAGAATACGTGTGTGTGCTAATGTTGGTTAAGTACTCATTACTCTTTTGGTGGATCACTGGACAGATTATGGAAATATAATGATAACATGTGGGCTTCAGTTTCCTCCTGTAGAGAGATGGCCACTTGTGTAGTTTTTAGTTTAGAGAGATGGCCACTTGTGTAGTTTTTAGTTTAGAGAGATGGCCACTTGTGTAGTTTTTAGTTTAGAGAGATGGCCACTTGTGTAGTTTTTAGTTTAGAGAGATGGCCACTTGTGTAGTTTTTAGTTTAGAGAGATGGCCACTTGTGTAGTTTTTAGTTTAGAGAGATGGCCAATTGTGTAGTTTTTAGTTTAGAGAGATGGCCACTTGTGTAGTTTTTAGTTTAGAGAGATGGCCACTTGTGTAGTTTTAGTTTAGAGAGATGGCCACTTGTGTAGTTTTAGTTTAGAGAGATGGCCACCTGTGTAGTTTTAGTTTAGAGATGGCCACTTGTGTAGTTTTTAGTTTAGAGAGATGGCCACCTGTGTAGTTTTAGTTTAGAGAGATGGCCACCTGTGTAGTTTTAGTTTAGAGAGATGGCCACCTGTGTAGTTTTAGTTTAGAGAGATGGCCACCTGTGTAGTTTTAGTTTAGAGAGATGGCCAATGTGTAGTTTTTAGTTTAGAGAGATGGCCAATTGTGTAGTTTTAGTTTAGAGAGATGTGCAATTGTGTGTAGTTTTAGTTTAGAGAGATGGCCACTTGTGTAGTTTTTAGTTTAGAGAGATGGCCACTTGTGTAGTTTTAGTTTAGAGAGATGTAATTGTGTAGTTTTTTAGTTTAGAGAGATGGCCACTTGTGTAGTTTTTAGTTTAGAGAGATGGCCAATTGTGTAGTTTTTAGTTTAGAGAGATGGCCACTTGTGTAGTTTTAGTTTAGAGAGATGGCCACTTGTGTAGTTTTAGTTTAGAGATAGCCACTTGTGTAGTTTTAGTTTAGAGAGATGGCCAATTGTGTAGTTTTTAGTTTAGAGAGATGGCCAATTGTGTAGTTTTTAGTTTAGAGAGATGGCCAATTGTGTAGTTTTTAGTTTAGAGAGATGGTTAATTGTATAGTTTTTAGTTTAGAGAGATGGTTAATTGTATAGTTTTTAGTTTAGAGAGATGGCCAATTGTGTAGTTTTTAGTTTAGAGAGATGGCCAATTGTGTAGTTTTTAGTTTAGAGAGATGGCCAATTGTGTAGTTTTTAGTTTAGAGAGATGGCCACTTGTGTAGTTTTTAGTTTAGAGAGATGGCCACTTGTGTAGTTTTTAGTTTAGAGAGATGGCCACTTGTGTAGTTTTTAGTTTATCAAAAAACTGTTTTTATAGTTTTTTGATATAATTTGAAGAACTTTGGAAGTCATTGCTAAGTGAATGCATGTCAGCTGTGTGGTACAGGTAGAGTAGATGTGAGAGTGAATGTTTATTAAATATTAATTAACTGTACGGTGTTGGTAGAGAGGGTGTGAGAGTGATTGTTCAGTAAATATTAGTTAACTATGTGGTATTGGTAGAGTAGGTGGTGAGTGATTGTTCAGTAAACATTAGTTAACTATGTGGTATTGGTAGAGAAGGTGGTGAGTGATTGTTCAGTGAATATTAGTTAACTATGTGGTATTGGTAGAGTAGGTGGTGAGTGATTGTTCAGTAAATATTAGTTAACTATGTGGTATTGGTAGAGTAGGTGGTGAGTGATTGTTCAGTAAACATTAGTTAACTATGTGGTATTGGTAGAGAAGGTGGTGAGTGATTGTTCAGTAAACATTAGTTAACTATGTGGTATTGCTAGAGAGGGTGGTGAGTGATTGTTCAGTGAATATTAGTTAACTATGTGGTATTGGTAGAGTAGGTGGTGAGTGATTGTTCAGTAAACATTAGTTAACTATGTGGTATTGGTAGAGCAGGTGGTGAGTGATTGTTCAGTGAACATTAGTTAACTATGTGGTATTGCTAGAGAGGGTGGTGAGTGATTGTTCAGTGAATATTAGTTAACTATGTGGTATTGGTAGAGTAGGTGGTGAGTGATTGTTCAGTAAACATTAGTTAACTATGTGGTATTGGTAGAGCAGGTGGTGAGTGATTGTTCAGTGAACATTAGTTAACTATGTGGTATTGGTAGAGTAGGTGGTGAGTGATTGTTCAGTGAATATTAGTTAACTATGTGGTGTTGGTAGAGTAGGTGGTGAGTGATTGTTCAGTAAATATTAGTTAACTATGTGGTATTGGTAGAGTAGGTGGTGAGTGATTGTTCAGTAAACATTAGTTAACTATGTGGTATTGGTAGAGCAGGTGGTGAGTGATTGTTCAGTAAACATTAGTTAACTATGTGGTATTGGTAGAGCAGGTGGTGAGTGATTGTTCAGTAAACATTAGTTAACTATGTGGTATTGGTAGAGTAGGTGGTGAGTGATTGTTCAGTGAACATTAGTTAACTATGTGGTATTGGTAGAGTAGGTGGTGAGTGATTGTTCAGTAAACATTAGTTAACTATGTGGTATTGGTAGAGCAGGTGGTGAGTGATTGTTCAGTAAACATTAGTTAACTATGTGGTATTGGTAGAGCAGGTGGTGAGTGATTGTTCAGTAAACATTAGTTAACTATGTGGTATTGGTAGAGTAGGTGGTGAGTGATTGTTCAGTAAACATTAGTTAACTATGTGGTATTGCTAGAGAGGGTGTGAGAGTGATTGTTCAGTGAATATTAGTTAACTATGTGGTATTGGTAGAGTAGGTGGTGAGTGATTGTTCAGTAAACATTAGTTAACTATGTGGTATTGGTAGAGCAGGTGGTGAGTGATTGTTCAGTGAACATTAGTTAACTATGTGGTATTGGTAGAGTAGGTGGTGAGTGATTGTTCAGTGAATATTAGTTAACTATGTGGTGTTGGTAGAGTAGGTGGTGAGTGATTGTTCAGTAAATATTAGTTAACTATGTGGTATTGGTAGAGTAGGTGGTGAGTGATTGTTCAGTAAACATTAGTTAACTATGTGGTATTGGTAGAGCAGGTGGTGAGTGATTGTTCAGTAAACATTAGTTAACTATGTGGTATTGGTAGAGCAGGTGGTGAGTGATTGTTCAGTAAACATTAGTTAACTATGTGGTATTGGTAGAGTAGGTGGTGAGTGATTGTTCAGTGAACATTAGTTAACTATGTGGTATTGGTAGAGTAGGTGGTGAGTGATTGTTCAGTAAACATTAGTTAACTATGTGGTATTGGTAGAGTAGGTGGTGAGTGATTGTTCAGTAAACATTAGTTAACTATGTGGTATTGGTAGAGCAGGTGGTGAGTGATTGTTCAGTAAACATTAGTTAACTATGTGGTATTGGTAGAGTAGGTGGTGAGTGATTGTTCAGTAAACATTAGTTAACTATGTGGTATTGCTAGAGAGGGTGTGAGAGTGATTGTTCAGTGAATATTAGTTAACTATGTGGTATTGGTAGAGAGGGTGTGAGAGTGATTGTTCAGTAAACATTAGTTAACTATGTGGTATTGGTAGAGTAGGTGGTGAGTGATTGTTCAGTGAATATTAGTTAACTATGTGGTATTGGTAGAGTAGGTGGTGAATGATTGTTCAGTAAATATTAGTTAACTATGTGGTATTGGTAGAGCAGGTGGTGAGTGATTGTTCAGTAAACATTAGTTAACTATGTGGTATTGGTAGAGAGGGTGGTGAGTGATTGCTCAGTAAATATTAGTTAACTATGTGGTATTGGTAGAGTAGGTGGTGAGTGATTGTTCAGTAAACATTAGTTAACTATGTGGTATTGGTAGAGAGGGTGGTGAGTGATTGTTCAGTAAACATTAGTTAACTATGTGGTATTGGTAGAGTAGGTGGTGAGTGATTGTTCAGTAAACATTAGTTAACTATGTGGTATTGGTAGAGCAGGTGGTGAGTGATTGTTCAGTAAACATTAGTTAACTATGTGGTATTGGTAGAGCAGGTGGTGAGTGATTGTTCAGTAAATATTAGTTAACTATGTGGTATTGGTAGAGTAGGTGGTGAGTGATTGTTCAGTAAACATTAGTTAACTATGTGGTATTGGTAGAGCAGTTGGTGAGTGATTGTTCAGTAAACATTAGTTAACTATGTGGTATTGGTAGAGAGGGTGGTGAGTGATTGTTCAGTAAACATTAGTTAACTATGTGGTATTGGTAGAGTAGGTGGTGAGTGATTGTTCAGTAAACATTAGTTAACTATGTGGTATTGGTAGAGCAGGTGGTGAGTGATTGTTCAGTAAACATTAGTTAACTATGTGGTATTGGTAGAGCAGGTGGTGAGTGATTGTTCAGTAAATATTAGTTAACTATGTGGTATTGGTAGAGTAGGTGGTGAGTGATTGTTCAGTAAATATTAGTTAACTATGTGGTATTGGTAGAGTAGGTGGTGAGTGATTGTTCAGTAAACAATAGGTTACTTTGTAGTAATTTCAGAGTAGGTATAAATGTGAATATTAATCTTGTTTAAGTGAATTTTATTATAGTGTCAGAGCATTTTCAGGATTGATTACCGATAAAACAATAGTTAATAATGTTGCATTGTGTTTGTAGTTTTTTTTTGTGTTATAGTTAAGAGAATGAATATTTATTGGAGACAACATGTTAATAAGACTAGCTAGTGAATGAAGAATTAAGTTAATTACAGTAAAAACAGATATTTGGTATAAAATTAATTACATAATATTGTGTCATTTATTCCTGCCCTAATTTTGATTTGTAAATGATTTATATAAGTAATGTTTAAAAATTAAACTTCATCAAGTTACTTTAGTTCTTACTATAGCAGTTGTTGTTCGTAGAATTTGATAATATGAATTGTGTTTTGGTCACCACAGAGTGGAAACGTAATTATGTATATATATAATATATATATATATATTTTAGTGAAAATTAATACATTTTGATAAAGTTAAGTAAACAAAATCACAAGGAAGGACTGCATTAAAACTTTGATAATATATGATAGAAAAATTAAGGTTTAGAAAGCACCAGTACCAGTTTTAAATTACAGAGATATTGTTAATTGAAATTCCTTATTGTCTCTGTTGTTCATTACTTAAAACCATGATACCAGTTCTTTACAATTTATGTTTATTTATAGTTTTGAACTTATATTGAGATTCATAACACTTCTCTAATATGTTTCCAGATCACAGCTTATGGAGGACAGTTATCATACACTGTCACAACTGTTGTTGATCAACAAAAGACATTTGGTGGGTTAGTAGGACCTGATGTGGTTTTGATAGTAAGTATTGGACTATTGTAAAACGTGATTATTATTTTCAATATTTTCTTATACATAGAACCAGTACAGGTTAACAACACAGACTTCAATACATCTGTTTAGTTTTAAACCTGTAAAGTTTTTAACAGCAGAGACTTCTATTTGCCTGTTTACATTTTGTGTTTAATTTCAGTCTGAACTTTTGATTTAACCCTAAATTAATCATGTTTTATATATAATAGGACACTTTGGTTGGATTTACTTATTTAATGTTATTATTTTTCCAATATTTAATTCTAAATTAACCAAGCTGGCTATATAATAAAACACTTTGAGTGAATGACCCACTAATGGATTCATTAAAATATAAAGATATGTTTACATTTTGCTTTTAATAAGTTTCGGTATTGTCTAGTCACTACACAAGAGTACCAACAGCTTTATCAATAGTTAGGGCTAAGTCTAGCAATACATACAACATTCTCTTCAGTGTTAATGCATGATTGTTAGCCTGAGGGAAGCTGTTTGTTTTTTTGTGTTTTTTTTTCTAGAAGTGTTGAATGTGTGATCATTTCCTTGGTTCAACAGTTTAATAATAAGCCAGATGGAATCTGTTTGATTGTTTCTGGAGGTGTTGAATGTGTGATCATTTCTTTGTATTAACAGTTTAATAATAAGCCAGATGGAATCTGTTTGATTGTTTCTGGAGGTGTTGAATGTGTGATCATTTCTTTGTATTAACAGTTTAATAATAAGCCAGATGGAATCTGTTTGATTGTTTCTGGAGGTGTTGAATGTGTGATCATTTCTTTGTATTAACAGTTTAATAATAAGCCAGATGGAATCTGTATGATTGTTTCTGGAGGTGTTGAATGTGTGATCATTTCTTTGTATTAACAGTTTAATAATAAGCCAGATGGAATCTGTTTGATTGTTTCTGGAGGTGTTGAATGTGTGATCATTTCTTTGTATTAACAGTTTAATAATAAGCCAGATGGAATCTGTTTGATTGTTTCTGGAGGTGTTGAATGTGTGATCATTTCTTTGTATTAACAGTTTAATAATAAGCCAGATGGAATCTGTTTGATTGTTTCTGGAGGTGTTGAATGTGTGATCATTTCTTTGTATTAACAGTTTAATAATAAGCCAGATGGAATCTGTTTGATTGTTTCTGGAGGTGTTGAATGTGTGATCATTTCTTTGTATTAACAGTTTAATAATAAGCCAGATGGAATCTGTTTGATTGTTTCTGGAGGTGTTGAATGTGTGATCATTTCTTTGTATTAACAGTTTAATAATAAGCCAGATGGAATCTGTTTGATTGTTTCTGGAGGTGTTGAATGTGTGATCATTTCTTTGTATTAACAGTTTAATAATAAGCCAGATGGAATCTGTATGATTGTTTCTGGAGGTGTTGAATGTGTGATCATTTCTTTGTATTAACAGTTTGATAATAAGCCAGATGGAATCTGTTTGATTGTTTCTGGAGGTGTTGAATGTGTGATCATTTCTTTGTATTAACAGTTTAATAATAAGCCAGATGGAATCTGTTTGATTGTTTCTGGAGGTGTTGAATGTGTGATCATTTCTTTGTATTAACAGTTTAATAATAAGCCAGATGGAATCTGTTTGATTGTTTCTGGAGGTGTTGAATGTGTGATCATTTCTTTGTATTAACAGTTTAATAATAAGCCAGATGGAATCTGTTTGATTGTTTCTGGAGGTGTTGAATGTGTGATCATTTCTTTGTATTAACAGTTTAATAATAAGCCAGATGGAATCTGTTTGATTGTTTCTGGAGGTGTTGAATGTGTGATCATTTCTTTGTATTAACAGTTTAATAATAAGCCAGATGGAATCTGTATGATTGTTTCTGGAGGTGTTGAATGTGTGATCATTTCTTTGTATTAACAGTTTAATAATAAGCCAGATGGAATCTGTTTGATTGTTTCTGGAGGTGTTGAATGTGTGATCATTTCTTTGTATTAACAGTTTGATAATAAGCCAGATGGAATCTGTTTGATTGTTTCTGGAGGTGTTGAATGTGTGATCATTTCTTTGTATTAACAGTTTAATAATAAGCCAGATGGAATCTGTTTGATTGTTTCTGGAGGTGTTGAATGTGTGATCATTTCTTTGTATTAACAGTTTAATAATAAGCCAGATGGAATCTGTTTGATTGTTTCTGGAGGTGTTGAATGTGTGATCATTTCTTTGTATTAACAGTTTAATAATAAGCCAGATGGAATCTGTTTGATTGTTTCTGGAGGTGTTGAATGTGTGATCATTTCTTTGTATTAACAGTTTAATAATAAGCCAGATGGAATCTGTTTGATTGTTTCTGGAGGTGTTGAATGTGTGATCATTTCTTTGTATTAACAGTTTAATAATAAGCCAGATGGAATCTGTTTGATTGTTTCTGGAGGTGTTGAATGTGTGATCATTTCTTTGTATTAACAGTTTAATAATAAGCCAGATGGAATCTGTTTGTTTGTTTCTAGAAGTGTTAAATGTGCAATTCTTTCTTTGTATTAACAGTTTTATAATAATCCAGATAGAACCTATTTGTTTGTTTTTAGAATGGTTTAAGGTAGGTTCCTTTCTGTTTCAACAGCTTGCTCATTAACATTAAGGAACTTGGCAGTATGTTTAAGAACTGTTTATTATATTATCTTCTTGGTTTTGACAGTTGTGGGAAATTAAGTTTCTTGTATTTCTTCCCTGACGTGCTGCCACCTGTTGACACTTTATAATTTCATGTATTATCAAACAATATGAAATTGAGAAACAACTGCTTGTTAGATAATAGATATGTTTTGTACAATGTTTGTTCTGTAACAGTGAGACAAGATCACATAATACGTTTAATGCACAAGGGCATTCAAAGTAAATTAATCACATAATTTGGTTTGTGATACTAGCTCTCTCTGATTTTAAATATAATCAACTTAATACAAATATAATGACACTCTTTATGCCTTATAAATATTAGATTGTAATTATTTTTTATTCCCAGTGCTTCTGGATTGTTTTCCTTTTTTTATATTTCTCAATATTTACTGATATAATATTTTTTGGTATTTCTCTATATTCACTGATATAATATTTTCTTGGTATTTCTCTATATTCACTGATATAATATTTTCTTGGTATTTCTCGATATTCACTGATATAACATTTTTTTGGTATTTCTCGATATTCACTGATATAACACTTTTTTGGTATTTCTCTATATTCACTAATATAACATTATTTTTGGTATTTCTCTATGTTCACTGATATAACATTTTTTATGGGTATTTCTCTATATTCACTGTTATAACATTATTTTTGGGTATTTCTCTATATTCACTGTTATAACATTATTTTTGGGTATTTCTCTATATTCACTGTTATAACATTTTTATGGGTATTTCTCTATATTCACTGTTATAACATTTTTTTGGTATTTCTCTATATTCACTGATATCATATTTTTTTTGGTATTTCTATATATTCACTGATATAATATTTTTTTTGGTATTTCTCTATATTCACTGATATAATATTTTTTGGTATTTCTTTATATTCACTGTTATAACATTTTTTTGGTATTTCTCTATATTCACTGATATAACAATTTTGTGGTATTTCTTTATATTCACTGTTATAACATTTTTTTGGTATTTCTCTATATTCACTGATATAACAATTTTGTGGTATTTCTCTATATTCACTGATATAATATTTTTTGGTATTCTCTATATTCACTGATATAACATTTTTGAAGTTTATTGTGTATTATTTTTAAATCATGTTTATTTACACTTTTCTCTTTTCTTCATGTTTTTGTTATCTGGTCATTATTTTCCAACCTGTTTCACCTATATTGAAACTCTGCAGTCTAAACATTATACATTGTAATTATAATTTCATCCACCATTGAAGGTGGACAGTGGTTATGTTTTCAGGGCTGAATGTATTTGGATGGAAGTTAGTATACATATGAACTATGATCCAATTTACAAGATAATAATTTTTGGATTGTCAAGGTCGCAAAGGTCCCTTTCTGTTAACATGGTGACTAACTTTCACACTATCATTGTTCTAAAACACAGCCAGAAATGATCAAATTTTGATGAAAAGTGGTAGATGTACATAGAGTATTATTTATCATTGTCCTGCAAAAAATGGCCAATATCTGTTTTTAATGATTGATATATGGACAGATTTTGATATTTTGTTATAACTGAATATAATCACCACTGCATGACAGAGACATGATCTCTACTGAGTGTCCCTCTAGTTTTAGTTTTATATTTAATTTGTGTTTTTTGCTTTATTTGCACCCTAATCTAATTAATTGTTCAGTAGTAACACCTACAAATGGTACTTATCCATATATATGTTTCTTCTCTTGTTCTTTCTTCATTTTCTTATCAGTTCTCTTGTTGTTTTTTAAGTGTTGGTTTTGTATTTATTGTGTCATTAATTATGCTCACATGCTACTCAGTTTTTCTTTTAAAACATTCTCATATGAATGAATTTTGTTTATCATTGGTGCATATTCTGAGTACTCTTATTATTTATCCTTTTAATGTTCCTTTATCTTTTTATGGTGTTGGAAATCATTTTACATCAGTCTCCTTTTGGTGAATTCTCAAACTAAATGTTTCTTTTCTCTTTATGTTCACATTTTATATAATAATTTTCATCTTTTTCTATTGAGAACTTTTTTTGTATTTTGCATGTTGATGTGTTCAAAATTCATGTAAGTTTATTTTCTTTAAAGTCACATAGGATATTATCAGCAGATCTCTGCCAGAAATATTGTGGAAATATAGCTGTATTAATGGGCTCTATGCTGATTGATTGAATGCAATTGAAATTTGAGTGTACTTTTACTTTAAATATTTTACTTGATCATATCTCACTGTTAGAGATTAAACATTATACAGAATTAAATCTATTAGCCAACTAATTGCTATTTCAAAACTTCATATTGCATTTTCGTTAATTGGCAACCCATTTAAAAGTGATTAGATATATTATCCTATCATTACGAACTTATTACATTAATAATAACTTACATTTTGTGTAAGTTTAAACTACACTGTATGATATAATTTAGTGATCACACAGTATTGGTTGTGTAGGATATTTGTTATTGATTGATTTGTGATTGTAAACATACATTACCAATGTAAAGGAAGATGGTAATCATTAGTATCACTTGAACAGACAACACTGTGACTGGATTTATTATTATAAAACATGTAAATGTAACTTGTACAGATTTTCACGTGTAGCTTGTATTTGTCTGTTAATTAAACTGTTTCTTGAGTACATTGTGTGTTTTATATAAAATTAATAAAATGAGTTTTTCAAGGCTATTGTAGATGACCTAATTGTCATGTTACTAACACTACAGATTGGCCTGTTGGTTCCCAACATAGGGCCGTATCAAACATTGCATCTGCAGATTGTTATTACATTTGCATGTTAAGAACAATCATTGTCTTGATGCTATGTTACATTAATTCAGGGTTTGAGACTTTTCCATTAAGAATCATCTTTCTTTTATTCATTTTGTTCTTCTGATGTCAGAGCAGTTTGACTCATCATGGAATGTGCAATTCCTTCCTTGTCTCAGTGCTGGTATGGTCCATTGTTCAACATTTTTTCGACTTCTACATAAGTAGTTTTATCATCTAAATTATTAACAATTTTTAAAATTATGATATTGTAGACTAATGACGAAGTTTATTCATTTATCAGAATATTTCTGATGTACTGTGAATAATGCACTTATTTTTGTTATTCACAAAATTGGAACTGGTAATGAGATGTAAGTACAGTTGGGAACACCATTTATGGTTATACTGTTTAGTTTGATATTTTTGTTTTGTTGTTTGTTTTATGTTGTTGATTTATTTTATTTGTTTATTTATTCTTGTTTCATAACTTTGTGTTGAGTAATTTTATGTGTCAACATTAATAAAAACACACCATGTTAGTAATCTGTTACCATATTGTACTTTGTAAATTCTGATATCAAAAAATATACTGTCTTTGAACAATCCTAGGATGACATTGTTAATTAATCTGTTGTCTTGGACCTTGATTCCAGTTCACAACAGGAATCTGAAGGTGGTGTGTAAAAAAATTCAATTAAAATATCAACTGATTTACTGTCTCTTTCTTACTAGAATAGAGAAACAGCTTTATGTTACCAATAAATGATCACCCTCATGAATCTCCTCCATCTTATAATGGTAGTGGCTATCATCATCATCCTGGTTAATACCCTCAATTATGACCAAATAGGTCATCTTGTCTTTGGATACATTCTTCCAATTTTGATCAGTTGAACTTGTATCCTTGTCTGAGGATGGATTATCTTTCTTGGTGGGTAGAATATGTGAGAAATTATATTATAACTATTTCTCACTTCAGTTGCAGGTGTCTTGTTGACATGTAATCATTACATATATTATCATTGTCCACTTATTACATCACACACTTCTATTAGTACTAATGTTTACATTCTTGAGCAGTCATCTGGTCTAAGATTAAGACTACAATGTATGATGTAATTCAACATTATGTTATATTGTTGTATGAGGTGTTTATTGTTTTGTGGTGTGAATTATTCTACATGTTTTAATGTGTACTGAACTGCAATATGCAAATACATCACTATTAAGGAAAGGGCAAAGTTTTGATAGTAGTTTTGGTATTAGTACTTTTTGTGGAGGCAATGTCATATAGGTGATAATCTACCAGTGCCTGATCAACTTTCAATATTCAATATCACTTGTCCAATACCTATGAATTATTGTGTGTAACTCGTTTTAACATGTTAATAAACAGTTTTTGGTGTGACTTTATTGAGCCAGTTAACTGTAGATGATCTACATGCCATGTCTTATGGTACGGATTGAGCTTACTTTAAGGTTGAAGAAACCTGACAGTGTGTTAAAAATTGTTTTTCAACTTCTTTCCTGATATGTAAACAGTTTTTTAACCATTACATTTAAGAATTGTTTGTTGTATCATCTTTCTGATATAAACAGTTTGTTGATATCCTAAAGAAAACAAGCAGTATGTTTAAGAATTATTGTATCATCTTTCTGATATAAACAGTTTCTTGTTTATCCTGATGAAAACAAAGCAGTATGTTAAAGAATTGTTTATTGTATCATCTTTCTGATATAAACAGTTTCTTGTTTATCCTGATGAAAACAAAGCAGTATGTTAAAGAATTGTTTATTGTATCATCTTTCTGATATCAACAGTTTCTTGTTTATCCTGATGAAAACAAAGCAGTATGTTAAAGAATTGTTTATTGTATCATCTTTCTGATATCAACAGTTTCTTGTTTATCATAAAGAAAACAAACAGTATGTTAAAGAATTGTCTGTTGTATTAATTTTTCTGGTCTAAATAATTTGATTATTAACCTTCAGGGGATCATGCATTACATTCAATAATTAATTATAGTTTGATCATTTCCGGAGTCATACACTCATAAAAGTGTGCAACATTTTGTTAGCATTACTGTTTTATACACAACTTTATATGGTGGTTGTAGGGCAACAATGTTACCTTAGTGCATGGCCACTTGGAACAGCCTGCGGCAAACCTTCCTCTTGAAGTCACAGTGGACATTCTTGAGGTGAGTTTTTGATTGAGTCTGTTGTAAATCATAAACTTTGGGAAATTGTTATGTTATTATTTTTATGTGAGTAGTTAATGACTATATTCATCAATATAGTAAGGCCTGACTGACCTGTTTTAGGTTGATTTTTAATGTCTATCAGAGAAATTATTCAATGATGTATGAAATGTTGTGATGAGTAATAAACAAAGAAATTTATGTGTTTTGTTTATTTATGTAGAAAGTCTGGTAGTTATTAAAAAACAAAGATATTTATACCTATTATTTACTTATATAGAACATCTGGTAGTTATTAATAAATAAAGAAATTTATGGGTATTGTTTATTTATGTATAATATATAGTTCTTATTAGCAAAAGAAATTGATAGATATTGTTTATTTATGTAGAATATCTGGTTGTTATTAGAAAACAAAGAGGTTTATGGTTACAATTTTGTTTCAATGACATCTTATAGAGGACAGCAATAATATTTTTGTTTAAGTATATTTCCATTACTAAAAGAGTGTGTGAATATTTTTTGATGCAGACTGAATTTCGTCGACTTAGTGGCAGTGAGGTTTCAAGAGAACTGATGATGATGGTATTAGTGAATCTAGATGGTCTCTATATTCGAGGATCTTACTTTCAACCAGTTCAAGAAGTTCGGTGTGTAGATCAATGTTATTTGTCATCATGATGTACATCATTAAATAATTGTCATATTTACTTTCTTTTTAATTAATGTATGTCCTAAATGTCATAAAATAGACATTGTGAGATTTATTTGTTTTCTTTAGATTGATTAAGTTTCTTGTGAATATGATAGACCAATATACTGTGTAGTTTTGTCTTTTGATTGGCCAGTGTTTCAAGAACTTCAATGTCTGTATTGTTTTTTGATGTCACTGTGCTTTTAAATA
The DNA here is from genome assembly GCF_004210375.1 of Tachypleus tridentatus. NCBI lineage: Eukaryota > Metazoa > Arthropoda > Merostomata > Xiphosura > Limulidae > Tachypleus > Tachypleus tridentatus. The sequence continues at coordinate 99,919,088 of NC_134834.1, forward strand.
TTATAGCTGACTATTGTTTTCAGGATGGTTGGTGTTTTAAGGAACATAAGACAGCCATAATTCTAACTTATAAATTGAAATTAATTTCATGAGTTTTAAACTGCTATAAGATTTTCCTTTGTCTCTGTGATAAATGTGTCAATGGAAATGAATAGACATCTGTAACCCTTACATAATATTGAATATCTTTATGAAAGAAATAATAATTGTTATGGTTTTTCTTTTACATTAAGATTGGCCACTGTCATGTTAGATGCGGCTGTTGAAGGGCCCATTGCAGACAGCTCGCAAGCATTGAGAGTGGAGCGTTGTCAGTGCCCAGAACAATATCAAGGAACGTCATGTGAAGTAAGACCAGCTATTATTTTGACATGTAATTATTTAATTTAAAATATAAATGGAAGAAAGGATTTCATTTGGAAAGATGAATTCAGTAAAGTTTCTTTTGTGGAAATATTTCTATTAAATTATGTTGTTGAAAGTTTACTCTGTGAAAAGACAATATAGGCAGTGGTTTGGACCTGTGACCATTTAGAAACAGAGCTTAAAATATTGTTAATGTTGCCCTGTGCATGATGGAAATTCTGTGCCCCTCCTCAAAAACAAAATGTAATCTATTCTTACCTTAAACAAACCCTCAACAACTTGTCTCTAGTAAGAAATTTGTAAATAACCCCCGAGTGGTGTATGCTAATGAAGTGGTTCATTAGGTTTTATCAGAGTGGTGTATGCTAATGAAGTGATTCATTAGGTTTTATCAGAGTGGTGTATGCTAATGAAGTGATTCATTAGGTTTTATCAGAGTGGTGTATGCTAATGAAGTGATTCATTAGGTTTTATCAGAGTGGTGTATGCTAATGAAGTGATTCATTAGGTTTTATCAGAGTGGTCTATGCTAATGAAGTGATTCATTAGGTTTTATCAGAGTGGTCTATGCTAATGAAGTGGTTCATTAGGTTTTATCAGAGTGGTGTATGCTAATGAAGTGATTCATTAGGTTTTATCAGAGTGGTCTATGCTAATGAAGTGATTCATTAGGTTTTATCCGAGTGGTCTATGCTAATGAAGTGATTCATTAGGTTTTAAACTAGTGCTCAGTTATTATCTAAAATTAATAGTTAGCTACTTTGTAAGATATTTCATTTGTGGGAACTGAATGAAACTTACTGTTTTTTTAGATTTAGTGAAAGACACATTTTTATTTTGTTTAAGTTATTTGCAATTTCTTTGTTTACATTAAGACTTACATTTATAGTTCATACAATATCATTCATTTATGAAACTGTTTTGAGATTTTGGGTGTGTGTGGAATATATATAATATTTTGTATCTAGATGTTACTTGGGAGTTTCTGATCAGTAGTATAGAATGAACTTGATGTTATGTTAACATGTTTTGGAGACTAGGTTAAACTCAGAACATTGTAATATTGTTATTGTTTTATAGGTATCTATTAATTTAACTATGGATATAAGTAGTTCAGAATATATAAGTATTATACTTTCTTTGTAAACATTATCAACACAGATGATATAAGTTTTGATGTTACATTTTTATAGGAATGTGCACCTAGGTATTACCGAAGCAAGACAGGCCCTTACCTTGGATTCTGTCAGGAGTGTCAGTGCAACAACCATGCTGATAGCTGTGATGTGAACACTGGAGAATGTATGGTAAGTATATTGTAACATCTAAATTAAGTTGATAGTTTTGTTGTGACACATTGGATAATGTTTGGTAAGTATCTTTACTATGTAAATTATGCTGATAGCTGTGATGTGAACACTGGAGAATGTATGGTAAGTATATTGTAACATCTAAATTAAGTTGATAGTTTTGTTGTGACACATTGGATAATGTTTGGTAAGTATCTTTACTATGTAAATTATGCTGATAGCTGTGATGTGAACACTGGAGAATGTATGGTAAGTATATTGTAACATCTAAATTAAGTTGATAGTTTTGTTGTGACACATTGGATAATGTTTGGTAAGTATCTTTTACTATGTAAATTATGCTGATAGCTGTGATGTGAACACTGGAGAATGTATGGTAAGTATATTGTAACATCTAAATTAAGTTGATAGTTTTGTTGTGACACATTGGATAATGTTTGGTAAGTATCTTTTACTATGTAAATTATGCTGATAGCTGTGTTGTGATACTTTGGAGAACATTTAGTGTCTTACACCATTTAAATTAAACTGATAGTCTTGTTGTGACACACTGGATAATGGTTAGTATGTATCTTATGCTGTGTAGTCTAAATTGATAGCTATGTTGTAACACACTGAAGAATGTTCAGTAAGTATCTTATACCATGTAAATTAAATTGATAGTTGTTTTGTTACACATTGAAAAATCTTTAATATCTTGTGTCATATGAACTAATCTAATAGTTGTATTGTGACACACCAGAGAATGTTTAATATTATGTAAACTAATCTAATAGTTGTATTGTGACACACTGAAGAATGTTTAATACCATGTAAACTAATCTAAAAGTTGTGTTGTGAAATACTGGAGAATTTTAATATCATGTAAACTAATCTAATAGTTGTATTGTGACACACCAGAGAATGTTTAATGCTATGTAAACTAATCTAAAAGTTGTGTTGTGAAATACTGGAGAATTTTAATATCATGTAAACTAATCTAATAGTTGTACTGTGACACACTGGAGAATGTTTAATGCAATGTAAACTAATCTAAAAGTTGTGTTGTGACACACTGGAGAATATTTAATACCATATAAACTAATTTAATAGTTGTATTGTGATACACAAGAGAATGTTTAATACTATGTAAACTAATCTAATAGTTGTGTTGTGACACACTAGAATATGTTTAATACCATGTATACTAAATTAATAGTCATCTTGTGACACACTGGAGAATGTTTAATGCTGTGTAAACTAATATGATGAATTTGTTGTGAAAACAAAAATCTGGAAATATCTCTGCTTCAAGTGACAGTATAAAGCAGTCTTTCATACACAATGGAATTATCACATGAAGCAGTAGATAGCTTCCATGATTAAACCTTGATACATAAAGTATGCTCATAGCTGAACTTAACATGACTTCAAAAAGGTCTGTTGCAATTTAGAAGTCTGAAAACAACTTTTAAACATTTAGATATAAAACACAAACTTTGGGAGAGAGAAATATGTGATATTTACCTAATACAAAGATATTTGTTATTTTATCAAAAGAAAGTTAGTGATTGTCACTCTAGTTTGTGATAAAAGAATTATATAGTAGTTTTAGTGTTTAACATTATTAATTACTCATGACAGTTGTATTATAGCATATTGCAATTTTAGTTTAGCTGCTAGCTTGATGTTTAAAATATTTCAATAGAAATATGCAGACATTGATAATAGAGTGACTCTTATTAGCTTAGAATGCTGATTGTTTTAAAATTTAAACGCAGTATGATTTATGTTTTCTAAATGCAGGTGTTAATTATCTTGTTACATTACCAGATATATTTTTGTTTTATTCTAGAACTGCAAACATAATACTGTTGGACAACACTGTGAACAGTGTGCACCTGGTTACCATGGTGATGCTACTAGGGGAACACCTAATGACTGCCTAATCTGTGCATGCCCTCAACCCACTGAATCAAACAAGTAAGTTAACCTAATCTTTGCATGCCCTCACCCCACAGAATCAAACAAGTAAGTTAGCCTAATCTTTGCATGCCCTCACCCCACAGAATCAAACAAGTAAGTTAGCCCAATCTTTGCATGCCCTCAACCTACAGAATCAAACAAGTAAGTTAACCTAATCTTTGCATGCCCTCACCCCACAGAATCAAACAAGTAAATTAGCCTGATTTGTGCTTACCTTCATCCCATAGAATTAAATGAGTAAGTTAACCTGATCTGTGCACACATACACTCAACCCCAAAAATCAAAGTATGTTATCCCTATCTCTACATGTCCTCATCTTTCAGAATCAAACAAGTGTATTATCCTGGTTTGTGCATTCACTCATCACATAGAATTAAAAAGGATATTATTCAAATTATTATTCATAAATATTTATATGTGGAAGAATATTTTGTTCAAATAAATAGTTTTTCTTGTTAAAGTCTATAAATGTATTCAAGTAGATTTACGTGTAACCAAACATATTTTTTAAAATATACAGACTCAGCCAAAGTAGTAGAAAAAGGTTGATTCTTTCATGGTGATTTATAAAATATATTACATGTGTTTTGAGAGAATAGTTAGTTTGTACCACTAACCTCCAGTTATATTGTTACCCAAAATTGTTTGCATATTAATTATCTTCTCAGGGCTTACAAATATGTTGCAGCTTTAGATGGCTTAACATTTTGTTATAATGATCAGTTGTACTATAACCAGGACAGAATTCACATAGATTTATTTATATATGCATATAAGAAAGGAAATAATTAATGAACCACATCCCCAATACACATGCAGAAATTGTGTTCAGTGAGTGATGGTAATGGTAGCCAAATGATGGCTTTATTAATGAACCACACCTCCAGTATGCATGCAATAGTCATAATGGTAATGATAGCTAGATATTGAATTTATTACAAATATCTCTGCAAAAAATACAAAGGAAAATGGAATTAGTTGAATAATGTGCTGATATTTTGTTGTTGAACCATTTTTTTTCTTTACATGGAGTATTTCACCTTCTCTTTATTCCACTGTACATTGTATCAACTTATGATTGTGAAGTATTGACGTAGGTGTCTAGTATCCACTCTGGCAGCTTAGCTAAGTTGTTTAGCTACTTTTTGATCTTGTTAGTTTTCTTCGCAAGTCTACACACCCAAGAATATTCATATCATGACTTTGTGCAGGTCAAGCCATGATTGTGAGTGTTCTATCAGGATATTGATTCACCACATTCTTTATATACTTGAGATCTTTGTCTTGATGGATAATGAATCAACAAGTTCTGTTCCTGAAGGAATGATATGATGAACCATAATTTCCTTGAACATATCAAAATTTGAGGTGCCATAAGTTTTATGTAGATACCATGTTTGTTGGCTGAAATGCAGCCTAAAACTTGTAACTGTCCTCTTCCATGATCCTCTGTAGATGTTGCACACAGAACGTGATACCATTTTTCTATTCCTTATGAGAAAAGCTGTCTTTGATTGTACTCTAACAATTTTAACTTTAATTTAGCTGTAAAGAACATAGTTTTTCAACTTTTCTTATTACACTGATTGTAGTCCAATAATATTCAGTTTTCACATTGTGATTAGCTCTCATTGAATTATTCAAACAGTGCCATACCAGCACAATGCCTATAAAAATTGAGGGAGTCATATTATTCTCTGTAATAAGTTGGCAACTACAGTTATGGCTCCGAGGACAGAAGTATCATGAGAAATATGTAGAAGTCAAAGTTTTGGATGGTGAAGACTACCACAAGCAAAAGACTGAGACAGTATTTCATGTTTTGGTAAGAATTGTATGAAAGATCTAAAGAGGATACGATGAAGTAATAATGCTGATAGTGGAGCAGTTGAGGCACCCTTTCCATGTCTCTTAGTTTTACAGTTACATGTGTATCAAAATGATGGGAAAGGTGATTACAAGTGATTAAGGAGAGGGGTAGTCAGTAGACTGGATGCCTCCACTGTGCAGCATTGATCCTGTTCAGCCCTCAACAAATACATCTGTATGTCTGTCATTGTTAACAAACACAAATTATTTTTGACACAACAGTGAGAAATAATATTCTACATAGATCCACCATTTCTTTTAACACTGATAATTTTTGACTGAGATATAGAGCAAATACATTGTGATGAATTGGTTCCCTTGTTAACAGATTGGGACTTTTTTTATTTTTGTGATTTTGACTCTTGACAAGAAATTGATAACTTCTTAGTTAGGTCATAGTCCAAATATGAACCAACTTTCACCCAAATCCGTTCAGCCATTTTGGAGAAATCTTGTGGACAAACACACATACACTCAGAGGTGATTGTATAACTTCTATATTCAAATTGCATACCTGTGTTTCCTGCTGAGACAGCAGTGAGTCTTCAGGTATAAATGGGTTCGTTTCCCCTCAGTAGACACAGCACATAGCCTGATGTGGCTTTGTTATAAGAAAAAACACACATGCATATCTTTATAAAAACTATTTTACATGCTGAGATTAACTGTATTATTAGAAATGACTCCTGGCAGATTACATTTGAACATTAGAATTGTTCTTGTAAAGTATTACTACAGCCACAATCATAATGCTGGTGCTACATTAAGTCAATAACAATGTGAAATCAGTGAATGAACCATGCAGGAAGCTTATAAATGAAATTGAACACAGAGGATATGTTCTTAATATAACTTGGAACATATTTATAATTCCAATCCACATTACACAGACTGTCAAGGCCTTACTGAAACATGTTTTCACAAATCGACCAATCAACAGACCTATCCATGAACAGTTCTTCACCATTATAGTCTCCCTGTCTCATGCTTTCGCATTACATTGATTTTCTTTATTGTAATGCACCTGCTATTTTAAAAAAACCTGAAATCATACAACACTAAGTAATGTACTGTTGGAATTCACACACTAACATTCACCCATGTCATGTTCTCTTGTGGACAGAACCAGTACTGGGCATGAATAAGGGTCACTCACACACTAACATTCACCCATGTCATGTTCTCTTGTGGATAGAACCAGTACTGGGCATGAATAAGGGTCACTCACACACTAACATTCACCCATGTCATGTTCTCTTGTGGATAGAACCAGTACTGGGCATGAATAAGGGTCACTCACACACTAACATTCACCCATGTCATGTTCTCTTGTGGACAGAACCAGTACTGGGCATGAATAAGGGTCACTCACACACTAACATTCACCCATGTCATGTTCTCTTGTGGGCAGAACCAGTACTGGGCATGAATAAGGGTCACTCACACACTAACATTCACCCATGTCATGTTCTCTTGTGGATAGAACCAGTACTGGGCACGAATAAGGGTCACTCACACACTAACATTCACCCATGTCATGTTCTCTTGTGGATAGAACCAGTACTGGGCATGAATAAGGGTCACTCACACACTAACATTCACCCATGTCATGTTCTCTTGTGGATAGAACCAGTACTGGGCATGAATAAGGGTCACATTGAATATTGTTATCAAGGTGATTTCGACGTTAGGCACAAAGGTGCATAATTAGTTATCTACACTGTACCTACTACAAATATTAAAACCTGATGTTTAGTGCTATAACCCTGCAGATTTATCACTGAGCCACTGGGAAGGAACATGGTGAGTTTTTATGAATTTTACAGTCTGTGGTGATACATATTTTGCTGTTGAAGTTGTCATTCTCATTAGTTCATTGATCAATTATTATAACTATCTGATGATTATTTTAATAATTATACATGTTAGAGAAGTAGAATAAGTGACTTGAAGAATCTGTGACGTTACTTCATTTAAAGCATTTTATTTACATCAAATTTTATAAGAGGTTTGTAAATGTTTAGACTTCATATATTTATTGTTTTATCAAGTATATGTTTTTCCTTTCAGTTTTGCTGTTAGTTGTGAAGTGTCTGAGAGTGGACTAGAAATCAGTTGCAACTGTAAACCTGGGTACGCTGGTCCTCGCTGTGGAAGGTAAGTTTTCAAGTGTTCAATTCAGAAAGTTGTTGTAAAAGTCATTCAGCTTTATTTGTAATGAGGAAGTTAGGTTAAAGGTTGTCATTCTGGTTACATCACTTACTTGTTGCTCAGCTTTCAGACACATTAGATGTTTAGAAGTGCCTGCTGCAATGATTTTGTATTTCTTTATCCTGCTGTTCAGATTTATATAATACAGTGACCAGTTCTGTGTCTTCTTCCAATTGTTCAGGTCAAAAGGACAAACTGTTTATATCCAGCCATTCATGTATCTGTGTCAAAAGAATTGACCCATATGACTGACTCTGAATCTATTTGGATTTATATGTCACAATGGATCTATGTTACATCTTCAACTTTACACATGTTAATCTGTGTGTTTCACTTTGAATCTGTTTGGATTTACATGTCACAATGGATTCACTCTGTCTCTTTAACTTTACATGTGTTGATGTATGTCGCCCTCTGAATATGTTTGGATTTACATATAACAATGGATTCGCTCTATCTCTTCAACTTTACACATGTTGATGTAAGTGTCTCACTCTGAATCTGTTTGGATTTATGTATAACAATGGATTCACTCTGTCTCTTCAACTTTACATGAGTTGGTTGTAACTTTATATGTATCTATCTTTAGCTGCTCAGCTGGATACTTTGGTCAACCACAGGTGTTAGGGAGCTACTGTCAGCCTTGTAACTGCAGTGGAAATTCAAACAGTTGTGATTCTATTACTGGTGAATGTCAGTCATGCCTCAACAACACCTTTGGGACTGCTTGTGAACTTTGTGCTTCAGGATACTATGGAGATGCTGTATTGAAGAAGAACTGTAAACGTGAGTTTATCTTGATTTTTTGTCACACAGACAGACATGAAGTTTTTACATTTATATAAATTTTGTAACTGAATATTGCTTGTATATATTCTTAAGTTATGCCTTGTCAAACTCCCATTTGATAGGAAATGAGTTTTTCTCAAAATTATTTTACTACTCTTATATAATTGTACACTGACATAAGCAGATCAGAGATCTGATTACACCCTTACATTGTATCAGTGTTTGCAAAAAAAAAATATTTGGATAGTAGTGAAACAAATACAAGAAAAATGCACTATTTTTGTTAGGATTAACAATATATTTTTTCAAGAGGGTGATCCCTCTTATGTGTTTACTACTCATTTCATTATTCCTGTGAAAGAAAAACCTATGTTTCCGTTAAAAGAGTATTGAATGTAGTAATGCTTCTGTGGATATATATATGCCATATGTATACATATATATTTTTAATACTGAATGATCTTATAGTAAAATATGATATACCTAATTTATGACCTTTATCCAACTGGTCTGAGGTTGAACTGTATTTTCTAAATTAAGAATTTTTAGACCTGGGTGGCTCGCCCAGTTGGCAGCTACACAGATAAACATGATGGTTTAATTGTGGGTTTGAGGAGTTTTCAGTTTGCACAACTGCACAGTGTGTTTTTAAGAGACATTGTTGCATAATAGAATAATGGTGTGCTAAGCATGTTGTTTGTATGACCTTTTTTTGGATGTTCTAAAATTATGATTGATGGACTACTGGGGTCAAAACTCATTGAAGTATTGTTGAACAGTGAAAAATCTTCATCTAAAGCCCATGGAACATCAATAGGGCAAGGTACCTTTAATATCTTAACTAACCACACAGTGTAAAGTATTGTGATTTCTGAGAAATGTAATCTTCTAATATTGACCTCTGTCTGATCAAATATGCATCTTGTAGAAATAGATGCAAACATTCAGTCTTTGTGCAATGTTGCTACAGATACAGCTGTTTCAAACAAGATAATCCTATCTTTTAACAATTTTCATTTCAGGGTCTTCAGGTTCCAAGGGTTTTAGCTAATAAATAGTTGTTCTGAAATATAGTTTTAATTCCAGCTCTGTTTTGCATTTGATGGAAGAAAAATTTTATGATAAAATCCTATAATTTTTAGAGTTGTTTATATATATGAGCATAGTTTAATATACATATAATGTGACTGCCACTGATCTTATTTTCAACAGAATGTGAGTGTAACAAGTGTGGAACTGACAGGTGTGACCACAGAATAGGTTCCTGCCATTGTAAACCTAATGTAGTAGGAACAGCATGCGATGAGTGTGATGTAAGTCATGGACTCTGGATGTACTACTATTTTTTAATTACTGTTTTATGAAATATTTTCACTTCTCAGAACTTGCTTGAGTGTCTTCTTTAATAACTTTCTCCTAGTACTTTACTTTGCTTTTAAAATTATGAGGTAATGTTTTGTGAATGTTTTAGTGCAACAAATAACTTACATATTTGTAGGCTTCATTAAGAATCTGTGAGGCCCATAGCATTTCTAGAAGGTGGGGCCCTTACCTGTGAGAAAGTATGTTCTTTACCATTATTTTAAGTTTTGAAACTTTATTAAGACTGGCACAGTTTTATTCAGTTTACCCATTTCTAAAGCTGAGAAGAGAAACACATTTCCTCTGGGTGATTAAAAATATATATATTTACTTTCCTCTTCACTCTCTGAGCTCTATGGGCTTCACTTATTTTTTTACCAGAGTTACAAAATGGGGAAGAAAAATGCACCCTCTCTTGATTGATTAAAAAAAAAGTTAACTTTGGAGCATAAAGGAGTCCTCTGGACTGGAGTGCTCCAAAGCCCTGGTGGATACGACACAATCGAATTTCTGTGGCATTCTGTTTTTTTTTAACGTTTGTATTAGAATAAATTAAAATATTTCTTATGGGTGCAAGGCCCCAGTAAGTGCAGGACCCATAACATTTACTACTTGTGCTAACAGGCTAATCCAGCAGTAGGCTTAACTGCTTAATGCTGCTGTTCATAAAGTTCCTCTAATACAAACAAAGAGTTCTTCATCTATCAACAGGAAGTAGAATGTTTGTCATTGTTGTTTGTAAGATATAGTATAATTATTCATGCTTTAGGTTGGCTTCTGGGGTTTTAAATCTTGTGTTGGGTGCCAAGGGTGTAACTGTGGACCAGCGTCAGAAGACAATAACTGTGATGTAGAGACGGGCCAGTGCAAATGTAAACCAGGAGCATGGGGTCTGACCTGTGACAGCTGTAAACCTGGATATTGGCAGTATTCTCCAGAAGGATGTGTTTGTATGTTTTATCCAGTTCCATGCTTTACTTTTTAAACCTTCATGTAAATATGTATATAGTAGGTACTTTCAGGATAAACTTGATATCTCTTCAATAATGAAAGATTCAAGGACCTAGTCTGTAGACGTACAGATGTAACGATTTTTTGAAGGTGAAATAACACAGATCTATGATAACACTTATAAAAAAAATTAAATTAGTAAAAATTATTTTCTTAGTATGAAATTGACTAATTGGCAAGCTTCACCTATTACTGTGTGCCAGTGTTAAACTTCTCCAAGCAGTTAATTTGTATGAATAATAGTATTGATTATACTTGATATTTCCCAGCATGCAACTGTGTAGAAAAGTACTCTTTACCTGGAGCAGTGTGTGACCCTGTGTCAGGAGAATGCCAGTGTCTTCCTGGTGTTTTGAATACAAATTGTCAAGGTTGTCCATATCGTTGGACTTTTATTGAAAACCAGGGATGCCAAGGTATGTCAGATGCAATTTCCTGTTCACATTTCTCAACACATACTTAGAAAGAGAACATTAAAAAGTGAAAAAATAAACAAAGAATTTATTAGAGATTTAATATCTCTATCATTATTTTGAATGTTACTCAAAAATGTATTTCTTCCATTGTAGAATATCAGAAAATTAAAAACCAGTTTTGCAAAACTGCTTCAGTAGATTTTCTGTTTTGAAGGGCCTGTGATGGGCAGGTGGCTTGGGTATTTGACTCATAGTCTGAGAGTCATGGATTAAAATCCTTGTCCCACCAGATGTGCTCACCATGGGAGAGCGTTATAATGTTGCAGTCAATCTCACTATTCATTGGTAAAAGAGTAGCCCAATTGTTGGTGGTTGATAGTGATGACTAACTGCCTTCACTTTAGTCTTTCACTACTAAATTAGTAATAGCTATTACAGAGAGCCCTTGTGTAACTCTGCATGATATTCAAAACAAACAAATCAAACTCTTTTGAAAATCTATTTTATTTTAGTTTTAAAGATCCAGTCTTGAGATGGGTAGCCTAGAAATGCCCTCATCAAGTGCTTTGTGCAGTAGCACGTGTTCCTATTAGAGTGTTAAAACTTAAATGTTACTGGTAATGTAAGTCTCATCAAGAGAACCATTCCCCATTATGGTGCATTCCTGGTAGTGTTAAAAAATTAAATGTTACCAATGAAACAAGTCTCATCAAGAGAACCATTCCCCATTATGGTGCATTCCTGGTAGTGTTAAAAAATTAAATGTTACCAATGAAACAAGTCTCATCAAGAGAACCATTCCCCATTATGGTGCATTCCTGGTAGTGTTAAAAATTAAATGTTACCAATGAAACAAGTCTCATCAAGAGAACCATTCCCATTATGGTGCATTCCTGGTAGTGTTAAAAATTAAATGTTACCAATGAAACAAGTCTCATCAAGAGAACCATTCCCCATTATGGTGCATTCCTGGTAGTGTTAAAAAATTAAATGTTACCAATGAAACAAGTCTCATCAAGAGAACCATTCCCCATTATGGTGCATTCCTGGTAGTGTTAAAAATTAAATGTTACCAATGAAACAAGTCTCATCGAGAGAACCATTCCCCATTATGGTGCATTCCTGGTAGTGTTAAAAATTAAATGTTACCAATGAAACAAGTCTCATCGAGAGAACCATTCCCCATTATGGTGCATTCCTGGTAGTGTTAAAAATTAAATGTTACCAATGAAACAAGTCTCATCGAGAGAACCATTCCCCATTATGGTGCATTCCTGGTAGTGTTAAAAATTAAATGTTACCAATGAAACAAGTCTCATCGAGAGAACCATTCCCCATTATGGTGCATTCCTGGTAGTGTTAAAAATTAAATGTTACCAATGAAACAAGTCTCATCGAGAGAACCATTCCCCATTATGGTGCATTCCTGGTAGTGTTAAAAATTAAATGTTACCAATGAAACAAGTCTCATCGAGAGAACCATTCCCCATCATGGTGCATTCCTGGTAGTGTTAAAAAATTAAATGTTACCAATGAAACAAGTCTCATCGAGAGAACCATTCTTCTTTTACCAGTGGCATGCATTCGTGGTATGGTGTTAAAACCTAAATAACTCTTCAGTGGGTGTTGTTGTTTATTACAATGCATATGTCTTAAAGCCACATAGAGTTTAAAAGATCTTATAAAAGTTTGCTATTTGAGAAAATATATGATTTACCTTTGCAGAATGTGGTCCATGTGTTCATTCTCTGCTTGACGAGACTGATTACCTACAAAGTCTGATTGATCCAATAAGAGGTGAAATGACTGACATATCAGCTAGCTATTTTGCATATCGTCGGTTACACAATGTGAACAAAACTGTTGATGCTCTTAGGGTAAGTTTAAGTTATATCACAATATGTCACTTTGATGAAAAATAAAAAGTTTGCATTTATGAAGAAATTAACTTTGAATTTCCCATTTTGTAGGCATGACTTAGTGGTTAGTAAACTGCTTGACTCACAATCTGAAGATCATAGGTTTGAATTCCTCTCATTGCTTGCTCTTTCAGCCATGGGGGTATCATAATGATATACTTTATCCAATTATTTGTTGATAAAAAGCAGCCCTAGAGTTGGCATTGGATGGTGTTCACTTGCTGCCCTTCCTTCAGGCTATCACTGCTAAATTAGGGATGGCTGGTGCAGATAACAAACTAAAGCATTTTGTAATTCAAAATTTAGCCTTTTGCTTTTACTGTTTTTATGTATTGGTTACAAAGCATACCATTTAAAGAAGATTCACAACTTGCAAGCTAAGAAAATATCAGTTGATATTATGATGAGAGCTCAAATCTTATGCATTGTTCATTACACACACATCTCTAAAATGGTACAGAGAATTTCTGCCATGGTAGTTTGTACAGCAGAAATTTTCTTCACTTGTTTTGAGAAGATTAAGAACCAGTGTATTTTGAATCATCCAGTGTATTTTGAATCATCCAGTGTATTTTGAATCATCCAGTGTATTTTGAATCAACCAGTGTATTTTGAATCATCCAGTGTATTTTGAATCATCCAGTGTATTTTGAATCAACCAGTGTATTTTGAATCATCCAGTGTATTTTGAATCAACCAGTGTATTTTGAATCATCCAGTGTATTTTGAATCATCCTAGACAAATTAATTTTTGTGAAATAAAACAAGAGAAATGTTTTCCAGTTTATTTCTCTTTGACTTTCTGCTGTTTCATAATTTTACTATTTTCCAGCTTAGTGGAATTTATTTGGTGATGCTTTGATAAGGCAAGAGAGTCGTGTTAGTTAAATATTTTAAAGCTGTAAGAAATAAATTTTAACCACATGATATTTTCAGATACACATGTATAAATTTATAAACGTTTTAAACCCATATTGGTATAATAAAATTACCATGATTTTATTGTTACCATGTAATTATTATAGTACTATTTACCTTATGTTTAAGAAGTTTAATTTCTTTGTTTCCAAGATAAAACCTCATTTTTAATAAATAATGTTAAGAACCATCATACTTGTGAATATTGTAGACATTCATCTCAAAACAAAGCAAAAAACATGCTATTTATTTATATATTTAAAAAAGAGTGTTAACTTTTCTCAGTTCTCACGAAAACAGTTTCATTAAACAGATATTTTTGAAATGTTCCTTGTAATTAACTGATGAGCACCAAGACAAAAACTTAAACGAACTTTTGTTCAAAAGTATCTGTGTAAATATGCTTGAAACTGTTGTGCCTCTAAAGATACAAAAACTATACTTTGTTTTCCTTCTACATTAATGTATGTTTAGTTCTTATCTAAAGATACAAAAACTATACTTTATTTTCCTTCTACATTAATGTATGTTTAGTTCTTATCTAAAGATACAAAAACTATACTTTATTTTCCTTCTACATTAATGTATGTTTAGTTCTTATCCAAAGATACAAAAACTATACTTTGTTTTCCTTCTACATTAATATATGTTTAGTTCTTATCTAAAGATACAAAACCTATATTTTGTTTTCCTTCTACATTAATGTATGTTTAGTTCTTATCTAAAGATACAAAAACTATACTTTGTTTTCCTTCTACATTAATGTATGTTTAGTTCTTATCTAAAGATACAAAAACTATACTTTGTTTTCCTTCTACATTAATGTATGTTTAGTTCTTATCTAAAGATACAAAAAACTATACTTTGTTTTCCTTCTACATTAATGTATGTTTAGTTCTTATCTAAAGATACAAAAACTATACTTTGTTTTCCTTCTACATTAATGTATGTTTAGTTCTTATCTAAAGATACAAAAACTATATTTTGTTTTCCTTCTACATTAATGTATGTTTAGTTCTTATCTAAAGATACAAAAACTATATTTTGTTTTCCTTCTACATTAATGTATGTTTAGTTCTTATCTAAAGATACAAAAACTATATTTTGTTTTCCTTCTACATTAATGTATGTTTAGTTCTTATCTAAAGATACAAAAACTATATTTTGTTTTCCTTCTACATTAATATATGTTTAGTTCTTATCTAAAGATACAAAAAGTATATTTTGTTTTCCTTCTACATTAATGTATGTTTAGTTCTTATCTAAAGATACAAAAAGTATATTTTGTTTTCCTTCTACATTAATGTATGTTTAGTTCTTATCTAAAGATACAAAAACGATATTTTGTTTTCCTTCTACATTAATGTATGTTTAGTTCTTATCTAAAGATACAAAAACTATATTTTGTTTTCCTTCTACATTAATGTATGTTTAGTTCTTATCTAAAGATACAAAAACTATATTTTGTTTTCCTTCTACATTAATGTATGTTTAGTTCTTATCTATGTAACCTTCTCTATCTTCTTTTGTTTTATTTTTGGCACATGTTGTTTTTCATAAAGTCTGAAATGTTAAACATGTCATTCAAGTATTTATTGAAGAAATAGTGTCCGATCTTATACTAGTTCTTATAATATTGCAGCCAGAGGTGAATGCTCTCATCTTTGACCCAACAACAGTGGACTTGAGTCCGTTACACTATAGTGTAATGTCTGTTGAGGACCAAGCTCGCCAACTTAACAACAGTGTGAGTATTTAGGTTTCTATGAATAAGCTACAATGTTCACCAAATAATTTATACATTCATAACACTATTATTCTCACAGAAACAAACAAACAACCACCAGAAAATAAATATCATACTCAGTGTTTTACTCATTTCATTATTTGTTACTTAGTTATACTTGTTTCTCTAAATTCTAGTTCTCAAAAAAACATAACTCTCAATTTTAATTTTGTTAATTAAATTAATAAACAACTTAAGATAAACAAACATTCATATACTTGGTTTGACTTGAGTGTTCTAAGATACTTACAAGAATTACTTTTATATTTATTTAATATTTTGTATTATCTCCAGGTGCTTTGATTAAATATACCATATTAATTATTTATTGCATTTCATTATAATTATTATTTTACAATATGTTTTAAGCTGTAGTTATATATCAAATTTTAAATTTCAGGTACAATTGTAAGTTATTTTTTATCACAACCTTATAAGTATTTTAATTTATGAAGTGTTTAACTCTCTTAACATGAGTTCAGTTAATTTCTACTCTTTTAAAGTCTCCATAGATTTAATACTTCTCTAGCATATATATATATATATTTAACTTGTTACCATGTCTTAAGGCTCATCTTTAACCAATACATTAAAATGTTGTTCAGCTTTTATTTTAAATTCATGTGTACAGAAGTGTAATTTTATATGCAAATAAGCAAGCCAATAGAAAGCTACAGTGGAATCACATGTATTAGAAATGTATTTACTGTTTTTGGCTTTTTGTAGGTGACATCATATCTCTGACAAATTGACTACTTTTGGATGTAACAACCCTTTCTGGTACAAAATATTCAATCACTCAAACTGTAAAGATCTGTTTAAATCGAGGATCAAAAATTCCTAAGATCAAGATATCACTTTTACTTAATAGCTCTGGAAAACAAAGGAATATGATCATCTTGGGATGCCAAGACCTCTGAGAAAGAGCCCTACAACAAGTCACACTCAATATGTGATATACAAAGTTCAGCATCTTGTAACAGTTAAGAATACACAAGCACAAAAGTCACTGATAATAGCTGTTCACATCCCAAAGAAACAGTACATAATATCACCAAGAAGACTTTTCCATAGAACAGTGACACAATTCAGGCATACACAATTTCTTTCCATGGCATAGTTGTTCAACTGTCACATACTTTCAACAGTTGGAGAATGAATTGAGTATTCATGCTATGCTATACAAAAACATACAGGCTCCAAAATTATTTTACAATAATGTACTCAATTTCTGTATAACCTGATTGCAAAACTTAACATTTATAATTCAAATAACTTTTTTTGTCAGTTATTAATTTTCCAGTATTTTTGGATCTACTTAATTATCTCATTGTTAGATTTATGTGTTAGGTTTTTTGAATGCTGTTTAGCTTCTACTTTAGTTCAGAATTTTCATATAATGCTAAGTTATTTTACTGTATTTCTGAGATCTTCGTATTATCTCATTGTTTGAGTCACATTTAACCTCTACATTAAATTATTTTATCCATTTTGTTGATTCCATTTATTACTTCATTGTTTAGTTCACATTCTACCCTCTACTATAAAGTGTTGTTTTATCCATATTTTGGATCTTGTTTATTGGTTCACATAAAGTGTTGTTTTTTTGGACAGGCTGACAAAGGAACTGGAGAAGCTAAAGAGGTACGTATGAATGCAGACAAGACAAGACAAGAAGCTCTCGAAGTAGAAAAACTCATTCAAGATGCTGTTAAGAAAGCAAGAGGTCAGTTTATGAATGATGTAATCTTTTCACAGCATTGGTTTTAAAATCTGTAGAAGATAAAATTAAGACAGAATGATAGAACCTATGAAATATCAGTTAAGAAATCAGTGATAGGGGTTTGAGCAAAATTGAGTTAATTAGTTCAACTTCTGTAATCATGTTCTTTTGATTGTTATGTTTAAGTCTATACATCTAGAGAAAGGCTTCTGTAATTATTAAATCTATAAAACAGTGCTGAGAGTACCTGTTCAGGAAGCAAATACTATAAAAAGGACAACATTAGATAATGCTATCCTTCCTACTTTCTTTGTTATCATATTCTGAATTACCTCATCAGGTGATAATTGCATACTCTGATTTGGGGAAAATCATTGTTGATTGATTTAACTGATTAGGTGTGTGTATCTTTAAATGTAAAGCCAAAAGTCTGTAAAAAAGAGAAAATGTTGCCTAATGTTTTTCTTATCTCTCTTCTGTTCTAAAAATCTAAAAAGAAATGATACACCATAAGACTCTTTCCAATTACCATACCAGAAATCATCTTGAGTCATCCAACTGTGTGCAAGTAGGAATAACACAGGCACACATACTCCAGTATAATAGTAATTGTATACTAAAGTAAACTTAATTTAACAAATTTATTGGTTGAAATTTTATATTTTTAGCACATGATATTAGATTGTGTGGTTTTTTTTTAGAAGATGTCACTTTTTAAAGATTTATATAAAAATGTTTTATATCTTTTTGTCATATATATGACACACAACTTGTTAGATATTATCTCATGTGTTTAATAAATACTGTTTTTAAACCACCATTTGTTTTATGACAATTATTCTACTTCATGGTACTCTCTTTTAATTTTTGAAAACATTTCTCCTACTACTACTCATGGTTACTGTGAAATACTTTATTGTTTTTAAGTCTTGGCTGTTGTAAGCAATTCATTGTAGTTTTAAGATATAGTTAGTAAGATCATTGTGCGATACAAATTATTTTTGTACACATATGCTAATGGCTATTTCTAAGTAACATCTTAAAATAAACGAGGCATATTTTTTTATTAATATTTTTTATGTCTTCCTGACACAAGCATTGTTATTACTCCAGATACTGTTGGTGAATTAACAGCATTAGCTGAAGGACTGTTAGATACAGCAGGGCCTAACCTTGATAAATTAATTGCAAGGGCTGAGAGAATTCTACAAGAGATCAGAGATCGAGATTTTACATCACGAAAAAATGATACTGAAGATGAATTGGAACTAGCCAAGGAATGTAGGTTTCTTTGAATTTTGAAATTTTTATGTAGCAGCATGAATCCTAACATTTTTATATAGTGACATTTTTCCTAAGATATAAAAAAAGGTGCTGAAATAAGAAAATCAGTCTTAAGGTTTCTTGTTTTATACATCATTTTAGGTTGAGATATGATAAATGTGTATTTATAGCATATTTTCAGTTTATTAACAAATAAACATAGGTAGAAAAAATTTCCTTGTAAACATTTTTATATACAGTGTTGGAACATGTCAAGAACTTCCAAAAACCTGCTACTCTGAATAAGGAGCGAGCTGGAGAATTGGATGAGCAACTGAACAAGTTGAATGAGCTACTAGAAGAGTTGAGAAACCATAGTCGTGATGCTCAAGATGTTGCTCAAGAGACCCGAGAGTTAAATGATGCGATCAGGCAGGCTAACGTGACCGTATGTTTGTAGATCATTGTTTTATTGTTTTTATGTAATTTAAAGAAATGGTCATGTCAGTGTGACTATCTTCTATTGATTGAGTGAATGAGGGTATTGAACGTTTGAGAACTATCGACTTTCCTACTTTAGGATGGCTGAGGGAATAGAGCACACCATTCTGCTTGTTAAGTTCAGTTGAGCTCCATATTGTTAGGTGAATTAAGAAGATTATTATTAAAATTAATTTATGTTGAGTTTTTACTGTTGATTTCCATGTTGTTGTGAAGAATGTGAAGGAATTAATAAGATCATTCTAACTGTTGATTATCATGTTGTTGTGAAGAATTTGAAGGAATTAATAAGATCATTCTAACTGTTGATTATCATGTTGTTGTGAAGAATTTGAAGGAATTAATAAGACCATTCTAACTGTTGGTTTCCATGTTGTTGTGAAGAATTTGAAGGAATTAGTAAGATCATTCTCACTGTTGATTTCCATGTTGTTGTGAAGAATTTGAAGGAATTAATAAGATCATTTTAACTGCTGATTATCATGTTGTTGTGAAGAATTTGAAGGAATTAATAAGATCATTTTAACTGTTGATTATCATGTTGTTGTGAAGAATTTGAAGGAATTAATAAAATCATTCTAACTGTTGATTATCATGTTGTTGTGAAGAATTTGAAGGAATTAATAAGGTTATTCTAACTGTTGATTTCCATGTTGTTGTGAAGAATTTGAAGGAATTAATAAGATCATTTTAACTGTTGATTATCATGTTGTTGTGAAGAATTTGAAGGAATTAATAAGATCATTCTAACTGTTGATTATCATGTTGTTGTGAAGAATTTGAAGGAATTAATAAGACCATTCTAACTGTTGATTTCCATGTTGTTGTGAAGAATTTGAAGGAATTAATAAGACCATTCTAACTGTTGATTTCCATGTTGTTGTGAAGAATTTGAAGGAATTAATAAGATCATTCTAACTGTTGATTATCATGTTGTTGTGAAGAATTTGAAGGAATTAATAAGACCATTCTAACTGTTGATTTCCATGTTGTTGTGAAGAATTTGAAGGAATTAGTAAGATCATTCTCACTGTTGATTTCCATGTTGTTGTGAAGAATTTGAAGGAATTAATAAGATCATTCTAACTGTTGATTATCATGTTGTTGTGAAGAATTTGAAGGAATTAGTAAGATCATTCTAACTGTTGATTATCATGTTGTTGTGAAGAATTTGAAGGAATTAATAAGATCATTCTAACTGTTTATTTCCTTGTTGTTGTGAAGTTATTAAGTATTCTATTGTAACAGTTGATTTCCATGTGGTAAAGTAAACGTTTGCATATGGATGGCAGGACTGAATGATAATAGCTTGTGAGTAGAGATAAATACTTATTGGAAATACATATTAATTTAGTATATGAAAATTTTAACTTTTTTATTAATTTTTATATTGAATTAATGTTTAAATGGTAAACATTATGTTGTGTGGAGTGTATTCAAATAACAAAGAAAATTATGGATGTAGTCAATTTGTTACAAGGATGTAATTCCCTCAATATAATGGATCCAAACTGGAGGTTGTAGTGATGTGGAAATAGCAATTCTTTCAATTCTGACCATAATAGATCAGCTAAAACAGGTGAAACAGGATTTCTCATACTTACTGTTGACATAGTATTAAGAAATCTTCCTGACATAGAAAATTTGTACAATGGAAAAGGTCTCTGATGTTAGAAATGTTATCAATGTGACTGTTGTGCTTTATTTGTTTTACAGTTAAAATAATGAATCATTCAAACATTATGGTGACTTATGTTGATTCTTATGTATCAGAATGAGAAGGACCAATGTACTGATGAGTTCAGTCTGTTGTAGACTTGTTCCTGGTGTATTGATTCTTTTTATTTTAATACACTCATATTTTAAAAAGTACAATTTATTTATTGAAATAATTTGTAAGGTTTTTATTTTTCGAAATTCTGAAAGATTACTGTGCATTCTAAATCCTGATCAAATTAATGTATCTCCTCATAATTACCACTTAAGAACAGGTAAGACAACAACATCAGGACTTGGGTGGAAGATGGCCCAAAAAGTCTGTGCACCTTTTGTGTTTACCTAAAACTGGAAACTTAGTATTGGAAACAAAAATCTTAAAAATAACATGTGGCAATTAAAAGATATAATATTAACTGAGTTTTTATCTCCAAATTTCATATACTGGGGGTGAAGTTTCAAATTCTCTTTTAGAACCATCATTAAATACTAACCGATGTGTGATCTTGCTGTGATTTCATCCTTACCTGTAAAATAACACTATATTATCTGTTGTCAAAACAGTAATTGGATACACTGCTCATGTAAGGAGACACAAGAACTGAGAAATGTTAACAGTACCTTTTTCCAACAATATTGTACATGAATTGTTATCAGAAAGATGAGTTTCAAGCTTTTAAAGTAAATTGTAAATATGTAGGTAAGATCCCAAGTGAGTTAAATTAATTTTTATCAGTAATTAATGCACATTTTGAATCTAAATTAAAAGATTTGGCAATGTTCTGTTGCAATTTAATAAAAGCGTGAATAATAATATTATGAAATAAAAAATAAAAACAGCATTTACCTCTGACCAGGCAGCTGTGATCACTCATGATGCAAGAGAAGTTGGCCCGGCATGGCCAAGCGTGTTAAGGTGTGCGACTCGTAATCTGAGGGTTGTGGGTTTGCATCCTCGTCGCGCCAAACATGCTCGCTCTTTCAGCCATGGGGGCATTATAATGTGATGGTCAATCCCACTATTCATTGGTAAAAGAGTAGCCCAAGAGTTGGTGGTGGGTGGTGATGACTAGCTGCCTTCCCTCTAGTCTTACATTACTAAATTCGGGATGGCTAGCACAAATAGCCCTCGAGTAGCTTTGTGCGAAATTAAAAAAACAGACAAACAAGCAAGAGAAGTTAGAAGGTAGCTACCATTACTTGATACATTTTATAATTATTGTATTTTTTGTTACTTAAAAAGTGTTTTGATATTAGATGATTCAGTGACAGAAGAAGGACTGACAGTTAAAGAGAGAAAGGAATATATTTTATGTTTTTGAATGTGGGAGAAAGTGTAGTGGATGTGGGAAGCCTACAAAAAGATCTTGCTTACTGCATTGTTGTTAATAACTAAAGTTTTTTCTGATGAATCAATCAATGAGTCATAGTGCTCAATACAGTTTTATTACACACACAAATGTTTTATCATAGGGAATAATTGGTTCTATCAACCAATTGGCAGCAGGGACAAACAAGACATTAGATGAAGCTAAAGAATTGCTTGAAGCTGCAAAGAAAGCTTTAGAAGATGCAGAAACTGCTTTTAGTGTGAGTTTCTTAAATTCTATTTACAGTAATATCTATATCTATGAAGTGTGAGTTGGATTTTATATTTAGTATAATAAAAACTTGAAGTCATTTTAATCCCTTATAAAATAAGTGTATGTTAGGCTTCAATATTTTGTACATGTAATTAAATATTGAAATTATTTCAATTAATAAAAATATAAGTGTAACTTGAACTTAACATTTGGTATATGTGGTCTGATATTGAGATGCTTTTAATCAACAAGAGAGTTATTCATTTATTAATGGTGTCAGTGTTGATTAACATGCACATATTATATTCAGTTTCTCTGTGACCATAATTACGAAATAAAAATTTTTAAATTTTCATACCAGAAATTAGATTTGGACTCCTCAAGGTTAGCCAGAGCCATTGATGAACTTAAGGAAAAACTGAACGGACAAGAAGAGGAACTTGATGAAGTACGCCCTCTTGTTGATGAAGCTAAGAAACATGCAAGTGATCTGATGGAACAGGCTGCATTGTTAGACAGGTATGTGTTTAACCTGAACAAACTGATATATGTAACCTAAAAGAATGAAAGATAAATGGTTAAATATTTCGGTATCAAGATAAATTGTTGTTAAACCAAGATATCGTCCCAGGTAAAAAAGGTAGATTCAAAACTTAATATAAATTTATATGCAAAACCGGCTCGTTTGGGTTGAGAAAATATTTTACGTAGAAGAGCGAACAACGTTTCGACCTTCTTCGGTCATCGTCAGGTTCACAAAGAAAGAAAGAGGTAACTGACCGGAAGCTGACCACATGTTTGGAAGGGGTTGTGTAACTGAGTGTCGGAATGTAGAGGGCGGTGTTAGATGTTTGAATATATAATTTTATTTATTTTATTATATTAATATAGGTATAAAGGCGTTCCTTTATATTGGTTTATTTTGGGTTTAAGTTGTTGTATAAGTAAGGCTTCTTTAATTTTGCGTTTGTTTGTTTGTTTCTTTATTTAATATTTGAGTGTTTTCTATGGTTATGTTGTGTTTATTTGACTTGCAGTGTTCAAAACGTGTAAAGGTGACTTTATGTTCTTTGAATCTGGTTTCCATTTTTCTACTTGTTTCTCAATATAGAAGTCGTGGCAGTTATCACATTGTATTTTGTAAATAATGTTGGTGTGGTGTTTGTCAGTGTAGTTTTACATAGTATAGACCTCAGTTTTGTGCCTGGTTTTGAATAAATTTGGTATTAACTGGAATGTCATATTTTGTTACTAATTTTGCCAAATGTTGGTTATTTGTTTGCTGATGTCAGGAATATATGGTATACAGCAGTATATGGTTTCGTGATTTTTTGATTCGTGAGATATATTTATTTTAGTTGGTTGATTTTGCTTTCTGTCTAGGTGTGTGCGTATAATGTTTTTACGGTTTGTGGAGGAAACTTATTGATGTTGATGAAGTATTGTTTTATTTTGTCTAATTCATCATTAATTTTATCTGGTGAGCATAGTTTTATGGCTGTGTTTATTTGGTTTCTTAGTATGTTGAGTTTTTGTTTTGTTTCATGTGCTGAGTCCCAAGGAATGTATAGTCCAGTGTGGGTGATTTTTCGGTGGATTTCTGTTTTGAATTGTGTGTCAGTTCTTGTAATTTTGAGGTTCAGAAATGATATTTGATTGCTTTCTTCCTGTTCACATGTGAAGTTAATGTTGGGATGTATAGAGTTAATGTGATTGAAAAAATTAAGTATGTGTTCTGTAGATTTGAATCCCACAACCGTGTCATCTACATATCTGTACCAGTATAGTGGTGGATGTAATGCTGTGTTAATTGCTTGTGTTTCAACTTGTGTCATAAAAATATTGGCTAGAACTGGTGATACTGGGTTGCCCATGCTTAGGCCATTTGTTTTCAAACCAAACAACACGCTTTTGCATATAAATTTCTCAACAAGTGGGTTTCTCGACATCACTGAAAACTTAATATAATTCCAGGTGCTTACATATTAGAAACATTCATAGTAGTATTCATAACAGTTAATTGTGAAGTTCAAATGATTAGAAACATTCATAGTAGTATTCATAACAGTTAATTGTGAAGTTCAAATGATTAGAAACATTCATAGTAGTGTTCATAACAGTTAATTGTGAAGTTCAAATGATTAGAAACATTCATAGTAGTGTTCATAACAGTTAATTGTGAAGTTCAAATGATTAGAAACATTCATAGTAGTATTCATAACAGTTAATTGTGAAGTTCAAATGATTAGACTGAAGTACAAGATCAAGCATAATACTACCTGAGATTGAGAAATCGTAACGTAAAATAATAATTCCATTTAAAATCAATCTGACTGATATCACTATAGATTTATGTTGACATTTAATATTATTATCCAAAAATGATAAAGATTGAGCTGTAATTTTAGTTACAGTTAGGTTCAGGGGCATAGCCAGAAATGGTCATTGGCTTTTTGTCTTGTTTTTTTTTAGTTTGAGTTCTTGATGCAAGAGCCGCATGTGCGAAGCCATGCTAGGGGGTCCGTGGGGACATGCCCCCCGTGAAATGTTTAAATAAAAACATAAAAGAAAAGCCTGAACTATGCATTCTGAGACCACCTTTTTGGCAAATTTTAGAATGGCACACTGAGATGTTTGTCTTATTTTTTTAATCATAAATAAATATACAGACCTACATATATATATAATGTATAACTTAAAGTTATCAGTAGGGCTGCAATGATTACGGACTTTTGGAACTGGTTAATTTTTGCCTCGTAACCGTAACCGGTTAATCGTGTAATCATCACAGCCCTAGGAATTTGCGCGTGATGGCCGCACTTAACGTTAACAAAAACTCTAAAGGCTTTCAACAATAACAACAACAACAATAATTCAACCAAACAAAAAGGCAAGCAGTTCGTAAAATCGCGATAGGCAAACATACCAATGTCAAGGTCAAATAATGGAATATTTACACACAAATGTCGATAATTGTATTGTTTTCCCTCGTTTATTTTTCTCGGAAAAGAATCTTAGATTAACTGGTTAGGAAATCCGTAACCGGTTAAGAGCAGTAACCGAACTGTAACCGGTTAATCGTGTAATCGTCACAGCCCTAGTTATCAGGCCCAGGAAAATAGGCCTACAGCTCTGTCGTCAACATATATAATATAGGGTCACTCAGGAGAGTGCAAAATATATGTATAGTGTCTATAATCTGTATTCAAATATCATGGACAGTGTATGTTCAGAT
Organism: Tachypleus tridentatus; assembly: GCF_004210375.1. Classification (NCBI taxonomy): domain Eukaryota; kingdom Metazoa; phylum Arthropoda; class Merostomata; order Xiphosura; family Limulidae; genus Tachypleus; species Tachypleus tridentatus. The sequence continues at coordinate 99,945,032 of NC_134834.1, forward strand.
TCTATGGATTTCAAGAATTAACTTCACAAATAAACAGTAGGTGGCACTGTGTCGGCTGGCAGCACCATGGCACTAACCTAATACGATTGGCGACGTCTATAGTGAATCATTCACTATAGATAGTGCCAATGGTACTGTGAATGTGACGTTGACAAAAATAATGTGATGTTGACAAACAAAAGTTGCGATTAACATACATTCACTATGTCAAGCCTGAAAAGCAAAATACACTACATGGGTTCTTTAAACTCATTCATGAGGCTGAACCTGATCAATCTGCTGCAGCCAATCAGGTTGAATCAGAAATGTCAACTGAATTGTCGGAGTCATCACTGTGGCCTTCTACCAGTGCTGTCACTACCAACTCAGGTCCAGTCTGGGACATTGAAAATTACATTTCTGGTGATGTCAGCATTGGTAAACAGGTAAGTCGACTCCTCGTTATATTAATTTTGTATTAAAATCATGCAAACACTCTGTATCGTTATTTCACGGTGGAGATGGCTACTCTACAGTCAACATGCAAAGGGTGCTTTCTGCAAGTACTGCTGTCTTTTTGCTCCTGATGGTGCTGGTGTTGGACAACTAGTGAAATTTCCATACACAAACTGGAAGAAAGCTGTTGAAGACTTCAAGGCACATGAATTGAAACAGCACCACCAAGACAGCAAAGAAAAAGCTAACAATTTTTTATGGGTCATAAACACAAGTTCATCTGTACACTTGAAGCTTGATGCAACTTACAAGCAAGAAATTGAACAGAACCGGCAATATTTAATGCCTATTATTGATACTGTATTGCTGTGTGGGAGACATGGTTTAGCTTTGAGGGGAAAATATGATTCTGGTCCAATGTTTGTTGGTGAAACTGATGAGGAGCCCATCAATAATGATGGGAATTTTCAAGCAATTTTGCGCTACAGGGCAAAGGGTGATGTCAAGCTTTCAGCAAGCCTTAAGAGTACAAAGAGGAATGCTACGTATCTGAGTCCTCAAATTCAAAATGAAATCATCAATGCCTGTAATACTCATGTTCTTGATGCTTTGGTCAACAGGGTTAATGCTGCAAAGTGTTTCTCAGTATTAGCTAATGAAACAACAGATATTTCAGACATTGAACAGTTTTTGCTGTGTGTTAGATATTTGCATGCCAATGACAACTCTGTTGCAATGAGGGAAGATTTTTTGAAATTTATACCTGTTTATGATGTGACAGGTAGAAACTTGGCTGATATTATCATAACCAATCTGACAAAATATGGTATTGACATGGCTTACCTGTGAGGACAAGGATACGACGGTGCTACCTTTATGAGTGGGAAATTCAATGGTGTCCAGAGACACATAACTGATAAATTCCAACTTGCACCCTATGTACACTGCAGTGCCCATTCCCTAAACTTGGCAATTTCTGATGCTTGTAAAGAAGTTCCTGTGCGAAATTGCATGGGAGTAATTTCTAGCATTGAAAACTTTCTCAATACACCCAAACTAAAGCACGTTTTGGCTCTTTCGGTGGATAATAAAGCACCTGAATCGAAAAAAAAAAAGTTTGAAAGGTCTCTGCCCCACCCAGTGGGTTGAGAGGCATGACTTAGTCATTGTCTTTCTAGAATTAATCCATGCAGTTGCAGATGCCCTTGAGATCATATCAGGTTGGCAAGACAGAGATTCTGTCATGCAAGCCACTCAATTATTGTGTTCTATAACACAGCCAGAATTCATCATCACTCTACTTACCATTGCTAAATTGTTTTCCTTTAGTTTACCGCTGTGCAACTTATTGCAGCAACAGAACATTGATTTAGGTGCTGTGATGCATCATGCAGAAATAATAGAAGATTTAATCCATTCACTCAGAAATAATACTGTGAATGGATTTAATAACATTTTCTGTGAGGCTCAAACTCTGTGTAGTGAGCTTCAAATTGACATCATAATGCCAAGGCAGGCTAAAAGATGTACCGTGCTAACCCACAAACCACTAGCCCTGAGGAGTACTTTTGTATTGTTGTATTTGTACCATTTGTTGATCACTTTCTTTTACAAATTATGTGACCGTCTGTCCAGTCACAAAACTCTCCTTACAAACTTCATGTGTCTACTGCCATCAGGATCTACCACAGAACTGTCAGAACCTACAGCACAACAATGTGACCAAATTAAAGAGTTGGTCAATATATATACAAGGCTGACATTGACAGCACTTCACTAGCTGCAGAAGGTGAACTTAGGGTTTGGTACAAACCACTTGTGAACAACAGACCAAAAAATGTCATAGATGCATATGCAATGTGCAATGCAGAAATGTTCCCAGTCATTTCTAGACTGTTGAAAGTATTTGCCATGCTGCCTGTGTCAACAAGCTCAGTGGAGCATTTGTTTTCAACTCTCAGAAGACTCAAAACTTATTTGAGAAATACCACCACTGAAGATCGATTGAACGGCCTGACCTCATTATACATTCACCGTGATATTAAAGTTGAACCAAACTGTGTTGTAGATGTCCTGACAAGAACGAACAGGCGTTTGAGCCTTTCATAGATATTTGATTGTATTTCTCTAGTTCTGACAAAACTTGCTGTATTAAAAGTGTTCAGTCAGAAATTTGTATTTGACCATTTGTTGTGTGTGAAATTATCTGTCATGCAATCACGGATCTTTATGAAACTTCACAGGTGGCAACTGAACTTGTCTAAAACTTTTGGATCCATGGGGGTGTTTTAACCCCAAACCCCTGGCTATGCCCCTGGTTAGGTTAGTTAACTGTCAAACTGTAAATATGAGTATTACTTCAAATAGTTACGTGCTAAGTTAAAACTTTACTGCTATTTAGGATAGTTAATGGTTAAGATAAACCAGCTAACATTCAGAGTAATCAATAAAATTTTGCTGATGTTCAAAGTGATTAAAAAATTAGGACCATAAAAGGATTATGAAATGGATAGATTCATTGGTTACAGGATATCAAATGTAAAGTAAACACAAAAGCTAAAATGAACTTCTCACATCTGTGTTAGTCTGCTGGCAGACACCCGTGATAGTGCTGATGGTGCTGTGAAAGCTGCTACAGCATATGGGAACATAGTGGATGCCATTGATGATGCTCTTAAAGCAGCACAGGCAGCTGTGGAAGCTGCTAATCAAGCAGCAGAATTGGTAAGTCAAGATTGTTAGAAATGTTAATTAAAATGATTTTCTACAACATGACTGTTAGCCATAGCAACTTGTCGTACTTATAGTTAGAATAAGGCTTTCTCTGGTTTTCTTTAGGTTGTATAAATTATAAAATTTATTACAAGATCATACTCATTATAGGAGAGTGGGCCTGTTGAGCTGTGAAAGGAGTGGGGTATTAACAGGATTGGTACGAAAGGCCTTTATGAATATTATTCTGGCTTCAGTCATTTTATATATATAACTGGTATTTTGTATTTAATATGGTAATTTGTAAAACAATATATTAAATAAATAACAATATTAAAATTGTTCTTACAAACTCTTTAGATACTGATGTAACTTATGATATAAAATAGTACAAATGTCAATGGTATTTTATTTATCATAGAATATTTTTCATGTATGTAAGTTTTGTTTAATACAAGTCATGTACTAAATAAACTATATATGTAAGAGTAACTCTGTGAAATGCATATAAAAGATTGTTGCAGTATGAACTAACATAAAGTTGTTGGTGCATGAATTATATTATTTCATGAGGGTTACAGGTAGTAATCCCAGGCTATATTTTTATAATATCCAGCAGAGGAGCTCATTGGAACTGCCAAGCCCTTCTAGGCTGTCCTCTTGTATCAGGTATCTTTAAGCAGAGGTCTGACTTAGAAGCCTGACAACCTGACAGATATTGCTTAAATGAAATCCTTGAGCTAATTAAACTGAGAGAACCAAAGCAAATTTGTGAATATAGCATTAGAAAATAGCAGAAGTGATGTGTTAGTAAAATGTTTTAAATAGTTTGTTAATATTTGCTGTAGTCTGATGGAATGGCAGGAAGAGCTGAAGGGTCCAAAAACAGAAGTATTGAATTACTAGAGGAAGCTCAGAAACTCCAGAAGAAAGTAGATGATGGTAAGTTTACTTACAAAACAAATTAATCAACAGTGATTATTACTTCTAAGTTGAAGAACTTGTACTGTTTCAATCACATTTTAAATTGGAGAAGTTTGACTTTTCAGCTGTTTTGAGATTTTATTCCAAGTTGATGAATACTGTTTTGGTTTTTAAGTTGTTTAAGATATCACTATGATATGTTTTTCATTGAGTGGGTTCTTTTAGGCTATTTGTTGAAAATAGTCCATATAATATTAACAAGTTAGTTTTTATTTTCTTAAAACTTGCTATGAACTACTTTTACAATGAAAAGGTTTTAGGCTTAAGTTCACAAATACAATTTACACTTCCAGTAGTATCTCTTTACAAACCTGATGATTAATTTAATAAAGTACAAAAAGTGAATATAAGTGAACACTTACTACCTTCTCATTTACTCCTGAGATTAATAATACACCTTTGGCTGGCTGACACTCACTAACTGCTTATTCATATTTATAACTAGTATACTCATCTAAATGTTAGTTGAAATTATGGTGTATTATCCTTCTGTACCCTTATTGTTAAAACTTTATAATAGTTTCAGGTTAATAAAGGTGTTTTTATGATCTGTTAGGATATGTAATAGTTTCATGTTGGTACAGGTGTTCTTGTTATAATTTGATAAGTAATTTAATAGTTTCATGTTGGTACAGGTGTTCTTGTTATAATTTGATAACTAATGTAATAGTTTCAAGGTGATACAGGTGTTCTTGTTATAATTTGATAAGTAATGTAATAGTTTCAAGGTGATACAGGCATTCTAGTTATAGTTAAGATATATAATATTTTCAGGTTCATAAAGGTATTATTATGATCTGCTAAAATACGTAATAATTTCAGGCTAATACAAGTGTTCTTGTTATAATTTGCTAAGATAAATAGTTTCACGTTGATAAAGGTATTGTTCTAATATGTAAGGATATGTAATAGTTTCACGTTGATGCAGGTATTGTTATAATCTTTTAAGATATGTAATAGATTCCAACTAGTAAATGATAGTGTTATTATTATAATATGTTAAAATTAAATAGTTACCTATTTGTTGTGATACTGTTATTGTTATAATATGTTATGATGAAATAGTTTCCAGTAGTTAAATATATTGTTATTGTTATAATATGTTAAGATATTTAATAGTTTCAGGTATTGTTGTTGTTTCAAGTTGTTTGACCTCTGTTAATTTGTTGTTAATTTCAAAGTATTTAAAGTTATGTAAAGATTTCAGGTTGATGAAATGTTTTTCAGATTAATTTAAATATTACTTTTTAGTACAAATGAGCTAACAAGTTACAATATATACAGTTACTATAGATATCAGCTAGCAAGTTAGAATATATACAGTTACTATAGATATCAGCTAGCAAGTTACAATATATACAGTTACTATAGATATCAGCTAGCAAGTTACAATATATACAGTTACTATAGATATCAGCTAGCAAGTTAGAATATATACACTATAGATATCAGCTTTATAATATATACAGTTACTATAGATATCAGCTAGCAAGTTATAATATATACAGTTACTATAGATATCAGCTAGCAAGTTATAATATATACAGTTACTATAGATATCAGCTAGCAAGTTATAATATATACAGTTACTATAGATATCAGCTAGCAAGTTAGAATATATACAGTTACTATAGATATCAGCTAGCAAGTTAGAATATATACAGTTACTATAGATATCAGCTAGCAAGTTATAATATATACAGTTACTATAGATATCAGCAGCAAGTTATAATATATACAGTTACTATAGATATCAGCCAGCAAGTTATAATATATACAGTTACTATAGATATCAGCTAGCAAGTTAGAATATATACAGTTACTTTAGATATCAGCTAGCAAGTTAGAATATATACAGTTACTATAGATATCAGCTAGCAAGTTAGAATATATACACTTACTATAGATATCAGCTAGCAAGTTAGAATATATACAGTTACTATAGATATATACAAGTTACAATATATACAGTTACTATAGATATCAGCTAGCAAGTTAGAATATATACAGTTACTATAGATATCAGCTAGCAAGTTAGAATATATACAGTTACTATAGATAGCTAGCAAGTTAGCAAGTTAGAATATATACAGTTACTATAGATATCAGCTAGCAAGTTAGAATATATACAGTTACTATAGATATCAGCTAGCAAGTTAGAATATATACAGTTACTATAGATATCAGCTAGCAAGTTAGAATATATACAGTTACTATAGATATCAGCTAGCAAGTTAGAATATATACAGTTACTATAGATATCAGCTAGCAAGTTAGAATATATACAGTTACTATAGATATCAGCTAGCAAGTTAGAATATATACAGTTACTATAGATATCAGCTAGCAAGTTAGAATATATACAGTTACTATAGATATCAGCTAGCAAGTTAGAATATATACAGTTACTATAGATATCAGCTAGCAAGTTAGAATATATACAGTTACTATAGATATCAGCTAGCAAGTTAGAATATATACAGTTACTATAGATATCAGCTAGCAAGTTAGAATATATACAGTTACTATAGATATCAGCTAGCAAGTTAGAATATATACAGTTACTATAGATATCAGCTAGCAAGTTAGAATATATACAGTTACTATAGATATCAGCTAGCAAGTTAGAATATATACAGTTACTATAGATATCAGCTAGCAAGTTAGAATATATACAGTTACTATAGATATCAGCTAGCAAGTTAGAATATATACAGTTACTATAGATATCAGCTAGCAAGTTAGAATATATACAGTTACTATAGATATCAGCTAGCAAGTTAGAATATATACAGTTACTATAGATATCAGCTAGCAAGTTAGAATATATACAGTTACTATAGATATCAGCTAGCAAGTTAGAATATATACAGTTACTATAGATATCAGCTAGCAAGTTAGAATATATACAGTTACTATAGATATCAGCTAGCAAGTTAGAATATATACAGTTACTATAGATATCAGCTAGCAAGTTAGAATATATACAGTTACTATAGATATCAGCAAGGTTAGCAAGTTACAATATATACAGTTACTATAGATATCAGCTAGCAAGTTAGAATATATACAGTTACTATAGATATCAGCTAGCAAGTTAGAATATATACAGTTACTATAGATATCAGCTAGCAAGTTAGAATATATACAGTTACTATAGATATCAGCTAGCAAGTTAGAATATATACAGTTACTATAGATATCAGCTAGCAAGTTAGAATATATACAGTTACTATAGATATCAGCTAGCAAGTTAGAATATATACAGTTACTATAGATATCAGCTAGCAAGTTACAATATATACAGTTACTATAGATATCAGCTAGCAAGTTAGAATATATACAGTTACTATAGATATCAGCTAGCAAGTTACAATATATACAGTTACTGTAGATATCAGCTAGCAAGTTAGAATATATACAGTTACTGTAGATATCAGCTAGCAAGTTAGAATATATACAGTTACTATAGATATCAGCTAGCAAGTTATAATATATACAGTTACTATAGATATCAGCTAGCAAGTTAGAATATATACAGTTACTATAGATATCAGCTATAATATATACAGTTACTATAGATATCAGCTAGCAAGTTAGAATATATACAGTTACTGTAGATATCAGCTAGCAAGTTAGAATATATACAGTTACTATAGATATCAGCTAGCAAGTTATAATATATACAGTTACTATAGATATCAGCTAGCAAGTTAGAATATATACAGTTACTGTAGATATCAGCTAGCAAGTTAGAATATACACAGTTACTTTAGATATTTACTTAGGACAATGACTAACAAACCATATTATGTTGATAATATACTGCTGTCAAAAGATAAAAATTGAATCATTAAGGTTTCACAAACTATTTGTTTTTTAATGCTTGGATGCCATCATACATTGTTAATAACTTCCACTGAAGGTAAGTTTAAATAGTTGAGAACTGAAACTAGATAATATACCATATTTTGTACACTGGACAAACTAAGATTCTGTAATTTAATAAAACAGTTTTTAAAAAATGAAAATTTTTCGACATACCTAGACAGAAGACAGCATTGTATAGACTATAGTTAATATTAATTAATGTACATTTCAATGTGAATTTTTTTAAATACTAAAACAAGCATTTCTGGATGTTTGGCAGCACTATACCCTCAACTAGAACAAGCTAAAGATGGAGTTCAAATGGTGGCAGAGCAGAATGGAAAGACAGATCGAGAATTAGACATCATACAGAAAGAACTGGATAAGCTTCCTTATCGTAATTATTTTAATTTTGATAGATATGATTACAAAAAAATAACTTTGTAGCTTTTCTTTGGTGTATCTGCTTTATTCAAAATATGCTTGGATACACAGATTATACTGTCATCTGTCACTTGGCAACAATCTTATTTATGTGTAGAATATCACTAAGCACGTTATACTGTACATCTGATGTCAGTAGACAACAATCTTGTTCATATGTAGAATATCACTAAGCACGTTATACTGTACGTCTGATGTCAGTGGACAACAATCTTGTTCATATGTAGAATATCACTAAGCACGTTATACTGTACGTCTGATGTCAGTAGACAACAATCTTGTTCATATGTAGAATATCATTAAACACGTTATACTGTACGTCTGATGTCAGTAGACAACAATCTTGTCCATATGTAGAATATCATTAAACACGTTATACTGTACGTCTGATGTCAGTAGACAATGATCTTGTTTGTTGATTGTTATACTGAGCAAATAATCTTTTGTAGGCTCTCTGGAAGTTATTGCACAGGAAGCAGCCAATAATTCCCTGGCTGCTGAAGCACAAGCTAAGGGAGCTCTTGATCGTGTCCAAGACATTACTGAGAAGCTACCAGAGGATGAAAAGCGAGCTAACCAAGTACCTCAAGACTATGAAGATGCTAAACATGCTTTAGAAGCAGCACATAATTATGGTATGTTTTTATACTACAGAAGATGGACTTTTTACTTCATTTCTTATATATTATGCATTTACAATTTGAAATAATGTAGGTGAATTATGATACATATTTGCCTCAAAGTAGTTCCAGTTCTCCATTAAAGGGTAAAATAGTGTGTTTTTGTCAAATCATTTTGAACACTGTCACCTAATCAGTTGTTATATAATTTTTCGTTATTCTGAACACTCATTGTCATCTAATTCAGTTGTTATATAATTTTTGAACATTCTTGTCATCCATATACTTCATTATTCTTGTCATCCATATACTTCATGAACATTCTTGTCGTCTAATCATTGGTTATATACTTCATGAACATTCTTGTCGTCTAATCATTGGTTATATACTTCATAAACATTCTTGTCATATAATCATTAGTTATATACTTCATGAACATTCTTGTCATCTAATCATTGGTTATATACTTCATGAACATTCTTGTCATCTAATCATTGGTTATATACTTCATGAATATTCTTGTCATCTCATCTTCATGAATATTCTTGTCATCTCATCATTGTTATATACTTCATGAACATTCTTGTCATCTAATCATTAGTTATATACTTCATGAACATTCTTGTCATCTAATCATTAGTTATATACTTCATGAACATTCTTGTCATATAATCATTGGTTATATACTTCATGAACATTCTTGTCATTGGTTATATAGTTCATGAACATTCTTGTCATAATCATTGGTTATATACTTCATGAACATTCTTGTCATATAATCATTGGTTATATACTTCATGAACATTCTTGTCATGTCATCATTGGTTATATACTTCACGAACATTCTTGTCATCTAATCATTGGTTATATACTTCATGAACATTCTTGTCATATAATCATTGGTTATATACTTCATGAACATTCTTATCATATAATCATTAGTTATATACTTCATGAACATTGTTGTCATCTAATCATTAGTTATATACTTCATGAACATTCTTGTCATATAATCATTGGTTGTATACTTCATGAACATTCTTGTCATCTAATCATTAGTTATATACTTCATGAACATTCTTGTCATCTAATCAGTGGTTATATACTTCATGAACATTCTTGTCATATAATCATTGGTTATATACTTCATGAACATTCTTGTCATCTAATCATTAGTTATATACTTCATGAACATTGTTGTCATCTAATCATTAGTTATATACTTCATGAACATTCTTGTCATATAATCATTGGTTATATACTTCATCAACATTCTTGTCATCTAATCATTGGTTATATACTTCATCAACATTCTTGTCATCTAATCATTGGTTATATACTTCATCAACATTCTTGTCATCAAGTCATTAGATATATAGTTTCTCAGTATTTTTGTCATCTAATCAGTGGTTATATACTTCATGGTCATCTAATCGGTGGTTATGTACTTTATGAGCATTCTTGTCATCTAGTCAGTGGTTATATAATGTTAATTTGTCACATATATGTATATTCCTATGTGTTTTATTGACCAACTTTATGTATCTATTCCAGGATATAGTAAGAACTATATCAGCCATTATTATGTAGTTTTTTTTTAATTTCATTATTGTAGGACAATTTTCCAACTTTGACCTTTCAGTTCCTATGTTGATGTGTTGTTTGTGACTTTGCCGTGGTAAATAAAATTAAAAATGGTAGTCTTATTACAACTGATTACTTAAAAATGATACTTAATATAGTTATCTATTAGTGGGATATAGACAGATAATAATGCAATTTAATCATTTTTTGAAATATATTGAAACTGGTGATACTGTGCAAAACATGAAATAGTACATAATGCTACACCATGCACGCTGTACACGTCATGACTGCTTGTATATCATGCACATTGTACACATATGGATTATGTTTACACCATGCACAATGTACACATCTAGACTCTGTGCTTACATCATGCACAATGTACACATCTGGACTTTATGTTTACGCCATGCACATTGTTCATGTCTGGACTCTATTCTTACACTGTACATGTCTGATCTGTACACTATTGCTTTTTGGTTTCCATGAACTACACTGCAAACATAGGTTCTATTTTGAAGTTGTTGCTGGAACTAAAGATGGAAAATATTTCTCTGTAAGGGATACAGGCTTTTTCTATTGCTGGTCAGTCATGCGATTTTCTTCATTTCTGTGATGGAGTTTACCTTTAGGATTTTAATAGTAACTACTTCACTAGTTGTGGTTGAAAAGCTTGCAATAGTTTTTAATCAGTTTATGTCATCAGCTACAGAGAATATTGATTTAATGTAACAAAAGTTTCAAAACCATTTCACTACCTCTTGAAGACAAGAAATTGTACAGAGCATTGTTTCTGACATATCTACAGCTCTCATGATAATAGTCAAATATACTCTGTCAAAACACTCCAGGAAGTTACACGAGAATCGAGTATACTCAATAAGAGCACTTGAAGAGATAAGTAGTCAGTTTTAGATAAATATGTTTGTTTTAATGCTAATTTATTTTATTACATTCCACTTGTGTACCATATTGAGAAGGTGTTTAATTTTTTTCCCCAGTTTAAATAATTGTTTATGAATAATATGTGTTAGATTACAGCCATTTTTAAAACTGTTGTTAATTCTTATGAAGTTCTAATCATTTTTGAAATGTTAACTTCATGTTTTTAGTGAAACTAGTGTTCAGGATTTAAATCTCTACATTTATTTTCTGCTAGTTCATCGAGCATTAGCAATAGTTCCAAACATTACTGTGGCTATGAAGAAAGTTGAAGATAAAAATAAAGTCGTTAGTAGACTTGGTAAAGATGTAGCAGACAAGATTGCTGAGCTGAGACGGAAAGTGGAGCTAGCTCGAGATCAAGCCAACAGGGTGAGACTTCTTTCATGTGAACATTGGTTGATAAAATACATGAAAAATATTTTTACTGAATTAATTTAAAGTCCCAGCACTTGATATGTGATTGCCTCTCGCTTTCTAGCTGTCAACTTCTACCAATAACTTTCATATTTTGATTTGTTTTCATATATATTCATGGAATTATAACTGCCTGTGAAAATGTTGTTTCAGAATTATTTTCTGTTAACTGTGTAACTTTGTGTTTGACTACAAAACAGACAGTTCTCTTGACTATGGGTAGTGATAAATTGTCTAGTTAGTTTAACATGCTTGATCATTTCTCTTGACCATGGGTAGTGATAACTTGTCTGGTTAGCCAACATGATCAGTTTTTTGACCATGTCTAGTGATAACTCATCTAGTTATAAACATAGTTGATCTGTTCTCTTGACCATGTATGGTGATAACCCATCTAGTTAATCAACATGGTCTCAGTTGACCATGTGTAATGATAACTCATCTAGTTAGTCAACATGGTTGATCTGTTCTCTTGACCATGTGTGGTGATAACCCATCTAGTTAATCAATATTGTTGATCAATTCTCTTGACCACATGTAATGATAACTTATCTAGTTAATCAACATGGTTGATCAGTTCTCTTGACCATGTGTAGTGATAACTTATCTAGTTAGTCAACATGGTTGATCAGTTCTCTTGACCATGTGTAGTGATAACTCATCTAGTTAGTCAATATGGTTGATCAGTTCTCTTGACCACGTGTAGCGATAACTTGTCTAGTTAGTCAATATAGTTGATCTGTTCTCTTGACCACATATGGTGATAACCCATCTAGTTAATCAATATGGTTAGTCAATTCTATTGACCACATGTAATGATAACTTATCTAGTTAGTCAACATGGTTAATCAGTTCTCTTGACCACGTCTAATGAAAACTCATCAAGTTATCAACATGGTAGATCAGTTCTCTTTATTATGCTAGGCTTCTCAGTTATTTGTGTCTTTTGAAAATACAATAGAGTTTTCATCCAAAATATGTCGATGAAGTTCATGATATTAAAACAGCCTATAAACATAATCTTTAAAAAGATATACTAATATTGATAAGTTATGTTAATTACAAAATACATTTTCTGTGAGTCTTAACAATCAATCTTTGTTTACCATAAAACAATATATGAATACATGACATTTTGTTTTGTAGATTAAAGTAGGTGTCAAGTTCTACGGTAACACTACCTTACAACTGAGGAATCCAACAGACATGAAACGTGCTGCCACCTATACCTACATGTCTTTGTATTTCCGTACTGAAGAGAAGAATGGACTACTGGCATATGTTGGGAATGAAATTGGAACTAATAAGTATCTGAAAAACGTAAATACGGTAAGTAAAAATAGCTATGATTTTTATATTCATGATGCCAGAACAAAGAGTGAGAAACAAACAGCTATCCAGGTATCTCAAACATGAAAATACGGTAAGTAAAAGCTTTGTTTTTTATATTCAAGATTCCAGAACAAAGAGTAAGAAACAAACAGTTATCCAGGTATCTGAAACATGAAAGTACAGTAAGTAAAAATAGCTATGGGTTTTATATTCAAATTGCCAAAATAAGGGTTGGTATACAGATTGTTATATTTGTATCTGAAAAAGTAAATACAGTAAGTAACAATAATTGTAATTTTTGTACCGAAGATGCCAAATGGTAAACATTTTTCACAACATGATTATGAAATTTCAACTTTGCATGTTTGTTAGAAGACATCAAAGCTAAAGTTACACAGCCATTTCAAATACTGTATAAATAAGTAAACATGCGAATTGTTGGATTATTATAATGAATTACAGAAAAACAAAATTTTCTTACAGGATGATTATATGGCTTTGGAGATTGTTGATGGCAAAGTTGTTTTGACTATGGATTTAGGATCAGGCTTGGACAGCACGTTTAGCACTACAAATGTTAATGATGGACAGTGGCATCGAGCCAAAGTTGAGAGGTAGGTTTAACATTGACTACAAGTTTGAGGGCATGTAGTCATCAGTGTATCTAAGTCATAGGCAGTCAGGAAAACATTAAATAAATTAATTCTCTGTATTATTAAAATACAAAGCTTTGAAAATATCCGTGTACAGACATGCTTTAAATATAGTTGATTTAAAAAAAAAAAAAAGACAAGGTGTCTGGTGGGAAGTTATATTTACATGTTTTAGACGAAATAAACTTCAGGGAAAAAGGAATTTCAATCATGTAATATTGTGGCCCAAAATCTGATGTTCATGTACACTAATCAAAGTGTTTTTTTTACTGTTGGTACCAGTAGAATGTAAACTATGTTGTCTCGCAGAGAGTTTAACAGATAAAAATTAAAGTAAAGCACAATAAATTTGAATTGACTAGTATGACAGGAGATTTGGAAAATTATAGAATATCAAAAACATTGGTTAAACAGAAAATTAGAACATGGAAAGGGATGTATGAGGAAATGTTGGCTGAAAATATAATAATTAACAGTAAGGATTTTTTATCAGTATATTAAACAAATTGTTATAATGTGGGTGGGAAACATGAGGAATGATGAGGAAAGGCTGATGATTATGAGATGGCTGGGTTATTAAATTATGTTTTTTCTTTAATTTTTAATAATGAATATTTAAGCAGTAATTCACATTTTGAACAACTGGTAGATGGAAACAAGGTTGAATAGCATGACTGCATTAATTCTGAGCTGGTAAAGAAAACAAACGTGGGAAGTTTGATAAGGTTCTTGGTTGAGATAATATTTAGATATTATTTCTCCAAAGGTTTTGAAGGAGGTTAAGGATAGGATAAGTGAGACTTTTGATACTTGAATAGTGATAGAACATTTGAAGTTGACCACTCCAAACAATGATCTATGAATAAAAGATTTAACTGACCATTTTTAGAATTAAGAGACAATAGTTGGTATTGTGAAGAAATGATAGAGGTATAATGTAGATATGTTGTTGGAATTGCTAACCAAACAGTACTTAACTAAATATGTGGTTAAGTTAAAAAATAAATTTGATGATAGAGTTCTCAGTGTTTTAGGTTCAGTAATAGAACTATATTTATTGATAGGTGAAGTTGAATATAATTGTTTAGGAAGTTGTCTAACTGCTTATTTTTCTGGGAGTTTCATAGTAGGTATTGAAAGGTAGATATGGAAAAGTTTGGTGGACTAGTTTGATGGTAGGTTTTAAATATTAGATACTTTACTGTGTGCTGAATACAGAGAAAATATCTCCTACAAATAAGCTTTCTCACATATAAACCTCTTCCCTCTGTTATATACCTGGTTAAAACACCTATAGGATTATTGGATTTACACCACATACAAGTACAAACTGATAACCAAAAACACAGTCATTTTATTGTATGCACATTAAAAGCAATTAGAAAATCTCAAGTTTTTGAACACTCACATATAACAGTTATTACCAAGGCCAAGATATATTTCTGTTTATTTTAGGTTTATAAGATGGAATCAGGAGAAACTCAGTCTACGGTCAATGAAACTATAATATTTTGGTAATAGCTGAATTCTATTGGTGGTTTATTTACTGTGTCATTTTTTATTAATAAATTGTTCAGCAGTGGCATCTTTATAATCCAGATTCACAGTCACATAGATGTGTTCCTAAAAATGTTTATACATGTCTGGTTTTAACATTGTATTTATCATCACACTGAGTAAATATCATTTTATGTATTAATTTTAACATAAAAAAGTCATCCAATCCATTGTTTCTAGTTGTATGTGATTCTATAACTCTTAAGAAGGACATGAACTAAAATGTGAGGTTTGAATGAAGTGAGTATGATTAGTTCAGTTCTCAGTGTACAAACTGATACTTAATGTTTAATTAATTAGTCTTAGTGTAAAAACTGATACTTTATGTTTAATTAATTAGTCTTAGTGTAAAAACTGATACTTTATGTTTAATTAATTAGTCTTAGTGTAAAACTGATACTTTATGTGTAATTAATTAGTCTTAGTGTAAAACTGATACTTTGTTTAATTAATTAGTCTTAGTGTAAAACTGATACTTTATGTGTAATTAATTAGTCTTAGTGTAAAACTAATACTTTATGTGTAATTAATTAGTCTTAGTGTAAAACTAATACTTTATGTGTAATTAATTAGTCTTAGTGTAAAAACTGATACTTTCTGTTTAATTAATTAGTCTTAGTGTACAAACTGATACTTTATGTTTAATCAATTAGTCTTAGTGTACAAACTGATACTTTATGTTTAATTAATTAGTCTTAGTGTAAAAACTGATACTTTATGTTTAATTAATTAGTCTTGATGTTCAACAGTCCAAATAACTGAGTGAAATTTGTTCTTTGACTGAAAGATATAAAGACTAATAATTAAACTAATATGAAAAATAAGGAAACAGTTTTGCTCATAAAAATGTATTTTGTCATTTGTAATTAATAATTTCAGAGCTAAAAAGTTTAATTCTAATGTGTGTGTTTTTAAATTTAAAATACTCATAGGAAAATATTATAATAAACTACACTATTTAGATAGCATGCCTAATTTAGTGAAAGTTAGTAAGAGAATTTGTTCAAAATCAATTTAAACCTTGAATTACTGATGGGATATAGACCCCAATGGCTTTGAAATACATTTTTACAAACTATTTTAGCTTTTAGTCCATGGCTTTGTTGGTTAAAATGTCTCTAATAATTCAAAAAAATTTTAAACAAAAATATCATTGATATTACACTTGTATTTATTCCACCTAACTAATTACTGCTGGGGTCTGTATGAACCCTCAAACCTTTGTGGAAAATGTGATTCAACATGGTCATGGTACAATATGTGAACTTTAATGTTAATGAATAGTGTTGAGAGTTAGAAAACGATTTTTGAAATCACTTTATTTTAGCATTGCTCACACACAAAAATACGTATTATTTACTTAGAACGGGCAAGATAGGAACTCTTACTGTCCAAACAGATGCAGGGGAGGAAGGTATTAAAAATGATGTGTCAGAAATACATATTCCAGGGACTTTCAGCGTCTTTAACCTGAATGAGAATGCATCAAAGTTATTTGTTGGAGGTATACCAGAATCTGCTAAGGTAAGGTTTCAATATATATTCACATAAGAAACATTGGTTGCTAAATTGTACAAGAATGCGTCAATGTCATGTATTGGAGGCTCTTGCAGTTTTACAGTAGTAAATTATGTCTTGTTTTTTCTTGTCTTAGATATATCTGTTTTCTTACATTGTAGGTTTTACATTTTTTGTTTATATTTTATATGTTTGGTGAAACCTTTGTTGTTTTAGTGATGAAAGTTTGGTATTCAAAAATCATTAAACATTTTAAACCACTAAAGTTGTTAGTAGACAAGACCTAGATAAGCTGTATTCATGGATACTGTATTTTTATACATAAAAGAAATAATTTTAAACTGTTAAAAAATCTTTAACAAATTAGTATAAGGCTTATGGTGGTATAATATCACACTTCACCAACAGGAAGCACTGCAGTTTAAAATATATTTTTATGTGTTTTAGATTCAAAAGATGTTCAGACCAGGACATTTACTGGATGTATTGAAGAGGTTGATTTTGGAGAGACACCTGTAGGTCTCTGGAATTTTGTAAAAGCCCAAAATAACTTTGAAGGTTGTGTGGGGAGAGACAAACTTGTTACACTTGTTACCTCCAATGGGCTGAGATTTGATGGTAGAGGCTATGCTATCATGCCTGGAGAACGGCACAATTTTGCTCGAGAAATAATAGTAATATTAGAGTTTAAAACTTATGCTGAAGAAGGATTACTCTTTCTTGTGGAAAATGGAGTGAGTACTTGTCAGTTATGCTGTTTAAACATTAAACAGAATGTATGAAACTGGTTAAAATGAAGTAAGCACTTGTCAGTTATGTTGTTTAAACATTAAACAGAATGTATGAAACTGGTTAAAATGGAGTGAGTACTTGTCAGTTATTTGTTTAAACATTAAACAGAATGTATGAAACTGGTTAAAATGAAGTAAGCACTTGTCAGTTATGTTGTTTAAACATTAAACAGAATGTATGAAACTGCTTAAAATGAAGTAAGCATTTGTCAATTATTTTGTTTAAACATCAAACAGAATGTATGGAACTAGTTAAAATGTAGTAAGTACTCATCAGTTATTTTGTTTAAACATGTAACAGAGTGTATGAAACAGGTTAAAATGAAGCAAGTACTTGTTAGTTATTTTGTTTAAACATGTAACAGAATGTATGGAACTGGTTAAAATGAAGTAAGAACTTGTTAAAATGAAGCAGTTATTTTGTTTAAACATCATGTAACAGAAAATGTAGTAAGAAAGTTATTTTGTTTAAACTGTAACAGAATTAAAATGAAGTAAGTACTCATCAGTTATTTTGTTTAAACATCTAACAGAGTGTATGAAACAGGTTAAAATGAAGCAAGTACTTGTCAGTTATTTTGTTTAAACATTAAACAGAATGTATGGAACTGGTTAAAGTGAAGTAAGTACTCATCAGTTATTTTGTTTAAACATCAAACAGAATGTATGGAACTGGTTAAAATGAAGTAAGTACTCATCAGTTATTTTGTTTAAACATCAAACAGAATGTATGGAACTGGTTAAAATGAAGTAAGTACTCATCAGTTATTTTGTTTAAACATCAAACAGAATATATGGAACTGGTTAAAATGAAGTAAGTACTCATCAGTTATTTTGTTTGAAGTAAACATCAAACAGAATGTATGGAACTGGTTAAAATGAAGTAAGTACTCATCAGTTATTTTGTTTAAACATTAAACAGAATGTATGGAACTGGTTAAAATTTTGTTATTTTGTTTAAACATTAAACAGAATGTATGGAACTGGTTAAAATGAAGTAAGTACTCATCAGTTATTTTGTTAAACATTAAACAGAATGTATGGAACTGGTTAAAATGAAGTAAGTACTCATCAGTTATTTTGTTTAAACATCAAACAGAATGTATGGAACTGGTTAAAATGAAGTAAGTACTCATCAGTTATTTTGTTTAAACATCAAACAGAATGTATGGAACTGGTTAAAATGAAGTAAGTACTCATCAGTTATTTTGTTTAAACATTAAACAGAATGTATGAAACTGGTTAAAATGAAGTAAGTATTTTGTTTAAACATCAGAATGTATGAAACTGGTTAAAATGAAGTAAGTAGTTATTTTGTTTAAACATTAAACAGAATGTATGGAACTGGTTAAAATGAAGTAAGTACTCATCAGTTATTTTGTTTAAACATTAAACAGAATGTATGGAACTGGTTAAAATGAAGTGAAGTAAGTGTATGGAACTGGTTAAAATGAAGTAAGTACTCATCAGTTATTTTGTTTAAACATCTAACAGAGTGTATGAAACTGGTTAAAATGAAGTAAGTGCTTGTCAGTTATTTTGTTTAAACATTAAACAGAACGTGTGAAACTGGTTAAAGTGGAGGGAGTTCTTGCCAGTTATGTTTTTTAAAAATTAAACAGAATGTATAAAACTGATCAAAATTTAACTTTTTAAACATATGTAAATCAGCATTTTATGAATTTGTTGCCCTGAGCAAAGCACAATTTTTAGTTATTAAATGAGACCTTTTTCTGTTTCTCCCCATTTAAAAAACCACTTTATGTTTATTTTTTTTGTTTTATGTGGTATATTTTCCTTTATCTACTTTCATTTGTTTTTATGTATTTAATATTAATTTGATAAAATTTTCACAGGCTCAAATTAGGTGTGTTTTTTTTACTAACATTCTTCTTGAATCGAAATTCAAAGCTAATAATGATTAAATAAATATTTCCGAAACCTTTTTTGAGTTTGGTAGTTTTAGGCAGATCATTTTCCAGTCATTAGACGTTTTATTTTTTATAACAACTTTAACACTGGTGATGACTGAATCTGAGGGACAGAGTTAAATACAGAATGAGTTTTGTGTTTGTGTAGATAACATGATTTTCTTTTGAAAGCAAAATTCATCAAATAATCTTTTGAAGTTATAAGAATACAGTTTTTCAAGCTTTTAAATTACATTTAATTTTTATATCTATTAAAGAAGTAATAAATTTTATGTTTCTGTATGTGTGTATTAGGTCTAAAATTGTATGTGTGAACAAATCATAAAACATTATATTTTTTAACTGCTCTGTTTCAGAATAACTTTTTTGCTCTGGAGCTGCAAGAAGGACGTCTGTACTCCAAGCTTAAGCTGGACGGAGACCTAGTGGTACTTAGGTCACCAAACACTTACAACAATGGAAGCTGGCATAGAGTAGAAGCAAAGAGAGTTGGCAAAGACACACTACTCTCTGTAAGCACCTGGAAACATTCAAATAAAATAAGCTTTAGAAACTGCATTAGATTTTTCAAAAGAGACATCCCACAAAGATGCTGTTTATAAAAGTAGATATATGGGAGTTATTTCAAACAAGTACATTGTATGTGTAGTCTCTAAAAGTAAAATACTTTAAACAGGTATTTGGAGCTAAACAGATACATTGTGAAATGTGGTTTTTAAAATCAAAGCAGATTAAACAGGTTCTCTGCCATATGTGATCTACAACAACAGGTCCATTTGAATACTTTGTAAAGAGTGTCTTCTAAAGGTAAGGGAGTTCAAGTGGAAACTTCAGTATGTATTCCCTGTAAACAATACAGCTTACGCATATACTTAGTATTGTGTGGTCCTTGTAAGTAAGCTTTTTAAACTTATATTTTATGAACAGGTTAGTTAAAAAACACACCTTATAAGGTGTGGTCACAATAAACAATGGAACTGAAATAGGCATTTTGTCACTATAAGCAAGACAACTCAGACAAACATACATGCTGTGAAGTTTGCCCACTGTAAACAATACAGTTGAAACTTGCATGTTGTGAGGTGTGGTTATTGTAAACAAGACAGTTTAAACATATGTGCTATTACATATGGTCACTGATAGCAAAACATTTGAAACATACATCCTGTGAGGTGTAGTCACTGAAACAAGACAACTGAAACATACATACTGTGAGGTGTAGTCACTGAAACAAGACCATTACTGAATGGTTGGTAAAGTTAGGTTGATAAATATCATGCATAGGATGTAGTAAGGACCATCTTACTGAGTGGTTGATAATAATGTGAAGGGTGTAGTAAGGACCATCTTACTGAATGGTTGATAATCATGTGAAGGGCATAGTAAGGACAATGTTACTGAATGGTTGATAATCATGTGAAGGGTGTAGTAAGGACCATGTTACTGAATGGTTGATAATCATGTGAAGGGCATAGTAAGGACCATGTTACTGAATGGTTGATAATAATGTGAAGGGTGTAGTAAGGACCATGTTACTGAATGGTTGATAATCATGTGAAGGGCATAGTAAGGACAATGTTACTGAATGGTTGATAATCATGTGAAGGGCATAGTAAGGACAATGTTACTGAGTGGTTGATAATAATGTGAAGGGTGTAGTAAGGACAATGTTACTGAGTGGTTGATAATCATGTGAAGGGTGTAGTAAGGACAATGTTACTGAGTGGTTGATAATAATGTGAAGGGTGTAGTAAGGACCATGTTACTGAGTGGTTGATAATCATGTGAAGGGTGTAGTAAGGACAATGTTACTGAGTGGTTGATAATCATGTGAAGGGTGTAGTAAGGACCATGTTACTGAATGGTTGATAATCATGTGAAGGGCATAGTAAGGACAATGTTACTGAGTGGTTGATAATAATGTGAAGGGTGTAGTAAGGACCATGTTACTGAATGGTTGATAATCATGTGAAGGGTGTAGTAAGGACAATGTTACTGAGTGGTTGATAATCATGTGAAGGGCATAGTAAGGACCATGTTACTGAATGGTTGATAATCATGTGAAGGGTGTAGTAAGGACCATCTTACTGAGTGGTTGATAATAATGTGAAGGGTGTAGTAAGGACAATGTTACTGAGTGGTTGATAATCATGTGAAGGGCATAGTAAGGACCATGTTACTGAATGGTTGATAATCATGTGAAGGGCATAGTAAGGACAATGTTACTGAGTGGTTGATAATCATGTGAAGGGTGTAGTAAGGACAATGTTACTGAGTGGTTGATAATCATGTGAAGGGCATAGTAAGGACCATGTTACTGAATGGTTGATAATCATGTGAAGGGCATAGTAAGGACAATGTTACTGAGTGGTTGATAATCATGTGAAGGGTGTAGTAAGGACCATGTTACTGAGTGGTTGATAATAATGTGAAGGGTGTAGTAAGGACCATGTTACTGAGTGGTTGATAATAATGTGAAGGGTGTAGTAAGGACAATGTTACTGAGTGGTTGATAATCATGTGAAGGGCATAGTAAGGACCATGTTACTGAATGGTTGATAATCATGTGAAGGGCATAGTAAGGACCATGTTACTGAATGGTTGATAATCATGTGAAGGGCATAGTAAGGACCATGTTACTGAATGGTTGATAATCATGTGAAGGGCATAGTAAGGACCATGTTACTGAGTGGTTGATAATCATGTGAAGGGCATAGTAAGGACCATGTTACTGAGTGGTTGATAATCATGTGAAGGGCATAGTAAGGACCATGTTACTGAATGGTTGATAATCATGTGAAGGGCATAGTAAGGACCATGTTACTGAGTGGTTGATAATCATGTGAAGGGCATAGTAAGGACCATGTTACTGAATGGTTGATAAACATATGAAGGGCATAGTAAGGACCATGTTACTGAGTGGTTGATAATCATGTGAAGGGTGTAGTAAGGACCATGTTACTGAGTGGTTGATAATCATGTGAAGGGTGTAGTAAGGACCATGTTACTGAGTGGTTGATAATCATGTGAAGGGTGTAGTAAGGACCATGTTACTGAATGGTTGATAATCATGTGAAGGGCATAGTAAGGACCACGTTACTGAGTGGTTGATAATCATGTGAATGGCATAGTAAGGACTATGTTACTGAATGGTTGATAATCACATGAAGGGCATAGTAAGGACCATGTTACTGAATGGTTGATAAACATCATGTGAAGGGTGTAATAATGACCATGTTACTGAATGGTTGATAAACATCATGTGAAGGGTGTAATAAGGACCGTGTTACCTAATGGTGGATAAACATCATGTGGTGGGTTTAATAAGGACAATATTACTGAGTGATTGGTAAAGTCAGGTTGATAACCATTATAACCTCTCAGTGGCACCACAATATGTGTGTGGGTTTACAAAGCTAGAAACTGGGTTTCAATACCTGTGGTGAAGAGAACACAGTTTGTTTGTGTGCCTAATTACAAACATCATGTGATATAATACTGATAATGTTGTTGAGAGACTGGTAAGATCAAGTTTACAAACATTGTCGAATCATTATAGATCCATCTGTTATGAAACATAAGGAGCATTAGATGTCAAACCTTCCTGCATATTACACAGACTGCTCCCTTGAATTTCAGTGTTAGTATATTACACAAGAATATTACCAGGGTTTTTGGACAGACAAGGCACTGGGTAGAAAGCTTGCTAAAATGTCATAGAGCACTACATTGATTGGAATACTTCTCTGAGTGTTTCAAGTGCCCTTTGATTTCAGTCTCAGTTTACAAACACAGATTTTTCTTAAACATATTCTAAATTATAACTTCAGAAAAATTTAACAACTTTGTTGATATATTATAGGTAACATATAAGAGTAATATATGTAGCATTTGTATAGCATAGTGCTATTGAACCCTTTTATTATTCAGAACTAAGTAAAATTAAAATGTTTATTGCCAAGACTGATTGGCACTGTAAAATTTTAAAATTCATTGTTAGTAGTGGATAGGCCTTTGGCAGAAAACGTTTGTCGGTACATTATCTGTGTCGCATCAGTTTAGTACAGAATAATGTAACCTAATTTCATAGTTGTTAAACTTTGATATACAAGTTTTTACTCCATAGTTAGATAAGTAGTGATCATTTCTATCCATAGTTATGTGAAATGTACAATAAAAATGTAAAATTATGAAGACTGAGCTTGGAAAACAATCAGTAAGGTTTTATTTTTGTTTTCAGATTAACAGTGTTGAGGTAGATAGTGGTGAAGCTTCAGAAGTTGAACTACAAAACACTAAGGATATTTATGTTGGTGGTTACCCAGGAGGCCACGCTCACACGTAAGTTCCTTTAAATTAAAAAACTCAGGTATATTTATTAGTGGAGATACATAGGTATACATACTTTCAGGTTAAAGGGCATTTCATAGTTATTTCAGAAAACATATAACTCCAGTGATAACAGAAGAATAGCAACTGGTTGGAAATTTGTAAAAAATATAGTATCTAAGTGTTAACTAAATCATACCAATAACAGATATAGACTCATTACCATCTTAACGAAGGACATAATGGCAGAATCTACAGGCTAAAAATGTATTTAGTTCCACAGTGATTCAGAAGATAAATTTAATGTAAAAGCTGTAGTGTTTGAAACCCATTATTTTGCTTTTGCAGAAGATCCAAGTTTTTTGCCTGAGTACACATGAACGTGAAGAAAACTGTTATAAGCTAGTTATTGCTAATTGATTTTGTTTAATATCCTATAAGCATTTCTTTCAGAAATGTTACTATGAATCATGAGTTGAATTAATTGGTGTGCATGTGGGTGTTATTATATCAAGTTGTTGGTAAAAGTAATTGTTTAAAGATGTGTGATAAAATTATACAACTGACTTTCAGAGAAATCACCAATGTGAACTTTGAAGGTTGTATCCAGAATCTACAAATTGGAACAGCAAATGAAGACCTTAATAAGAACAAGGAAGCACTTGGAGTAGTCCCAGGATGTCCTGCTACTGTAAGTTTGTAGGCTTAGAGAATTATTCACAGTGTGAGGTTCTTTGAAATGGAACTTTTGTACTATGTGTAACTGATAAGTGATTGTAATGAAATGGTGAGTTATGAGTTAGTTTGATTGTAAATTAGTTGCAATTATCAATAAATTTTTGAGGCCAGGCTGCTTTTGTGTGTAGGAAAGGAGTGGTTAATTATTTTTTGTAAACCATGAGGTTTTAATAGGATTGGTTTTAAAACTTGAAAAATCAAGCATTTTACTGGTAAATGTTAAATCATATTCATTTCTTTTCATGCATTAATTAGATAAATATTTATCTTCATAATTCTGGTTCTGCCACATTTCAGATTGCTCGAACTGTTTCATTCTCTGATGAAAGTCCTGGTTATGTGGCCATGGGAGGGACAAGTACCAAAAGTCATCTTAGTAAATATGCTCAGCTAACATTTAAATTTAAAACCATTGAACCTGATGGGTTAATTTTCTATGCAGCAGATGAAGAACAAAGCAGCTTCCTCTCTATAGCACTGGCTGATGGGCACTTAGTAATGAAGAGCCATCCTGGTGGTGAAATAAGAACAACAACCTCAAAAGTACAATGACAAAAACTGGCACTATATTACAGCAACAAAAACCTTACATCAGTTGAGACTAGATATTGATGACCTGTATGATTTTGACCAAGAAACATCAGAAAAGAATGAAATTTCCATTACAACACCCCTGTACTTTGGTGGAGTGCCTCAGGACTATGTCATAAAACCTGAAGCTGCAGCATCTATAAAACCATTTATTGGCTGTATAGGAGACACCACTGTTAACAACCAATTCCAGAATTTTGCAGACTCCCAAGATAGGCCAGGATCCTCATTAACCAGTTGCCCACTAGCTGATCCTGATGATGTGATTACAGAGCCACCTGTGGTAGACTACTCCACTGCTTTACCAGACCATATACAAGGTGTGTCAGTGTTATGACATCGCACAACTACAAGTTGTGGAATAAATATTTTTTCAGATATCGTGTAGGATGTTTTTATGTAATTTCTAGTTCTTATGACAGCTAAAGTGTTACACTGATATTATAAGAGGATATTTTTTTAAATTGAAACAGACACTTTTAGCTAAAATAACAGATTTTTATTTCTTGAATATTGTTTAAGAAATCCAATAGACAACTTTAGTATAAGATAATAACAGTACTTCTTATTAAAGTAAGTGGTTTGTGTTTACAGAAAAAATTACTGAAGGCCAGGAAATTGAAGGGCCTGATTTTGAAAGCTTTACTACTCTACCACCCACAACCACTTTGCTTACAACATTAGAGCCCACTGTCCCATATCCAACTCCTTATGGTTTATGTAAGCTACCTATTTCACCATTAAGTGACCCTGATATTACTTCAGAAGATGGACTGCGTTATGGTAATTCTCCATGGGCTAGAAACGAATTTTATGTACGTACAAGCACACTATTAGATGAGAGCACATTCTCGCTGGAATTTAAGACTGACCTTCCAGATGGAGTAATGTTTTATGTGGCTGGTTCTGATCACATTGACTTTATAGCTCTCTATCTTAGAAACAGGAAGGTAAGTTTGTACAGTAGAGATTTCTTTTATGTATCTGTCTCAGATCACTTACTTTGTAACTCTGTACCTTAGAAACAGGAAGGTAAGTTTGTACTGTAGAGATTTTTTTTATGTATCTGGTTCAGATCGCTTACTTTGTAACCCTCTACCTGAGAAACAGGAAGTCTAAAAATTTAAAAATGCATTTCTAAGTTGTATGTCTTCCAATTAACACATTTTTTTAGGTTGTTCCTTTACAAATAATTTTCTCTGAAGTAAAATTTTTGGTTTTTATTTATTGTAAAAAAACTTCTATATCCACACTTAACTCTCTCTCATGGGTTTGATCAAATTGAACAACCACATGACCACTTTAGTTATTATAGTCTTGATACTACCTGCTATTATTATAGTATGTATATATTCACAACATTTGGAAGAATTTCAGTCAACATTATAGGTTTTCTGATTAAAAAAAAACAGATTTGTTCATAAATATATCATCCTGTTTTGTACCTAGTTTGAGTGTAAAAGCGATTTTCTTGTTAAGATTACAAATACTTTGTCTCAAACTTCATTATCTCTAAAGCTTCTTAAATACATTTCAAACGTTTATTTTCCATAAAACTTTATATTTTATTTGTTATTTTCTCCTAACCATAAAAAATAAGTGAAATTAGTCTAATTTACCCTATTTTCTTTCTAGAATGGCTTCAAATTGTAACATGAAATTATATTTACTTATTCTGTGTACTCATAAAAGTATATATCTACTTTTATTTCATTGCCCTTTAAACCATGTCTAACTACTGTAAATCACTTGGGGAATGTGGAGCTCATGCTATGGTATTAAACTACATTACTGAGGAGCTGTACTCATCCATGCCTCATGAAACATTTTTATTATATTATTATTATTATTTATTTTACCAAGTCTAAACTGCACTAACCTAAAAAATTCCTATTTTATATTTTAGTGGCCTTTATAATAATAAGTAAAGAATAAATATGAAAAACAAAAGATAAATTACTTACCTGTCTTTTATTTGTAGTTAACTATTGATGACAATTTACCCTACTTTGTTTTTGTACTATTGGTAGTAATGCACTAAATAACATTTTGCAATTAAATAATGCACCAAGAAACATTGAACAACAACCTGCAGAAAACAATGTCCCATAAGTATCACAGTTTTCTTTCTTTTTAATAACAAGAGTAGTTACAAATCATCCAAGTGAATTGATGTGTTTCACAAGGGGATAAAGCTTGTACTGAAAAGCAAATTAACGTTTTTCTGTATAGAAAACAACATAATACGTAAATGGAAAGATGAAAATCTTTGCTTTTGATTGATTATGAATAGCATAGTATTAATTATAAGAGAGAAAATAATAACAAATCTTGAAAGAGAGTATATGACATGTGAATGTGGTCTAATTGATGGTTCTGTAACCAAACATGATTGAATGTTATAAATATTATGGTTAGTGTGAGTAATTGATGGTTCTGTAACCAAACATGATTGAATGTTATAAATATTATGGTTAGTGTGAGTAATTGATGGTTCTGTAACCAAACATGATTGAATGTTATAAATATTATGGTTAGTGTGAGTAATTGATGGTTCTGTAACCAAACATGATTGAATGTTATAAATATTATGGTTAGTGTGAGTAATTGATGGTTCTGTAACCAAACATGATTGAATGTTATAAATATTATGGTTAGTGTGAGTAATTGATGGTTCTGTAACCAAACATGATTGAATGTTATAAATATTATGGTTAGTGTGAGTAATTGATGGTTCTGTAACCAAACATGATTGAATGTTATAAATATTATGGTTAGTGTGAGTAATTGATGGTTCTGTAACCAAACATGATTGAATGTTATAAATATTATGGTTAGTGTGAGTAATTGATGGTTCTGTAACCAAACATGATTGAATGTTATAAATATTATGGTTAGTGTGAGTAATTGATGGTTCTGTAACCAAACATGATTGAATGTTATAAATATTATGGTTAGTGTGAGTAATTGATGGTTCTGTAACCAAACATGATTGAATGTTATAAATATTATGGTTAGTGTGAGTAATTGATGGTTCTGTAACCAAACATGATTGAATGTTATAAATATTATGGTTAGTGTGAGTAATTGATGGTTCTGTAACCAAACATGATTGAATGTTATAAATATTATGGTTAGTGTGAGTAATTGATGGTTCTGTAACCAAACATGATTGAATGTTATAAATATTATGGTTAGTGTGAGTAATTGATGGTTCTGTAACCAAACATGATTGAATGTTATAAATATTATGGTTAGTGTGAGTAATTGATGGTTCTGTAACCAAACATGATTGAATGTTATAAATATTATGGTTAGTGTGAGTAATTGATGGTTCTGTAACCAAACATGATTGAATGTTATAAATATTATGGTTAGTGTGAGTAGTGATGGTTCTGTAACCAAACATGATTGAATGTTATAAATATTATGGTTAGTGTAGTAATTGATGGTTCTGTAACCAAACATGATTGAATGTTATAAATATTATGGTTAGTGTGAGTAATTGATGGTTCTGTAACCAAACATGATTGAATGTTATAAATATTATGGTTAGTGTGAGTAATTGATGGTTCTGTAACCAAACATGATTGAATGTTATAAATATTATGGTTAGTGTGAGTAATTGATGGTTCTGTAACCAAACATGATTGAATGTTATAAATATTATGGTTAGTGTGAGTAATTGATGGTTCTGTAACCAAACATGATTGAATGTTATAAATATTATGGTTAGTGTGAGTAATTGATGGTTCTGTAACCAAACATGATTGAATGTTATAAATATTATGGTTAGTGTGAGTAATTGATGGTTCTGTAACCAAACATGATTGAATGTTATAAATATTATGGTTAGTGTGAGTAATTGATGGTTCTGTAACCAAACATGATTGAATGTTATAAATATTATGGTTAGTGTGAGTAATTGATGGTTCTGTAACCAAACATGATTGAATGTTATAAATATTATGGTTAGTGTGAGTAATTGATGGTTCTGTAACCAAACATGATTGAATGTTATAAATATTATGGTTAGTGTGAGTAATTGATGGTTCTGTAACCAAACATGATTGAATGTTATAAATATTATGGTTAGTGTGAGTAATTGATGGTTCTGTAACCAAACATGATTGAATGTTATAAATATTATGGTTAGTGTGAGTAATTGATGGTTCTGTAACCAAACATGATTGAATGTTATAAATATTATGGTTAGTGTGAGTAATTGATGGTTCTGTAACCAAACATGATTGAATGTTATAAATATTATGGTTAGTGTGAGTAATTGATGGTTCTGTAACCAAACATGATTGAATGTTATAAATATTATGGTTAGTGTGAGTGATGATTTTGTAGTGAGTAACTTTTATTAAATGTCATACCTATTGGAGGAGTGGTGAATAAAATAGAAAAGTGTCATTTCTCACACTAGAAGAAATTAAAGGTTTTATTTATATTGCCTTTTAAAATTAAGAACTTAAAACTTATATACTATTAAAATGTAGGCTATTAGCTGAAAGTTTATGTTACAATAATTGTTATAACAGAAACAAAAAGTAACGTAATTAAATTTTGAATGTAAGACACTTAAAACATCATGATGTGTGAAGTGAAGGATGCCAATGTAACGAAAATTAATTTGTCGTGCTATATTTTCTCTTGATTGCAGCTTGCATTTCTACACTTAAATTGTTTGACTATAACATCTTTTCTTTCTTCACTTAAATATAGAAAGTCAAGTTAAAATCAAGTTCTAAAATTTATTCTTTGTTCACATGAATATAACTAAGTCTTGATGACAAGAAACCCACTTGAAATAACATTCACCTGCAACGCCCCCTACAACACGGTACTAGTTTATACTTTCATTCATAAGACGTGTCCGTAAAAGGTCACATTCAAACTCTCTCTTTTTTAACCTGAAGATGACCTAGGAAGGTCGAAACATTCTTCTCTCCTTATCAATAAAAGTATTAATACCCATACCAGCCATTCTGAGATACATGATTATAACTAATTTTTCAATAATTCTGTTTTTCTATTAAATTTGTATTTCACCCGAACGTATCAACTTTTATTTTGCAAGTTTTACTACTGTAACTTTCTTCATTTCGCTATATTGTAACAACTGCTACGTCCATACTCAGTTTGTCCTGCTTGTGGTCAGGTGTTTTTTGCCTTTGATTGTGGTGGAGGAGCAGGAAGGTCATCGACAAGTGAGAATTATAATGATGGTGAGTGGCATTCTGTGAAGTTCTCTCGTCGTGGACGAGATGGAAAACTTGAAGTCGATGGCAGAGAAGTTGTACAAGTGAAGTCACATGGAAGTCCTAATTCTTTAAATGTTAGGTGCTCCAGTGTATGTAGGGGACTGTCGGAAGACACAGCAAGAAAAGCTAAAACAATCTTGAAGTAAGAATTGTATTTACATTTCAGACCTGATAAGACCAAAACTCAAATTGTCTTAATATTTTTTTACCTTAGTAGATATGCATGTGATTTATGTAATTGATCCTTGTAAAGTACACATAATATGAATATTCATAGTTGTAGTGTAATAAAATTTAAAAATGCAATCATTGTTTATTTATTAAGTGAATTGTTGGAGTAATTCTCAGTTGTTTTTTTTAAATTTATTATTATTATATTATGCTTTACAGTAAGGTAATTAAGTTTCTAGCACTTGCTAGATGATACAGCAACCTTCTGATTTATTTTTATTAACATTGGTTTTATAGAAATATATGTTTCATGAGAAAATCACATCTCATTCAATGCAGAAACTCCTTGCTTTTGTGTTCTAGAACCCTAGTTCTTGACCTCAGCTTTCTAATACTGATGATGCAACATTTTTACATTCTCTAAGTTCCAATGTATTAATCGATAATATTTTCACGTTTTTCAGTAGGATATGTTCCAATGTATTAATCTGCAATATTTTCACGTTTTTCAGTAGGATAGGTTCCAATATATTAATCTGCAATATTTTCACGTTTTTCAGTAGGATAGGTTTCAATGTATTAATCTGCAATATTTTCACGTTTTTCAATAGGATAGGTTCCAATGTATTAAACCATAATATTTTCACGTTTTTCAATAGGATAGGTTCCAATGTATTAAACCGTAATATTTTCACGTTTTTCAATAGGATAGGTTCCAATGTATTAATCTGCAATATTTTCACATTTTTCAATAGGATAGGTTCCAATGTATTAATCCATAATATTTTCACATTTTTCAATAGGATATGTTTCAATGTATTAATCCATAATATTTTCACGTTTTTCAATAGGATAGGTTCCAATGTATTAATCCATAATATTTTTACATTTTCAATAGGATAGGTTCCAATGTATTAATCCATAATATATTCCGCGTTTTTCAATGGGATAGGTTTCAATGTATTAATTCATAATATTTTCACGTTTTTCAACAGGATAGGTTCCAATGTATTAATCCATAATATTTTCACATTTTTCAATAGGATAGGTTCCAATGTATTAAACCGTAATATTTTCACGTTTTTCAATAGGATAGGTTCCAATGTATTAATCCATAATATTTTCACATTTTTCAATAGGATAGGTTCCAATGTATTAATCCATAATATTTTTTACATTTTTCAATAGGATAGGTTCCAATGTATTAATCCATAATATATTCACGTTTTTCAATGGGATAGGTTTCAATGTATTAATTCATAATATTTTCACGTTTTTCAACAGGATAGGTTCCAATGTATTAATCCATAATATATTCACGTTTTTCATTAGGATAGGTTCCAATGTATTAATCCATAATATTTTCACATTTTTCAATAGGATATGTTTCAATGTATTAATCCATAATATTTTCACATTTTTCAATAGGATAGGTTCCAATGTATTAATCCACAATATTTTCACGTTTTTTAATAGGATAGGTTCCAATGTATTAAACCATAATATTTTCACGTTTTTCAATAGGATAGGTTCCAATGTATTAATCCATAATATTTTTTACATTTTTCAATAGGATAGGTTCCAATGTATTAATCCATAATATATTCCACGTTTTCAATGGGATAGGTTTCAATGTATTAATTCATAATATTTTCACGTTTTCAACAGGATAGGTTCCAATGTATTAATCCATAATATTTTCACATTTTTCAATAGGATAGGTTCCAATGTATTAAACCGTAATATTTTCACGTTTTTCAATAGGATAGGTTCCAATGTATTAATCCATAATATTTTCACATTTTTCAATAGGATAGGTTCCAATGTATTAATCCATAATATTTTCACATTTTTCAATAGGATATGTTTCAATGTATTAATCCATAATATTTTCACATTTTTCAATAGGATAGGTTCCAATGTATTAATCCATAATATTTTTTACATTTTTCAATAGGATAGGTTCCAATGTATTAATCCATAATATATTCACGTTTTTCAATGGGATAGGTTTCAATGTATTAATTCATAATATTTTCACGTTTTTCAACAGGATAGGTTCCAATGTATTAATCCATAATATATTCACGTTTTTCATTAGGATAGGTTCCAATGTATTAATCCATAATATTTTCACATTTTTCAATAGGATATGTTTCAATGTATTAATCCATAATATTTTCACGTTTTTCAATAGGATAGGTTCCAATGTATTAATCCACAATATTTTCACGTTTTTTAATAGGATAGGTTCCAATGTATTAAACCATAATATTTTCACGTTTTTCAATAGGATAGGTTCCAATGTATTAAACCGTAATATTTTCACGTTTTTCAATAGGATAGGTTCCAATGTAGTAATCCATAATATTTTCACATTTTTCAATAGGATATGTTTCAATGTATTAATCCATAATATTTTCACTTTTTTTAATAGGATAGGTTCCAATGTATTAATCCATAATATTTTCACATTTTTCAGTAGGATATGTTTCAATGTATTAATCCATAATATTTTCATGTTTTTCAATAGGATAGGTTCCAATGTATTAATCCATAATATTTTTTACATTTTTCAATAGGATAGGTTCCAATGTATTAATCCATAATATATTCACGTTTTTCAATGGGATAGGTTTCAATGTATTAATTCATAATATTTTCACGTTTTTCAACAGGATAGGTTCCAATGTATTAATCCATAATATTTTCACGTTTTTCAATAGGACAGGTTCCAATGTATTAATCCATAATATTTTCACATTTTTCAATAGGATATGTTTCAATGTATTAATCCATAATATTTTCACGTTTTTCAATAGGATAGGTTCCAATGTATTAATCCATAATATTTTTACATTTTTCAATAGGATAGGTTCCAATGTATTAATCCATAATATATTCACGTTTTTCAATAGGATATGTTTCAATGTATTAATCCATAATATATTCACGTTTTTCAGTAGGATAGGTTCCAATGTATTAATCCATAATATATTCACGTTTTTCAGTAGGATAGGTTCCAATGTATTAATCCATAATATATTCACGTTTTTCAGTAGGATAGGTTCCAATGTATTGTTCCATAATATTTTCACGTTTTTCAACAGGATATGTTCCAATGTATTAATCCATAATATTTTCACATTTTTCAATAGGATATGTTTCAATGTATTAATCCATAATATTTTCACGTTTTTCAATAGGATAGGTTCCAATGTATTAATCCATAATATTTTTACATTTTTCAATAGGATAGGTTCCAATGTATTAATCCATAATATATTCACGTTTTTCAATAGGATATGTTTCAATGTATTAATCCATAATATATTCACGTTTTTCAGTAGGATAGGTTCCAATGTATTAATCCATAATATATTCACGTTTTTCAGTAGGATAGGTTCCAATGTATTAATCCATAATATATTCACGTTTTCAGTAGGATAGGTTCCAATGTATTGTTCCATAATATTTTCAATGTTTTTCAACAGGATATGTTCCAATGTATTAATCCATAATATTTTCACGTTTTTCAATAGGATAGGTTCCAATGTATTGTTCCATAATATTTTCACGTTTTTCAATAGGATAGGTTCCAATGTATTGTTCCATAATATTTTCACGTTTTTCAATAGGATATGTTCCAATGTATTGATCCACAATATTTTCACGTTTTTCAATAGGATAGGTTCCAATGTATTGATCCATAATATTTTCACATTTTTCAATAGGATAGGTTCCAATGTATTAGTCATAATGCTAACAGTTTTAATTATTAATCTCACCCAATTTTGATGGCAACAAAAGAACAAACATTCCATTCATGAAGTCATTGTCATCATAAGTTATCCTTTATCCCTTTTCTTTTTTTATGTATTTATCATTTCCTTGTTTTGTATGCTTTGACATTCATTCCATTGTGGCTTCCAATTCTGCAGTTTTGTTTGTTATGATTAGAATGTTAATGCGAGCACCTTGGGGTCTTCCATTTGGAAACAACTGATGGAATACTATCATGGAGAAGTGTGATTATTGTGTTTCCAACACTGTGTATTGAAAGGTTTGTGTGTTCTGATGTTGCTGCTAACCATCTGAGGAAAAGTTACACAAGGACAACAAACTTTATATAATACTCTGAGTGTTGGTCTAAAATCTTGATTTCAGTGTCACTGGCCACTGAGGTTTAGACAAAAAAAACTTTGTATAGTTTTAAATGTCCTCTATTTACCTGTATCAACTGTGTGGTACTTTAGATTGTACTACACTCAAAACCCATAAATTACCACTGTTATTAGTATGGTTGTATCATAAGACCAGTGCTAATATAGTAAATATATATAAGTGTTTATTAGTTTATTTGTTGCTAGATTTACATTTTGTTATAATTACTATATGCAGGCTGTCTCTTTTGTGTGTTCTGATGTTGCTGCTAACCATTTGAGGAAAAGTTACACAAGGACAACAAACTTTATATAATACTCTGAGTGTTGGTCTAAAATCTTGATTTCAGTGTCACTGGCCACTGAGGTTTAGACAAAAAAAACTTTGTATAGTTTTAAATGTCCTCTATTTACCTGTATCAACTGTGTGGTACTTTAGATTGTACTACACTCAAAACCCATAAATTACCACTGTTATTAGTATGGTTGTATCATAAGACCAGTGCTAATATAGTAAATATATATAAGTGTTTATTAGTTTATTTGTTGCTAGATTTACATTTTGTTATAATTACTATATGCAGGCTGTCTCTTTTTAAAATAATTATTTTATGTTTATTGAGGTTTGTTTTTGTTAAGAACAATTGTCTGTAAATTTGAACTGACAGTCTGTAGACAAGGCAACTACTCAAAAACACCCACTACCACCTCTTACACTACTTTTGACTACTGGGACTTGACATTACTTTTACAGTGCCCTAAAGTGTACATCATGTTTTGTATCATTGTGATACAAGCCACAGATCCTTGGATTCATAGCACACTAACCATTAGGTTATATCTAACCCCATTTTGAAGATATATGTGAAAGCTTTAAAATTCCTTTATCAGTTTTCAAACAACCCTGTTTAAAACAAAATTATACATTACAACTATAGTTTTGTAATACAGTTCTACATCTTAAACTATATATAATTGAAAGAAGGAATGTTAAAAATAAGTTTTCCTAAATTGTGTAAAATAACTGCTTAATGTTCGTTTTGTAGATAGTATCTGATTCATTTGTTGCTAAGTGCAAAGCCACAAAATAAGCTATCTGTGCTGTGCCCACCAGGGGTATCAAAACCCAATTATTAGCAACATAACCCTTCAAATTTAATGCTGAGCTACTAGGAGCATTTATTAAGGTTTTTGTTTATTATATAATTGTTGTTGACTTTTCTGCTGAACAGGACACATTGGTTTTTTTTTATTAAAATATTGCTTTGAATTCTTGAGTTATAGTGACTTTTTATATATAAGTATCCAATATAAGATTATTTATAGACTTGTTAGGACACAATGTCATTTTGACAATAAGGTTAGTACAAAAATAGCTTTATTTTTCTCCAGGTAATAATAATGTAAAAACTTCAGACAATGTTTCATTATTGCAGTTTCATAAAGAATTCTAGTGGTACAAGCTGTAATGAAGCTGTGATATAAAAACACTGGTTGAAATGAAAAGCATATTTTTATTACTTTCAACCTAACCTAAAAGAACAACAAGAGACATTCTAGTTCATTAAGCCTGTTCCAGAGGCCAACCACCTTCTTAGAAAATAAAGGTGTCTTAGGTGAAGATGACTTCTACCCTGCTTAAATTTGTGTTCCATAGTCTTACCAATCTCACCATTAAATTAAAATAAGTCATGCATCAACACTTTCTATTCCCTTTACAATCTTAAACACCTTAATCAGATCCCTCCAGATGTCATCTTTATAGCCCTTCTCTGAACCCTTTCCAATAATTCAATGTCCTGTTTGAGGTAAGGAGCCCAAGGCTGAACATAGTACTTCAAATGTGGCCTAAATTAATTATTATAATGCCATTATAACCACTTTAATCTTCTATTTATTATTTCCATAGATACAAACTAAAATCCTATTTGCCTTGCTACCAGTACATTGGCTTAAGAGACTGATGAAGCAGAACACCAAGATCTTTCACTTCCACAAGTGTTAAGGTTATTCCCATCAAAATTGTATATGTGCGTTATCTTGCATTCATTATAATTAAGTCACCTGCCAATTATACACCCAGTTCTTAAATGACTTTATATCTACAAATGGATTAAATCTCCTTGCTATTATCCTCAATATTCTCAACTTCAACAGGATGTAACTTACATTTAACATACAGAGCCACTCTTTAGTAATATGTCCCTTTTAAATAAACTATAACCATATATTTTAAAGATATTCCTGTCACCAGAATTACTACTTGCATTTAACCAATGTTCAGTTATTACCATTACATCAAATCTCCTGCTCTGACCAATGATCTAAAGCCATATATTTTATTTAACATTTAACCAATGTTCAGTTATTACCATTACATCAAATCTCCTGCTCTGACCAATGATCTAAAGCCATATATTTTATTTAACATTTAACCAATGTTCAGTTGTTACCATTACATCAAATCTCCTGCTCTGACCAATGATCTAAAGCCGTATATTTTATTTAACATTTAACCAAATGTTCAGTTATTACCATTACATCAAATCTCCTGCTCTGACCAATGATCTAAAGCCATATATTTTATTTAACATTTAACCAATGTTCAGTTATTACCATTACATCAAATCTCCTGCTCTGACCAATGATCTAAAGCCATATATTTTATTTAACATTTAACCAATGTTCAGTTATTACCATTACATCAAATCTCCTGCTCTGACCAATGATCTAAAGCCATATATTTTATTTAACATTTAACCAATGTTCAGTTATTACCATTACATCAAATCTCCTGCTCTGACCAATGATCTAAAGCCGTATATTTTATTTAACATTTAACCAAATGTTCAGTTATTACCATTACATCAAATCTCCTGCTCTGACCAATGATCTAAAGCTATATATTTTATTTAACATTTAACCAATGTTCAGTTATTACCATTACATCAAATCTCCTGCTCTGACCAATGATCTAAAGCCGTTATATTTTATTTAACATTTAACCAAATGTTCAGTTATTACCATTACATCAAATCTCCTGCTCTGACCAATGATCTAAAGCCATATATTTTATTTAACATTTAACCAATGTTCAGTTATTACCATTACATCAAATCTCCTGCTCTGACCAATGATCTAAAGCCATATATTTTATTTAACATTTAACCAAATGTTCAGTTATTACCATTACATCAAATCTCCTGCTCTGACCAATGATCTAAAGCCATATATTTTATTTAACATTTAACCAATGTTCAGTTATTACCATTACATCAAATCTCCTGCTCTGACCAATGATCTAAAGCCGTATATTTTATTTAACATTTAACCAAATGTTCAGTTATTACCATTACATCAAATCTCCTGCTCTGACCAATGATCTAAAGCCATATATTTTATTTAACATTTAACCAATGTTCAGTTGTTACCATTACATCAAATCTCCTGCTCTGACCAATGATCTAAAGCCGTATATTTTATTTAACATTTAACCAAATGTTCAGTTATTACCATTACATCAAATCTCCTGCTCTGACCAATGATCTAAAGCCATATATTTTATTTAACATTTAACCAATGTTCAGTTATTACCATTACATCAAATCTCCTGCTCTGACCAATGATCTAAAGCCATATATTTTATTTAACATTTAACCAATGTTCAGTTATTACCATTACATCAAATCTCCTGCTCTGACCAATGATCTAAAGCCATATATTTTATTTAACATTTAACCAATGTTCAGTTATTACCATTACATCAAATCTCCTGCTCTGACCAATGATCTAAATTTTATTTCTTATACTTCTAACATTGCAACAATAAGTTTAGCTTAACATTAAAACTAACTTTATACATTGTTCCTACATTATATATATCTTTCTATGTTACTTATATTATTATTATTTAATTTCATTATTCTGTCTTCCTCCCTTGTATAATCCTAGTTTAAAGTTGCCCTGTGTACAAGCATGTACCCTATTTAAATGTAAACCATCTATTCCAAAAAGTCCCTTTTACCCATTGAACTAATCCCACAAATCCAACCAGCCAAATCTCTCTTCCTTAGATATAAACCTAAGCCTAGTATCCAGTCCAAGTCACTTAATTATAATGTCATTCCTGCTGTTAAGTCTTAGCAGTATCTTCAGTAGAATTCAAGTTATTATGACCCTTTTCTTTGTCAGTGCCTTGTACTTCAACTATGCTCCCCTGACCTAGCCTATCCTTCCTTACAAAATTAGCCTCTGTGTGAAAATGAGTGTGTCACTACAATCACCCTTTACTATATATACCTGCTCTGTCTATTATATTCTCTACCCATGGAGAGAATTTTTGTCATTTCTAACTTTATTATTAAAATGTTTAAATCCTTCCATATGCACTACTGAGAAACAGCAAAATAAGCCATAATGCCTTTGTATGTTCTTCAAGTGTCAAGATAATTCTTAAACTTACATGAACATATTGTTTTGAAACTTTATAACAAATAACCCACTTCTTACAAAATAATTGTTTTGAGACATCTTGAAAAAATTATTGTAAATGTATGACTGACAAAATTTTATACCTGAGGATGGCAAAATATAATAAAGTTTTTCCTTATTCAGTCAAGTTACCTCTAAACTTTTATAATGGCTGTTTGCTGTTAGTTAATAAGTTTCTAAATCTAATACTGTTTCTGACTCTGTTAGGATGTTGTGACTCCTTTCCCTGGCTGTATGAGAAATATCAGAGTTGAAGATGAAGTTCTGAAGAAGCCAAAACTAACAGAGAGAGTTGAACCTTGCTCTGATAAAGTTGAAGGTGGAACCTACTTCCCAGTTTCTGGAAGCTACATTCGTCTTTGTGAGCATGGTTTTAATGATTTTAATATTTGCTCTTTTTCATTTGTTTGCTTGATGTAAGACTCCAGCCTTATCACAAGTAATAAGAGAATACACAATTCAGTTCAAATTGGGCTTGACTATGTACCATTCTTAAGGATAAAGAACATCGTTACTCTCATGATAATTCAGCAAAATATATGTCAGATCTTGGTTTAATAGTAGAAATCTAAATGCTTTAAATTAAAATTTAAAGAATAAAACAAACAATTATACAAATTTCCCTTGTTTACTCGAGTTTCCACACATCATACAAAGATGAAAACAGAAAGAAAAGAAAAATATTCCTTTGTCATTAATAAACATTTTCTATGGCTATGTTTCAATTCAACACAAAAATATGATACCCTGTTTAGGAGATTGTAGTTGGATGTTAAATGATTTCTTGAACCTACATATATTTTTTTTTAATATCATACATTGTTTAATCCAGCTACTCTTTGTATAACAGACTTGATTACATGTAGGGTTCTAGCAGAGTACCCGATGTTACTTGGATGAAAATGATTTAGATATCCCATGTTGTTTTGGTTAAATGAACCATATTAATGTTTTTTGGGGGTTTTTGCAAAAAAAACAACAAAATCTAAAAGATTTCTTTACCTAATTAAATGTTTTGATCAAAATCAATAAAAACAACATTGTGCTAAAAGAATACCAATTTGCTAAAGCTATTTTAATCATAGTAAAACAAGGTACGTTGCTTCTCCTTCTTGAATGACATTTCCAGTTTCCAAAACAAAATTCCTAACTTTTCGACATCTTGATTTCTGCTGTGTGGTCAACTGTTGCAGCATATTTTAACTTTATTATCATTCCATTTAATAAATAATTTGTTTATTATCTTCTTCTTGTAACACAACATAAATGAAAATTTGCTGATAACCTAACGTTTTATGTAAAGTCATTGTATAGCTGAACCTTATGTGTACATGCAAACAAACCAAAAGATATGGTTGAAGCAAGCCTGTTTAGTTGAGGGAGAGTGTATGTGTGTGTGCATGTTTGAGGAAAGACCAGCTTTTTTTTAGTTAAAAGGAGTTGGAGATTAGTCATAAATGTGTAGAAGATAGAGAGAAAAACACAAATGATGGCTTCACGAAGTTCTTAACTCATTTTAATGCATAATTGCTTATGGATAAAATTATTAGAAGTTCTCACACAGGGAAGAAACTTAGGTCATAACCGTTAATTGCACATTTGCAAAAAAAAAACAAAAAAAACTGTTTGTCCTGTTTGACAAAAATTATCATATTGGTCACTTTGGTTTCCTAACAACCTTAGAGGCTGTGGTCACATAGCCCATGTTACTTCAGTACAGTTCTAGCTGTACCCTCAATTTAGAGTTTATATATTTTAATGTGTGACCATGCATAAGGAACAGGCACACAAAGATGAAAGAAATCTAGAAAACCCTCTTATCCTCTCTATTTACACCAGTTACAAATGATACAACCATCAGTAACTAATGGGTTTACCTACAGTATATTTAATTATATGTGTAAAAACAGTTGGTGTAGGTAGAGAAAGCTATATGTAGAGGAACAAGCAATGTTTTGACTTTCTTCGGTTATTGTCACGTTCACTCCTCTTCACACAGATTTCTCTATCCATACCAGCCATATTTACATGCATATTTTTCTCTACAAGTGGGTTTTCTTGTCATCACAGAGTATTTTTAATTGAATTACTTTGTTTAATTACAAATAATTTAGATTTTTGTAACCAACAAAGTTGTAGACCCACAATGAGAATGCTAATCTCTACTAGCATTTATTCAGTTATTACTTTAAAAATCAGTGAGGATATTAATGTCTACCAGCATCCATCCAGATATTTATTGAAAAACAGCAGGATATTAATATGTACCAGCATCCCTCCAGTTATTTGTTAAAACAACAACAGGATGTCAATGTCTACTCACATAACATTTCTACAGTTATTTGTTAAAACAACAACAGGATGTTAATGTCTACTCACATAACATTTCTACAGTTATTTGTTAAAACAACAACAGGATGTTAATGTCTACTCACATAACATTTCTACAGTTATTTGTTAAAACAACAACAGGATGTTAATGTCTACTCACATAACATTTCTACAGTTATTTGTTAAAACAACAACAGGATGTTAATGTCTACTCACATAACATTTCTACAGTTATTTGTTAAAACAACAACAGGATGTTAATGTCTACTCACATAACATTTCTACAGTTATTTGTTAAAACAACAACAGGATGTTAATGTCTACTCACATAACATTTCTTCAGTTATTTGTTAAAACAACTGGCTGATCCTGTAACCAGTTCTGGTTCTTGAAAATCAATCATCAGTCAGGGTCATCATGGCATATTAAGTCAATCACCAGTCAGGGTCATCATGGCACAGTAAGTCAATCATCAGTCAGGGTCATCATGGCACAGTAAGTCAATCATCAGTCAGGGTCATCATGGCACAGTAAGTCAATCATCAGTCAGGGTCATCATGGCACAGTAAGTCAATCATCAGTCAGGGTCATCA
Organism: Tachypleus tridentatus; assembly: GCF_004210375.1. NCBI lineage: Eukaryota > Metazoa > Arthropoda > Merostomata > Xiphosura > Limulidae > Tachypleus > Tachypleus tridentatus. The sequence continues at coordinate 99,987,502 of NC_134834.1, forward strand.
TGGCACAGTAAGTCAATCATCAGTCAGGGTCATCATGGCATATTAAGTCAATCATCAGTCAGGGTCATCATGGCACAGTGAGTCAATCATCAGTCAGGGTCATCATGGCATATTAAGTCAATCATCAGTCAGGGTCATCATGGCATATTAAGTCAATCATCAGTCAGGGTCATCATGGCATATTAAGTCAATCATCAGTCAGGGTCATCATGACACAGTAAGTCAATCATCAGTCAGGGTCATCATGGCATATTAAGGCTCTAGTGGCTAACTCTTGTTACCATCTGAGCTTTAAGTATGAAGTTTCAAAACCTCCAAACAAGTGTGATCTTCTCACTTTTAAAAACAATGTTCCACAACCAATATACCATGGAGCTACCAAGGAGCTATGTGTTCTAAAAATTCAGCACCTGTGCTGTAAAAGGACCCAAAACTACAACCCTCACATTATAAATTAATTTTTCAGACAGTTCAAGCATGTTGCACATAAAGCATTTTGTGATACTAAAAATATTTGCAGATCTAGTACAAGGAAAACTTTGAACTAAAATATTTGGTTAAACATTTATAAGTAACATGACCAATTTTTATCATTGAAAACATGTGGCCATACCTTAAAATGACACTCACTTCTGAAGAAAAGTCAAATATCCACATTCAGAAAAGCAACGTATGGATTAGGGAAGGATTGAAAGGTTTCAAATCTTACAGATGATGATACTGACAGTTTATAACTTGACTAATTATATATATAGTTTTGTTGAAACATGAATGTCTTACTCTTATATACTAAGGTGGTAGATCTTATGTTGTCAATAACAAAAACACTGCATTTAGGTCTCTGTTATCAATAACAAGAACCATAACATTAATGCAATATTTTAAAGAAATATTAGTAAGTGGCTTTGTTTGTTCCTTTTGCAGATGACAGCTACAGAGTTGGACAAAAGTTGCTATCCCAGATAGATATCAAACCAAGGCATAATTCTGGTATTATAGTTGCTGTCCACAGTAGCTATGACTTCATGCTTCTACAGATGGTCGAGGGAAGGTAATGTTCAGCGTGAGAGAATGGAGCTGGTATCATCAGTGTCACCTTTGAGCCAATAAATGGAAACAGCTACTGGCTGTGTGATGGCTTCTGGCATAACATCCAAGGTAACGCTTTTAACTAGTTTGTAATGACAGCTACTCTTTTTTCATTCCTTATGTACTTCTGTTAATAACGTTTTAACTAGTTTGTAATGACAGCTACTCTTTTTCATTCCTTATGTACTTCTGTTAATAACGTTTTAACTAGTTTGTAATGACAGCTACTCTTTTTCATTCCTTATGTACTTCTGTTAATAACGTTTTAACTAGTTTGTAATGACAGCTACTCTTTGTCATTCCTTATGTACTTCTGTTAATAACGTTTTAACTAGTTTGTAATGACAGCTACACTTTGTCATTCCTTATGTACTTCTGTTAATAACGTTTTAACTAGTTTGTAATGACAGCTACTCTTTGTCATTCCTTATGTACTTCTGTTAATAACGTTTTAACGAGTTTGTAATGACAGCTACTCTTTTTCATTCCTTATGTACTTCTGTTAATAACGTTTTAACTAGTTTGTAATGACAGCTACTCTTTTCTCATTCCTTATGTACTTCTGTCAAACCTTCTCTCGTAACAAGTAATCTAGTGAATAAAAGTAAAATCCTCTCATCAAACAGCATACTTTATAGATGATTTAGTTAATTCTTCATGATGAAGAAAGATAAAATAGGCAACCACTGCCTATTACAGCATGCCTTTTGTGGAGAAAATACTGGACGACTAACTTACAAAAGTAAGAGTTGGAAAAAGACAATGTTTTGAAAGACTTCCACTTTCAAGTCGAGCTAGGTCTCAAAGATGAAAGTCTTTCAAGATACCTTTCTTTTATGACTGAGCTATGTTAGTCCTCTAAGACAGTCTATTCACACAGAATAGCATTCTGAATGTTGTGTACAGATAAATATTATGAAACAAAAATGTTCTTTTAATATGAATAAAGTAGTTGATATTACCTTTATAAGAATCTTTATGGAGTTTTATTAACATTTATGATATTTGACATGCTGTATACCAGTTAAATAATAGAAAATAAGACTAAAAGCTGTTCAGACAAATTAAATGCACTGATATATATATAATCTAAGTAGCTGTGAACCATTTAATATTAAGTTAATAGTAATATAATGTTTCTTTGCTTTGTGAATTCTTATTATGAGATTATTTTATCTTGTATTATTGATACAAAGAAAACCAAACGCTGGGAATTTTTGTTCATGCATTTATCAGGTCTAATCATAAGTTGTTAAAATAAATTAGACATTGTTACATTTTCTATAAAAACACAAATCCTTTGAAGTATTACAGATGTTGAGATATCTGGATAATTAATACAATAATGTTCTCTTATAGCCGTGAAGACCAAGAATGTGGTTACGCTCAGCATTGATGGACATTCTAGCACTCCTGGTATTGGGCAGGCTGGTGTATCTTCAACCGACACCAAAGACCCCTTATCGTGGGTGGGGTACCTGACCCGACAGGGCTTCGAGGAATGAATACCATGCAGAACTTTGTAGGATGTATGCGCTACGTGGAGTTGAATGGTGTTATACAGAAACTTGTTGATGGCAGGGCATTTGGAAATGTGACTCTCAACTCCTGCCCAACCATTTAACCACAACACTTGCTTTCTTCGTCAGAAGGAAGTTTGACAAACAAATCTTTTCTGCTTTAATAAAACAGGATTTCAATACTTCAGCTTTTCAAATCCTGTTTCTTTCTTAATATAAGACTGGTCACCTTCTGTAAAACCACCAGTCTTTACTTTTCATTTTCTCAATAAATCAGTCAGCAGCATAACCAAGGTATTTGTTTTATCTTTTACACATCACCATTCATGATTCGAGTAGCAAAGGGTAATGTGGTCTTTTTATAGAAACTATACATTTGGAACTAACATTTGCAGGAATAAAGTGTTTTATTTCTAACCAAAAGTATATCAAAAGATCAATTACTGGAGAAAGTAACATAATTTGATAAAGTTAAGTTCTTTTTATCTGTATTAAGCAAGCCACAAAGTAAATTAAACCAACTAATGAATGTTTGGATACCTTGATGTCCCAGACAGAAACAAAAAAACTTAGGTAAAAGCAAATAAGGGTAATTTTGATCCAAAGAAAAATACATTTTTCACTTCCCAGAAACTTGACTTATAAAGAACAGGGAAATGACATTTGCTTGAAATACAAAAAGTGTCAAGCTTCCTTACGAGAGGACGTAACTGTTCCTTTGAACAAAAACTTTAGGAACTCTGGAAATTTTCAAGGGGTAGCCTGTGATAAAGTGTGACATTGTGATACATAAAGTACATTCCAGACACAAGGGTTAATTTTCACATGTTCAATGAATTAAGTACAGGTTTATAACTATTACTTGCAATAGACGAAAATGTTTCCAAATTTTTGACAGGAAGCTTCTAAAAGTTAAAAGTTTTTTCAGTTGTTATCATTACTTTCTAACCACAACTTCCATCTGGCTGTATGATATTTTAAGAACACTTTCCCTGGACCATGTCACTGATAATAAAGTGCTGAACATCTCCTAAATTATCAACCAAACTTACATCATGCAACAATAAATTTAAAGTAGTATTCTATATTTCTCTGCCCGAGGGACTTTGTTCAAAACGAGTCTTCCGTCGTAGCTGAGAGAAGCAAACAACCATGGATCGACACTGGACCATTCTGCTGCATAAACACTATCTTCATGCTCTTCATAAGTTGCTATGATACCATCTTCGAGATTTCTGCACAAATCCCATAAAAACACCATGAATTAAAATCACCATCTTATTACAACCACATACACTACCCTAACCAGCAATGATACAATAAGTATTTATTTATCAAAAGGAACTGATACTCCAATATACGTATATATAAATATACCAGCAATTTAATTATCTAATTCACTGTACATCAAGAAGAAACTAATATTCAAGTTTCTTAAACTGTTCATGAAGAATCACTAAAATAAACTGTACATCTGTACCTCTATTAAGACCAGTGCAGCTACTGAAGTTTCTCTATCAAACAAACAGACATAAAATAAAACAATTATTTTAACTACAGGAATACTGTTCTTTCAGTTACAGAACTGATTATAACAAAACTGTTACTATATAAAGTAACCACATCATCACTGAACACCAAAAAACATTAGTTACAATGTTACTTGATAGCAAATATACAAATATCACACAAACAGTGAGTACATCACTGACTACAATTATTACACTGTCACTAAAACAGTAAGTACATCACTCTCAACAATCATTACACTCACTAAAACAGTAAGTACATCACTGTCCATTACACTGTCACTAAAACAGTAAGTACATCACTGTCAACAATTATTACACTGTCACTAAAACAGTAAGTACATCACTGACTACAGTCACTAAAACAGTAAGTACACCGTCTGCAATCCTTACATAAAATAATATAAATACATCATTATAATCACATATATTGACAAAGCTGAATATGAAGGATACAATTAAAACATATTTCTATCTAAAACAGGCACAACAGTTAAAAATCCAACAACGAACAGTATGAGAAAAGCTGAATAATCTGAAGATTCTGTTCAAACTCAGTTCCCTTTTGTTGTATCTACATATCATGTTTTATAGCATTCATCACCTTTCCTTAATGTTGTCTTCGTGACCATTCAGGCTCTCTTCTTCTTCTACCAGGTGGCCAAAAGGTTCAGAAGAAATTGATACAACTCTAGATAATACTACCCTTGAATCACTACTTGATGATAGTACCAGCTGATCATGAAAGTGGTTGAATCGAACACTCCACACCCTGAAAAATAACCAATGACTCACATTAATTTTGTTTAATATACGACTACGTGCTGGTGAAGAAAGAACATACATGCAGTGAGTAAGTCTTTGACACCAGTGGAAAATACAAATTTTGGTTTAGTCTGGAAACATAATCACAGAACAGTAAGACTGAATTAAAAATGATATCCAATAATTAGCCTGGACAAATAATTATAATCATGGGAAAACATAGGACCTATTGGTATATCTCAGCTGTTTCATCCTCTAAACTATTAAGAAATAAATTTTTAAAAAAATCTTATCATTTGTGTAATTATGAAGCTTTTTTTAACTTATTTAAATATACTGCCTTCACAATAGTTGAAGATAACTTATTCCAATGGCCAAACACACTGCTAGAAAAATACAATCGTCTTAGCTGAAGATGACTTCTAACCTACCAAAATAAAAATTTGTGTCCCTTAGTTCTGCTATTTTCACTATTAAATTCCCCAACTCTTCTTTTTTTCAGGAAAAATTAAAAGTTTGAGAGGTTTCAGCCTCTCATCATATGACAATTCCTCCATTCCATGCACTATTCTTGTAACAGTCACTAAAATAGTAAGTATATCGCTAATAAGTACATTACTATTCTAGTAACCTTTCTCTGAACTTTTTCCAACAATTCAATATCTTTTTTGAGATACAGAGTCCAAGATTGAATACAGTGTTTCAAAGAGTGTTTAACAACCAGTTTATACCATGAAGTTATAACATCTTTAGGCTTCTATTCAATATTTCTATACATACAACCTAAAATCCTATTTGCTTTACCACCAGCAAGAGAACACTACTTGGATGACTTCAAACACTGATCAACCATTACACAAAGATCATTTTCTTTCATAAGACTGTTAAGGGTATTTCCATCCAAATTATAAATCAAATTATGGTAAGCCACATGCAGTATCTTCCATTTATTATAATTAAAACCTATTTACTATTTACTTTCCCAAGTCATTAAATGATCTAAATCCTTTTGTAAATCAGCAGCATCCTCTTCACAACCAGCAACATCCAAGACCTTGATATAATTTGAAAATTTATGTAATTTATTGACTATTTCTTCATCCACATCACTGATTTAAAACAAAAAGAGCAAAGGACCTAAAACTGAGCCCTGAGATACCCCACTTTTGACATTAATCCAGTTTGACTAAATTCCAACCATTTTTCTATCCAATGAATTATCCACCACACCTATAGAGATAAATTTTTACAAGAATTTTATGTGGCACCGTGTCAAATGCTTTCTGAAAATCCAAACACATCAAATATACAACCTTACTCTCAATCTACATATGCAGTAACCTTTCCAAAACACATTAAAAGATTTATAATACACGTTTTTTCCTTAGTAAAACCATGTTAACTAACTAATAAAATTCTAATCTTTGTCAAATGACTTTAAAAAGTATCTTTTATCAGACTTTCCAAGCCTTTTCCCATAACTGATGTAAGGCTAATGGGTATATAATTACTGGGACAATTTTTATTACCTCCCTTGAAAAGAGTGGTTACATTAGCTAACTACCAGTCCTCTGGTACCTTCCCACTATTCAAGGACCAAAAGAAAAAAAGAGTAGCTAGTGGATATCATATCCAATTTTCAGCCACTTTCAAAACCCTTGTGAAAATATTATCTAGGAATGGAGCATTATCATTCTTTATATTTTTCTGCTCAGGATTAATGCAGTCACCTTGTTCAAGTTTGTTTTTGTCCATCAACTGTTCAGGATGTGGAATACTATTTACATCTTTATTAGTGAAAACTGAATAAAAAATTTAATAACCCACCATCTCATAACCGTTAGATATGACCCTTCCTTTACAATACCTCAAGAGTCCTAACCCCAATCCTAGCATTGTGTTTACCCTTTATGTATTTAAAGAAATCCTTACTGTTAATTTTACATTTTAAGTCAACCTTTCCTCATACATCATTTCTGATATTCTAATTTCCTGTTTAACCAATGTTTTTGATATTCTATAATCTTCTAAGTCTCCTATGACACCAGTCAATTTAAACTTTTTAAAATTATACTTTAACTTATCTGTTAAATTCTTTGTGTATCAGTATCACCAAATAATTCACCTGCCCAATTCACAACAGATAAGTCTTGTTGCATCCCTTCAAAATTTGTTTTTCTGAAATTTATAACCACATTATCATTATTCCTTATCGCTACATGTATCAAATTATTGAACATAATGGAGCAATGATCACTTGTACCCAGATGTTCCCCAATTTTTACTCTCTGGATCATTTCTATATTTGAAGTTAACAATAAATCTAAAACAACATTGTTTCTCGTATGTTCTGTGACTAATTGGTGAAGAAACCATTTAAACAGTTTTCAGAACCTTTTCTCCCTTATAATTTGACTCTATCATTTCTCAATTTATATGCCTGAAATTAAAACCATCCATACTTGTGACTTCATTAACAAATGAAATCATAATATCATTGTAAAGTTTCTCACTAATTTCATCAGGATCATTTGGTGGTCCATAACAAATTCCTACTAAAAGCCTTTTCCCTTTAAATCTACTAACAGACACTCAAACAGATTCAATCTCTTTGCTATTATCTTTGATATCCTCAACTTCAACAGGATGTAACTTACACATTACACATGAAGCCACTCCTCTCCAGCTATTTACTACTCTGTCTCTATTAAATAACCTATAACCATGTATTTCAAAGAAACTTCTGTCATTAAAATCATCTATGTTTAACCATGTTTCAGTTATTCCCATTATATCAAAATCTTCTGTTCCTACCAGTGTCCTAAAGTCATCTATTTTATTTATTATACTTATAGCATTACAATAGCAACACTTAAGCCTATTCTTATAATTACTTCTGTACACATTTCCTGTGCTAAATTTTTATCTGCCTCTTATTCTTTTGCATTTAGTTTTTCTGGTCCCTGAACACTGTCTAATCTTAGTTTAAATCTGTTTGTTTGTCTTTTGAATTTCGTGCACAGCTATTCAAGGGCTATCTGCCCTAGCCATCCCTAATTTAGCAACATAAGACTAAAGGGAAGGCAGCTAGTCATTACCATCCATTGCCAACTCTTTTACCAATGAATAATGGGATTGACCTTCACATTATAATGCCCCTATGGCTGAAAGGGTGATATGGGGAATTGAACCCGTGACCCTAAGATTACGAGTCAAACGCCTTAACTCAACTGGCCATGCCGGGCACAGTTTAAATCTTCCCTTACAGCTGAGTTAATAGTCTTAGCAAATAAGCCAGTCCCTATCTTATTTAAATGTAAATTATCCACTGAACTGATCCTACAAGTTAAATCAACCAATCTGTTAATCTTTACATCTGTTCAAGTCTAATATTTGGCCCAAGTGACCTACTTATAACTTCAACCCCATAATTAATTCTGGGCATTATCCCTCACAAAATTAGATTACTGCCATTTTTTTAAGTGCCTTTATCAACCCCTTGTATTTATATGATTCTGTTATTTCCCACAGTCTACACTTTTCTTTATCTATTGCTTCTACTTTAATTATGATAGCTTCCACTATTCCATCCAATCTACAAACTCTACATACAAATTGCACGTCTTCATTACTAACTTCCTTAAAAGTACATGCCAGTCCCAGGTTCACAAATAAACCCCTTCATTTCACCAATTACACTTAACAAATTGTGAATGCTTACCTTGTATACCAGTTTTAACTATTCTATTTATACATACAGACTGAACATAAATACTCAGTATCAGTATAAGATGATAGACTTTAATACTGAACCTAGAAAAATAATAATAATTACAGAACAAAGTATAAGGTGAAACGCTTTTATACTAAACCTAGGAAAAATAGTATTTAAAGACTTTAATATTAAATCTAGGAAAAAACTGAAGGTTTAATACTTAACATAGAAAATAATAATTACAGAATTGAATACAAAATTAAATTAAAAGTTTTAATACTGAACCTCTAAATAATTATAATGAAAGAACAAAATGTGAAAATAAAGGCTATAGTACTGAATTTATCAAAATAATATTACTCACAGAAAAAATATATAAAATGAAAAACATACACTAAAGGTGAAAATCCATAGTCTTCTTAACTCGCATCCATACATATTTTTTTATTAGGTTAGAAAAATGTTGAAAAGGAGTGAATAAAACTAAAACATGATAATATTCTAATGAAGAGAAACTCATGAAATATTCTATACAAGTCATGAAACAACGAGTTAAACTATGAAGCAATAAAAGATTATTCCATAAATTCATAGGTTGTGATTATGTAAATACTGTGAAAATTTATGAAGAATTGAGCTATGTACATGAAACATACATTATTAATTCCACCTTTATGAAACGAATCTTCACCAGAGTACAGATACACATAAGTGTGAAAATTCTAATTTGTTTTCATTCAGAAACATAGTTCCAAAGAGGACAACCTACATATGTCACCATCAAAGAATAATATTGATGTTCTGAAAATGTATCATCCCTCATTCTATCATTGACAAAACAAATTGTTTATCTAGAAATCACAGCTTTGTTTTTATTCTTAAGAACAAAGTTACATAAGGGACTACCTGTGTTGGGCCTACCACAAGTGCTATAGCACTTGAAGGTATTATAACATCAGGTAATACAACTGAAGACTTCTAACCCTAATTTTTTTTTAAATAAAAATCATCCACATTGTTGTGTTTTATCAGATTACTCATGATTTGAAATGGTAGAAAGGTTGTATTTAAAGTAATAACAAATGAAACAGATATATGTGTGTGTTAAGTCTCAATGTTAACTTCTACATTATTATTTTCCATGAAGTTTTAAAGAGAATAAATGAAATATCAAAGGTATTCAGCTACTTAGTAGTTACTGATGTAATAAATCTGGTCTTGAATGTTCACTGAAGTTGACTTTGTTTTTTAAGTCAGTTAATATTTTGTATTATCATTAGCAAAAAAATTCCTCAAACCTCAAAAAACACATGCAAAATATTAAAATAACTTACTCAGAGTTAATATATCTTTTTAATGATATCAAATAATTATCTGTCTGTTTTCAAGGAATTTTTGTACTGAATTTTACAATAAATTAATATTAGGCATATCTTCCCTTACCCTAAATTCTTAGTCAAAATCATATCAACCCTCAAATGGGTCAAAGGGCACATTATGATGTATAAAAGAATTGATTTCAAAATTTAATTACACAGCTCTACTTTCAGTGCATGTAAGTAAAACTATGCATCACTATTGTGAGTTATTATTTTTTTGGTCTATTAAATGCATCTTTAAAATCTACAAAAATTAACTTGTATTCATCTTCCACATAAAAACAAACAAGGCTTACAGTGAGGCTTAGCAAGTGCAATGCATAAGTGTAAATTTCATAACACGTAAATACTAGAAATCATTGTTTTTCTAATATCTTTTACTTAATGTTCTATACTTTAATAAACATAACTAAAATTTAAGTACTTGTGAGTAAATAGAAATTATATATATATACATGTGTGTATGTTCATGAGCACTTACACACTTTGTAACTTATGCTATTAAATTTCAATCACCCTACCAAGTTTGTGGAATTGGCTCAGACAGTACAGAGCCATTATTTTGTACTTTTTTAATGTAAAACAATTCTTGTTTCAACCACTATACTGTAATAGCTGATAATTCTTCACCCATCACATTCTTGAATTATGATAAACTCTGTGAGAATGCTTTGGTTATTGCATCACATGAACAGTCTAAAGGTAGGAATGACTCACTGCTTTATGATCAACAGGTTTGTGCTTCAGTTGCTAAAATAAAAACAGAAAATGTGTGAAAAGTGGTCAGTGCTTGAGAGGATTGAATATTACTATTCAAAAACTACAAATTTCCTGATCAGTAGAAATCATGCAACAACATATGAACCATCTCACCAATAAAATATATTGTCATGCACATAACTACAGATATTCTTCATCAATATAAATCATGTAAGTGTAAAATCACATGAAACACCTGATCAATTGAAAATATATAGTCATATATCTAAAATTACAAACACTCTTTATGAATAAAAATCTTCTAATTGTACCAATAACTATTTTCTCACATCACAAGAAAATAGACAAGTTAAAAAAAAATGGTACATGTTTCTGATCAGACAAACCCATGCAGCTGTACTAAAAAATATATATTTCTTTTACTTTGTATACTGGACCTTTCATTGAAACTATAAGCAACACATAGTGTAAAAACCAGTATGTTATTTCTGGTATATCTACAAATGTTCATTATAAGTAACCAAAACATTTAGATAACAAAAATTTAAATAATAAAACGTAAAGCCAAGTATTTTTGAAAAATTATCAATTCCTGAAAAATGAAGTTCCACTTTCTGAAAGTTTCAGGTATTCATTTCCTTTATGTTCCTAGAAATGAAATTATAAAAACTAGAAACACACCTGTTGAAAAAATGTCAGTACTTACCAGTGAGAATGATGTGACTGCACAAGAACTGGTGCACCAGGACTGCGAATATCCCAAAATTTCGTATGGCAGTCATCACCACAAGTTACTGAAAATACTGACGATTTGGATTAAAGTCGAGCTCTCTCACAAGCTGTCCATGAGCACTCTCAATCACCCAGGACTGTCTGTTGGATAAGAAAGATTAGTTCAAAACTAAGATCACACATAACTAATGTACAATAAGAGCTGGAAACTGTCCCTGAAATATCCAAAAAAAGAAAACTGAACACTCACTGCATGGTACGCAGATCCCATCCACGAACACTGGTATCAACAGCAGCTGCTACAATGTTACAATTCTGGTGAGGATTCCAACTTGCTGCATTTATTTGAGGCTTCCCTTTCATGTCAGCAGAACCTGTTGCTACAATCTAAAGAAAAACAGTGACACATTTAAAAAATAAACTTGATCCCAAAATATACAGTAAAAATAATTAAACTCACATATATATATATATATCACACCTTCTAAACAAAGTGTTTCTATGAATGTATGATGTTGTACCTACTAAACAAACTGTTTCTATGACTGTATGATGTTGCACCTTCTAAACAAACTGTTTCTATGACTGTATGATGTTGTACCTACTAAACAAACTGTTTCTATGACTTTAATGTTGTACCTTCTAAACAAACTGTTTCTATAACTTTAAACTGTTTCTATGACATTGATGTTGTACCTTCTAAACAAACTGTTTCTATGACAATGATGTTGTACCTTCTAAACAAACTGTTTCTATGACATTGATGTTGTACCTTCTAAACAAACTGTTTCTATGACATTGATGTTGTACCTTCTAAACAAACTGTTTCTATGACATTGATGTTGTACCTTCTAAACAAACTGTTTCTATGACATTGATGTTGTACCTTCTAAACAAACTGTTTCTATGACATTGATGTTGTACCTTCTAAACAAACTGTTTCTATGACATTGATGTTGTACCTTCTAAACAAACTGTTTCTATGACATTGATGTTGTACCTTCTAAACAAACTGTTTCTATGACATTGATGTTGTACCTTCTAAACAAACTGTTTCTATGACATTGATGTTGTACCTTCTAAACAAACTGTTTCTATGACATTGATGTTGTACCTTCTAAACAAACTGTTTCTATGACATTGATGTTGTACCTTCTAAACAAACTGTTTCTATGACATTGATGTTGTACCTTCTAAACAAACTGTTTCTATGACATTGATGTTGTACCTTCTAAACAAACTGTTTCTATGACATTGATGTTGTACCTTCTAAACAAACTGTTTCTATGACATTGATGTTGTACCTTCTAAACAAACTGTTTCTATGACATTGATGTTGTACCTTCTAAACAAACTGTTTCTATGACATTGATGTTGTACCTTCTAAACAAACTGTTTCTATGACATTGAATGTTGTGCCTTCTAAACAAACTGTTTCTATAATGTTGTACCTTCTAAACAAACTGTTTCCATAATTTTGATGTTGTACCTTCTAAACAAACTGTTTCTATGACTTTGATGTTGTACCTTCTAAACAAACTGTTTCTATAACTTTAATGTTGTACCTTCTAAACAAACTGTTTCTATAACTTTAATGTTGTACCTTCTAAACAAACTGTTTCTATGACATTGATGTTGTACCTTCTAAACAAACTGTTTCTATGACATTGATGTTGTACCTTCTAAACAAACTGTTTCTATGACATTGATGTTGTACCTTCTAAACAAACTGTTTCTATGACTTTGATGTTGTACCTTCTAAACAAACTGTTTCTATGACTTTGATGTTGTACCTTCTAAACAAACTGTTTCTATGACATTGATGTTGTACCTTCTAAACAAACTGTTTCTATGACATTGATGTTGTACCTTCTAAACAAACTGTTTCTATGACATTGATGTTGTACCTTCTAAACAAACTGTTTCTATGACTTTGATGTTGTACCTTCTAAACAAACTGTTTCTATGACTTTGATGTTGTACCTTCTAAACAAACTGTTTCTATGACTTTGATGTTGTACCTTCTAAACAAACTGTTTCTATGACATTGATGTTGTACCTTCTAAACAAACTGTTTCTATGACTGTTGATGTTGTACCTTCTAAACAAACTGTTTCTATGACTTTGATGTTGCACCTTCTAAACAAACTGTTTCTATGACTTTGATGTTGTACCTTCTAAACAAACTGTTTCTATGACTTTGATGTTGCACCTTCTAAACAAACTGTTTCTATGACTTTGATGTTGCACCTTCTAAACAAACTGTTTCTATGACTTTGATGTTGCACCTTCTAAACAAACTGTTTCTATGACTTTGATGTTGCACCTTCTAAACAAACTGTTTCTATGACATTGATGTTGTACCTTCTAAACAAACTGTTTTCTATGATGACATTGATGTTGTACCTTCTAAACAAACTGTTTCTATGACATTGATGTTGTACCTTCTAAACAAACTGTTTCTATGACATTGATGTTGTACCTTCTAAACAAACTGTTTCTATGACATTGATGTTGTACCTTCTAAACAAACTGTTTCTATGACATTGATGTTGTACCTTCTAAACAAACTGTTTCTATGACATTGATGTTGTACCTTCTAAACAAACTGTTTCTATGACATTGATGTTGTACCTTCTAAACAAACTGTTTCTATGACATTGATGTTGTACCTTCTAAACAAACTGTTTCTATGACTTTGATGTTGTACCTTCTAAACAAACTGTTTCTATGACTTTGATGTTGTACCTTCTAAACAAACTGTTTCTATGACTTTGATGTTGTACCTTCTAAACAAACTGTTTCTATGACTTTGATGTTGTACCTTCTAAACAAACTGTTTCTATGACTTTAAACAAACTGATGTTGTACCTTCTAAACAAACTGTTTCTATGACTTTGATGTTGTACCTTCTAAACAAACTGTTTCTATGACTTTGATGTTGTACCTTCTAAACAAACTGTTTCTATGACTTTGATGTTGTACCTTCTAAACAAACTGTTTCTATGACTTTGATGTTGTACCTTCTAAACAAACTGTTTCTATGACTTTGATGTTGTACCTTCTAAACAAACTGTTTCTATGACTTTGATGTTGTACCTTCTAAACAAACTGTTTCTATGACTTTGATGTTGTACCTTCTAAACAAACTGTTTCTATGACTTTGATGTTGTACCTTCTAAACAAACTGTTTCTATGACATTGATGTTGTACCTTCTAAACAAACTGTTTCTATGACATTGATGTTGTACCTTCTAAACAAACTGTTTCTATGACATTGATGTTGTACCTTCTAAACAAACTGTTTCTATGACATTGATGTTGTACCTTCTAAACAAACTGTTTCTATGACATTGATGTTGTACCTTCTAAACAAACTGTTTCTATGACATTGATGTTGTACCTTCTAAACAAACTGTTTCTATGACATTGATGTTGTACCTTCTAAACAAACTGTTTCTATGACATTGATGTTGTACCTTCTAAACAAACTGTTTCTATGACATTGATGTTGTACCTTCTAAACAAACTGTTTCTATGACATTGATGTTGTACCTTCTAAACAAACTGTTTCTATGACATTGATGTTGTACCTTCTAAACAAACTGTTTCTATGACATTGATGTTGTACCTTCTAAACAAACTGTTTCTATGACATTGATGTTGTACCTTCTAAACAAACTGTTTCTATGACATTGATGTTGTACCTTCTAAACAAACTGTTTCTATGACATTGATGTTGTACCTTCTAAACAAACTGTTTCTATGACATTGATGTTGTACCTTCTAAACAAACTGTTTCTATGACATTGATGTTGTACCTTCTAAACAAACTGTTTCTATGACATTGATGTTGTACCTTCTAAACAAACTGTTTCTATGACATTGATGTTGTACCTTCTAAACAAACTGTTTCCTTCTAAACAAACTGTTTCTGTTGTACCTTCTAAACAAACTGTTTCTATGACATTGATGTTGTACCTTCTAAACAAACTGTTTCTATGACATTGATGTTGTACCTTCTAAACAAACTGTTTCTATGACTTTAATGTTGTACCTTCTAAACAAACTGTTTCTATGACATTGATGTTGTACCTTCTAAACAAACTGTTTCTATGACTTTGATGTTGTACCTTCTAAACAAACTGTTTCTATGACTTTGATGTTGTACCTTCTAAACAAACTGTTTCTATGACTTTGATGTTGTACCTTCTAAACAAACTGTTTCTATGACATTGATGTTGTACCTTCTAAACAAACTGTTTCTATGACATTGATGTTGTACCTTCTAAACAAACTGTTTCTATGACATTGATGTTGTACCTTCTAAACAAACTGTTTCTATGACATTGATGTTGTACCTTCTAAACAAACTGTTTCTATGACTTTGATGTTGTACCTTCTAAACAAACTGTTTCTATGACATTGATGTTGTACCTTCTAAACAAACTGTTTCTATGACTTTGATGTTGTACCTTCTAAACAAACTGTTTCTATGACTTTGATGTTGTACCTTCTAAACAAACTGTTTCTATGACTTTGATGTTGCACCTTCTAAACAAACTGTTTCTATGACATTGATGTTGTACCTTCTAAACAAACTGTTTCTATGACTTTGATGTTGCACCTTCTAAACAAACTGTTTCTATGACATTGATGTTGTACCTTCTAAACAAACTGTTTCTATGACTTTGATGTTGCACCTTCTAAACAAACTGTTTCTATGACTTTGATGTTGTACCTTCTAAACAAACTGTTTCTATGACATTGATGTTGTACCTTCTAAACAAACTGTTTCTATGACTTTGATGTTGCACCTTCTAAACAAACTGTTTCTATGACATTGATGTTGTACCTTCTAAACAAACTGTTTCTATGACTTTGATGTTGCACCTTCTAAACAAACTGTTTCTATGACTTTGATGTTGCACCTTCTAAACAAACTGTTTCTATGACATTGATGTTGTACCTTCTAAACAAACTGTTTCTATAACTTTAATGTTGTACCTTCTAAACAAACTGTTTCTATGACATTGATGTTGTACCTTCTAAACAAACTGTTTCTATGACATTGATGTTGTACCTTCTAAACAAACTGTTTCTATAACTTTAATGTTGTACCTTCTAAACAAACTGTTTCTATGACATTGATGTTGTACCTTCTAAACAAACTGTTTCTATGACATTGATGTTGTACCTTCTAAACAAACTGTTTCTATGACATTGATGTTGTACCTTCTAAACAAACTGTTTCTATGACATTGATGTTGTACCTTCTAAACAAACTGTTTCTATGACTTTGATGTTGCACCTTCTAAACAAACTGTTTCTATGACTGTATGATGTTGTACCTTCTAAACAAACTGTTTCTATGACATTGATGTTGTACCTTCTAAACAAACTGTTTCTATGACTTTGATGTTGTACCTTCTAAACAAACTGTTTCTATGACATTGATGTTGTACCTTCTAAACAAACTGTTTCTATGACTTTGATGTTGCACCTTCTAAACAAACTGTTTCTATGACTTTGATGTTGCACCTTCTAAACAAACTGTTTCTATGACTTTGATGTTGCACCTTCTAAACAAACTGTTTCTATGACTTTGATGTTGCACCTTCTAAACAAACTGTTTCTATGACTTTGATGTTGCACCTTCTAAACAAACTGTTTCTATGACATTGATGTTGTACCTTCTAAACAAACTGTTTCTATGACTTTGATGTTGCACCTTCTAAACAAACTGTTTCTATGACTTTGATGTTGCACCTTCTAAACAAACTGTTTCTATGACTTTGATGTTGCACCTTCTAAACAAACTGTTTCTATGACTTTGATGTTGCACCTTCTAAACAAACTGTTTCTATGACATTGATGTTGTACCTTCTAAACAAACTGTTTCTATGACTTTGATGTTGTACCTTCTAAACAAACTGTTTCTATGACTTTGATGTTGCACCTTCTAAACAAACTGTTTCTATGACATTGATGTTGTACCTTCTAAACAAACTGTTTCTATGACTTTGATGTTGTACCTTCTAAACAAACTGTTTCTATGACATTGATGTTGTACCTTCTAAACAAACTGTTTCTATGACATTGATGTTGTACCTTCTAAACAAACTGTTTCTATGACATTGATGTTGTACCTTCTAAACAAACTGTTTCTATGACTTTGATGTTGTACCTTCTAAACAAACTGTTTCTATGACATTGATGTTGTACCTTCTAAACAAACTGTTTCTATGACTTTGATGTTGCACCTTCTAAACAAACTGTTTCTATGACATTGATGTTGTACCTTCTAAACAAACTGTTTCTATGACTTTGATGTTGTACCTTCTAAACAAACTGTTTCTATGACTTTGATGTTGTACCTTCTAAACAAACTGTTTCTATGACTTTGATGTTGTACCTTCTAAACAAACTGTTTCTATGACTTTGATGTTGTACCTTCTAAACAAACTGTTTCTATGACATTGATGTTGTACCTTCTAAACAAACTGTTTCTATGACTTTGATGTTGCACCTTCTAAACAAACTGTTTCTATGACTTTGATGTTGTACCTTCTAAACAAACTGTTTCTATGACTTTGATGTTGTACCTTCTAAACAAACTGTTTCTATGACTTTGATGTTGCACCTTCTAAACAAACTGTTTCTATGACTTTGATGTTGCACCTTCTAAACAAACTGTTTCTATGACTTTGATGTTGTACCTTCTAAACAAACTGTTTCTATGACTTTGATGTTGCACCTTCTAAACAAACTGTTTCTATGACTTTGATGTTGCACCTTCTAAACAAACTGTTTCTATGACATTGATGTTGTACCTTCTAAACAAACTGTTTCTATAACTTTAATGTTGTACCTTCTAAACAAACTGTTTCTATGACTTTGATGTTGTACCTTCTAAACAAACTGTTTCTATGACATTGATGTTGTACCTTCTAAACAAACTGTTTCTATGACTTTGATGTTGTACCTTCTAAACAAACTGTTTCTATGACTTTAATGTTGTACCTTCTAAACAAACTGTTTCTATGACATTGATGTTGTACCTTCTAAACAAACTGTTTCTATGACTTTGATGTTGTACCTTCTAAACAAACTGTTTCTATGACTTTGATGTTGTACCTTCTAAACAAACTGTTTCTATGACTTTGATGTTGCACCTTCTAAACAAACTGTTTCTATGACTTTGATGTTGTACCTTCTAAACAAACTGTTTCTATGACTTTGATGTTGTACCTTCTAAACAAACTGTTTCTATGACTTTGATGTTGCACCTTCTAAACAAACTGTTTCTATGACTTTGATGTTGCACCTTCTAAACAAACTGTTTCTATGACTTTAATGTTGTACCTTCTAAACAAACTGTTTCTATAACTTTAATGTTGTACCTTCTAAACAAACTGTTTCTATGACTTTGATGTTGTACCTTCTAAACAAACTGTTTCTATGACATTGATGTTGTACCTTCTAAACAAACTGTTTCTATGACATTGATGTTGTACCTTCTAAACAAACTGTTTCTATGACTTTGATGTTGTACCTTCTAAACAAACTGTTTCTATGACATTGATGTTGTACCTTCTAAACAAACTGTTTCTATGACTTTGATGTTGTACCTTCTAAACAAACTGTTTCTATGACTTTGATGTTGCACCTTCTAAACAAACTGTTTCTATGACTTTGATGTTGTACCTTCTAAACAAACTGTTTCTATGACATTGATGTTGTACCTTCTAAACAAACTGTTTCTATGGCTTTGATGTTGCACCTTCTAAACAAACTGTTTCTATGACATTGATGTTGTACCTTCTAAACAAACTGTTTCTATGGCTTTGATGTTGTACCTTCTAAACAAACTGTTTCTATGACATTGATGTTGTACCTTCTAAACAAACTGTTTCTATGACTGTATGATGTTGTACCTTCTAAACAAACTGTTTCTATAACTTTAATGTTGTACCTTCTAAACAAACTGTTTCTATGACATTGATGTTGTACCTTCTAAACAAACTGTTTCTATGACTTTGATGTTGTACCTTCTAAACAAACTGTTTCTATGACTTTGATGTTGCACCTTCTAAACAAACTGTTTCTATGACATTGATGTTGTACCTTCTAAACAAACTGTTTCTATGACATTGATGTTGTACCTTCTAAACAAACTGTTTCTATGGCTTTGATGTTGTACCTTCTAAAAAATCTGTTTCTATGACCATGTTCTATCTAATCAACAACACCTTAGGTGCAAAAAAAATGTGTAGCCAAAAAAGGACTGAACATAAGATTAAACTAATAAAATCAAAATTGAGACACAAACTGCTTAAAAGTTGGTAATGAATAGTAATCATCCACCTCCATGATAATTTCAAAAACCTTGTGCTACACTCTGATAATGTAATTTGCTTGGCCTAACCAATACTTATATATCTGTATCGTCCTTTCACCCTATACCTTTGCTGCTGTAAACCAGCTCTCTCCAACACAAATGACAAAAGGGCCATTTTAAGTAGGATTAAGTTGTAGTAACACCTTTAGACTGATAGCTCATGTAACATTTTCCATATTGTTACACTCATAAAGTGGTCAAATTTGAGCAGTTTTTGTTGAATAATTCAGTCCATATTACACATATTTAGACCAAACATGATACACATGTGTAGGTTTTAAAGATCTATCAGTGCACTAAATTTGAAAAAAAATCTACACAAGTTGTTTTCTACCAAAGAAAATTTCTATACAATCGATGCAAAAAAAAAGGAGAGATGAAAAATTCAATCAAAATTAAAGATTTTAGATCTTGTGTATTTCTAACAGATTGTTTAGATTTTAGATCTTGTGTATTTCTAACAGATTGTTTAGATTTTAGATCTTGTGTATTTCTAACAGATTGTTTAGATTTTAGATCTTGTGTACTTCTAACAGATTGTGTAGATTAATATTACACAGCTTATTTTAGAAAGCTGACAATATCTATCAGTTAATTTACTTTAATCTCTGTTTCCTTGGTAGTAATATCACACAAAGAACCCAAGTATCAACAATATTGATCAGTTGACTTACTTTAGCTTCTGTTCCATTAGCATTGATGTCCCATAGGAGAAGTTTATTATCCACAAGAGACACAAGCTGATTTCCTTCACAAGGGTGCCAAATAACACTGCAATTAGACATCATTGTGGTTCACATAAAACAGGTCAAGCAGGAATCTTCAGTTAAACTGACAAACTGGGGTACTTTGACTATGATAAAGCAGATAAATAAAATAAATATCCAGCTACCAAATGAAACTCATGAAATGTGATCAGGATATAGTGAAAATGTACATAAAATGTAATTAGAATTAAAACACATTCTTCCAGAATAAAACATGAAAATGATTCGATTGGGATTTGAAAATACAGAAATTTGTAAATTTTCCCTTTTTAACAATATAAAATCCATACATAGAAAATAAACTTTTAAATTACCATATGAACACTATAAAAAACAAAATGTTTCTCACTGAAAACTTATCAGTAAACCTGAAAACACCATGCATGAGTTAAAGGAAAAGCTTTCAGGTTTATTTAAAAAGAAGCATGGCTAAGCATCTAGAGATTTTATGTAAATAAAAATATTTATTTATGGATTTACCTTTTCACTTCTGACCCATGATGACTAGAATCAAGGGTGGTTAGCAGCGTGAGAGGAGAATAAGAAGAACTATCATCACTCACTACATGATCTTCTAATGTTGTAGGAATTTCCCAGAGGGCGCTGTCCATCTCACACTTACCTTGAGGAGCTGAATATAAATACATTTCTTCATAAATAAACTTTTTAACAGATGTATTTATGTATTTGCTCTAAATTTCTTTTCATTTTGAAACAAAGAATATTGTATAAGTTAGGGTAAACAACAAATTCAAGTTTATATTTTGGTCAAAGTGAAGTTACAGAGCAAAAGAGCTTGGGTAATTCGTTCAAAACAACTGAATATATTGTTCCAGGTTTATTGTTGACTGCACAAACAACACTAACAAACCTAGAAAAAGGATAACAATAAACCTGAATATCCAGCACCAATAAGTGACAGTTTTGACACTGAATCAACATTTTTACCAGAAATTTAAAATATATAAATCATAACAATAAACTTGGTAAGTTGCAACAAGAAGGTTAAGAGAATTGTACTAAGTAAAGAGAAATATATAAAAATATATGTATGTTGTTAAACATAAAGTTGCACAATGGGCTTTCTGTGCTTTGCCAACCATCAGTATAGAAGCTTTATGTTTAGCATTAAAAGACTCAGACATACTGGTATGTCATTTTATAAAAATTATGAGTTTACATTACAACAAATTCAGACACTTAATCCCAATAAGTGTGTGAAAAAATGATAAGAATTGATTGATTGATTTAGTGTTTTATGGCACAGAGCAGCTAGGCTATCTGCAACAAACCTCTGGTAAAAAGTAAAAATAAAGTAAATGCAGTAAAATTCATAAAAGAAATGAAGGTAAAACAAAACATCATTGAAAAACAGAAAAAGCATAAAACCAATGTTGACATCCAGTCTACAATGTTAAGAAACTACAGTAAGAGAAGTTGTAAAGGACTTTCTGTAGCATAATGGTAATGATCATAACCCACCAGGAAGACTAACAGGTAAGTACAAGAACCACCACCAGTCACCTGAAGTTGGTCTTTCCAGTCCTGGTTCTGGGTTATGTGCCATTATGGCCAGTATCAAAAGGTAAAGTAATAAAAGTGTTAAAAGACATGCAGCAAAATTGTAATAATACCTGCAGGGACAACTAACGGGTAGTTCAAACAGCAGTGTTAGTCACCTGAAGTTGGCCTTTCCAGTCCTAGTGTCGAGTTATTTAATGTTATGGCCATTTTCCAATTTCAAATTGAACTAGAGATTGTGACTCTTAAAGGGAACCACAATTAAAAGGTGTAATGGCCATTAAACAACTAAAATCTTTACCAAGGTGGACAGTGTCACCAATAACACTGTCTGATGTTATGGACAAACCTTGGGACAGAACATGTTTAAAATGGTTCTGTCGTTGAGAGTGGCAATGCGATGGCAAGAAAGTAAAATGTGGCTTATAGTGATCTGACTGTTTCACATACTACACATTGGTACATCAGTTCCAGATAAAAGAAAACAATGAGTTAAAAAACTGTGACCAATCGTAGTCTAGTTAGAACAACTTCCTCCTTCGAAACTTACGGAAGCTAGATGGCAAAAGTCCAACATAAGGTTTTATTTGTAAAAGCTTGTTGTCGCATTCCTCACTCAAAGTCGACTGCCAGCTGGCATGGAGCTGAGCCTCGAATACAGGACCATAGTCCATGTATGGAATAAACACAGTAGTGATAGTGCCAGAGCAGATAGATTTAGCTGCCATGTCTGCAAGCTCATTCCAGCAATACCAGCGTGGCCTGGTATCCAGAAAAAACTGGATAGAAGTAGATGTTAATGAGAAATGGGCCAGTCAGTTTTGAATATCAGCGAGAACAGGGTGTGAACCAGCGTGAAGCGATTCCAAGGCCAGTATAGAACTAAGCGAATCAGTATAAATAGTGCAGTCGGAGTACTTCTCAGCTTCAATATGATCCAGGGCAAGAGATATGGTGTACAGTTCAGCAGTGAACACAGAAGCTGTAGAGGGATTCTGCGAGCAACCACCAAACCACAACAAACCATGGCAGAGTCATCTGATTTGGAACAATCCGTATAAATTGGAATAAAAGATTGTTGAAAGATGTTCAGTAAATAAAAGGCGATACTTCCAATAGAGTATCTGCCTTTCTCAGATGACTTAAAGAAAGTCACATTTGGGGACTGTAATACGCCATGGTGGGATGGGCTGACCAGTGGATTCTGCAATGTTATCCAAGGACAGACCCAATTCATCTAATTACGCCTGCACGCAAAAGCCAAAAGGAGCAATAGCAGATTATCTGTTCTGAAACGTATGGCCCACTGAAGAAGGAAAACACATCTCCAGGTGGTATGCTTTGGTAAGGAGCAAGTTTGAAGAAAATTGTGAAGACAGTTGCAAGCGGCAAAGGTGCAGAAAAATTCATGAGTTTCTACATTATAGGCTCTGAACTGGGAAGGTGCAGAAAGCTCCAATACAGAGCCGAAGTCTTTGATGATAAATGGGGTCCAGCATCATTAAGGCCAAGGGTCTGGCAGAGCTATAAACCAGTAATCCATAGTCGAGTTTCGATCGAATAAAAGTACGATATATCTTTAACACAGGACATCGATCCACCCCCCCAACTGGTGGTAGAGAGACACGGAGGATGTTCAGTGCTCTTGTGCATTTGACCCATAGCTGCTTTAAGTGTGGTATAAAGGTCAACTTACGGTCAAAGATAAGCCCAAGAACCTGTTCTCAGGGACCACAGGCAGCAAAACTTCACCGATCTGAAGTTCAAGATCAGGGTGAATATCCCGTTGGCAGCTGTATGCTGTGGTCCACTTCAGTACACGATCAAGGGCAGTTTGTAGTTGCTGTTCAATGTATCCCATGTTCGACTACTAACGAGATGTGAAAGTCGTCAACATAGAGCCCGCTTGCAACAATAAGAGGGAGTTGTTCAGTGATGTCATTAATCTTTACACTGAAAAGTGTGACACTCAAAACAAAGCCCTGAGGGACTCCAAGTTCCTGTAGAAAAGAATGGGAACGTGTTGAACCCACAGGGACTTGGAATCTCCTGTCCATTAAAAATGTTTTAATAAAACTTGGCAAATGGCCACATAACCCATACATATGGAGGTCTGCAAAAATGCCATACCTCCATGTTGTGTCATAAGCCTTCTCAATGTCAAAGAATATTGATACAAGATGTTGTTGTTTGAGAAAGGCTTCTCTGATTGACATTTCAAGTCATATTAGGTGGTCCATGGTAGAGTACTGTCGTTGGAACCCACACTGGGTGGGCAAGAGGAGGTTGTTTCATTGAAGAACCAAGCAAGTCGAGCATTAACCATCCTCTCTAAGGTCTTACAGAGACAGCTCGTCAAAGCAATTGGATGGTAGTTTGAAGGAATCTTGGGATCCTTCCCAAGCTCAGAGAAAGATGCGATAACAGCCTAACACCAGGCATTAGGAAAAACATTTTCCTGCCAGATCTGGTTAAAACACAATTACAAAAAGTATCAAGAGAAGCAGGAGAGAAATAGGCGCAGCATGTCATAGTGTACATCATCAGGTCCAATAGATGTATTGCCAGACCGATGAAGGGCCATTTTCAGTTCCACCATTGTAAAGGGGCGATTATAGTCAAAGAGACAGTCAGTTCAAAAGAAAAGAGGTAAAAGCTCTGCCCAAGTCTTGATGGCCAAGAAGGTGGAGGAACAAGCAGAAGTGCTAGATACCTGGCAAAAGCTTACACCTAGAGTATCGGCAATGCTCGGACATCAGCTACTTCTTGGCCATCAGAGAGTAAGATCAAGAGGGGGACAGAATTGTAGTGCCCACCGACCTTGGAACGGTGGTAGAAGATATGCCAGTTGTAACTTAATCCAAGATTCATTCTGGCTTTGACGTCTTACCAACCTAGCATGTGCACAGGCCTGCTGGATAGCGATGTAGTTTGAAAGTGTGGGATATCTGTGGAAAGTATCCCAGGCCCGTTTTGACCCTTTCATGCCATGTGGCAGGCAGAATCCCACCATGGACGAGGATATAGTGGAAAACGTGTTGAGGTTTTAGGAATACATTGAGCAGCTGCTTCTATAATACAGTCAGTTACTGCTGTCACACAGTCGTCTATTAATGGCTGACAAGCGATGGCAGGATCAAGTTCTACAAGTATTTTAAGTGAAAGTGGACTAGTCTGCCTGATCCAGCTTCCACTGGGGCACACGGGTAGAGTGGCATCGACCACAGCCAGTCTCTCTTAAAAGTATAGGAAAATGATCACTGCCTCATGGATTATTGTCAACCCTCCATGACAAATGGGAGAATAATGAAGAGGAGCAAACCGAGAGGTCAATAGTGAAAAAGGACTGACCAGGTGCATGAAAATAACTGGAAGAACCAGTATTGAAAACAGAAAGGTTGTGATCAGAGAGCATATGCTCTACAGAGCAACCCCTCCTATCAATAACAGCACTTCCCAAAGGGATGATGTCCATTAAAGTCCCCAGGATTAGAAAGGAGATGGCAACTGTTCAACGAGAGCATCAAGGTCTGGTTGACCATATGTCTCTCCAGGTGACATGTAGAGAGAACAAACAGTGATGGTATGACCCAAGGAAAC
The DNA here is from genome assembly GCF_004210375.1 of Tachypleus tridentatus. Taxonomy (NCBI): domain Eukaryota; kingdom Metazoa; phylum Arthropoda; class Merostomata; order Xiphosura; family Limulidae; genus Tachypleus; species Tachypleus tridentatus. The sequence continues at coordinate 100,013,240 of NC_134834.1, forward strand.
ACGCATGGCTACCTACAGCCTCCAAGGGTGTGTTGAGTGACAAAGACAGGGTGGGCACATGCTGATCAACCAATAGTGCCACCCCTTCATATACTCGTCCATCACACAGCCTGTCATTTCTGTACAGAGAAAACTGAGAAAACATGACTGTATTGGCAGGTTTTAGAAATGTTTCTTGTAAGGAAAGACATGCAGGATGGTAGTAAGCAATCAGTGTTTTGATATCATCCAGAATAGAACATAAACCTCAACAGTTCCATTGTATCAAGGTGGTCATTTTTAATGATGTGTAAGCCAATTGGCTGGAGAGCCCTTCTGTTTATGACCTCTTTTTTCCTTACTGTCCTTATTTGGGGGAAGTCTATCAACCTCCATGGATCCTGCCCTGGGTCGATTGGGCAGGTCTTCATTGTTGGAAGGGGATTGCAGTGACTGAGGACGTGAATGAATGATTGTTTTGCAACTTGGAGTGTAAGAAAAAGATGTATCTGAAGAAATGCCTGTACCTGGAACCAAAGGATATGGATCATGGGGTTTGTTGAAATGTATGGGAGGAACAGAGATGGGTGTAGAAGTTGAATCATCAACTTTTTGACCATGGAGGTCAAAGGCTTTTCATTTGTTTTGAGAATGACTCTCTTGGAGGCACAGAGATCTGTCTGCACTCCCACTGTAGTGGTGGAGCAGTGCTGCAGCATATGTCGAGATGAAGTGGTGGACAGCAATTTCTGAGCCTCAAAATAACTAATGTTATGAATCATTTTCAAATGCTGCACCTCTTTTTCCTCCAACCCTTCAGGGCAAGAACAAAAGTAGGAAGGATGAGAACCAATGCAGTTGACAGAATGTGGGTCTGTTTCACACTCATAGGTATTGTGGTCCTTGCCACCACAACGAGCTCATGTCAGGGAACCACGACATGACGTCTTTGAGTGGCCGAACCTATGACATTGGTAACATTGGAAAGGATTTGGAATGTACGGCCATACCTTGCAATTTAGATAACCTGCCTTCATGGTGGCAGGTGCACGTGGTGATGTAAATGTCAAAATGAGGATATTTGTCAACAGTGTAACTCCATCTTTGCGAGTGGAGATGCTCCTCACTGCAGAAACTCCTTGAGTGGAAAAACTAACAAGAATCTCTGACTTGGGGACGTTCTTCAAATCCCTCTCAACAAGAGGAGTTCACTGTGTTGGGATGTGGATGTTTCAACCAATATGCCTCCAGAACGAAGCTTCTTTACTGACTTTGGAGAGCCAGCAAGTCCCTCCAGTCCCTTCTGAATGAAAAAGGGGGACATTTGCCATAACGGTTTTTCTGAAAGAGAATGTAGGATGAGAAAATGAGGTACAACTGGTGGTACAGATGTTGAAGATTGCTGATCAGAATCTTCAAGATGTGGTCGTTTACTTATTGATTGTTTTTTCACTATTTTATTTAAATTTTTCGTAGGAGTATCCATAACAAAAGGGAATATTTCAGTGTCCACTGATCCCACCCACCATGAAGCCCTACAAGGGGATGCACTGCATTGTCATGCAAGGACATTGCTGCAACACCAGGGTTTCGTGAGCACTGTACCCAAACACCAGCATCAGACACAATATCCACAACACCTGTTGAGAACTTCCAACACTAGTACTTGGTTGACTCTAGCCCAAGTGGACCAGCCGACTGACCTAAGGGGGCCCACCCAAAGGCCGCCCATCTACAGGAATTCAAGGCCAAAGTGGTATGTTAGGGTTGAACTCCTCAACCACCAGGATCCTCTTCTCCCCTTCACGGGTTGCCACGCACAGCAAACACGTGGGTGGATGTTTAGATCCCAGAGGAGGTAACCAGAAAGAACAGAACCTTCCCTGGGAGGTCCCCTCACCATGTACAGGAATCAACACTGAGGGGAAATGATAAGAATAAGCAGGAATTCAGGGTAACAGTAAATCAGGCAGAGCAAGGCTTAATGTTTAGCATGTCATAACAAAGACCAAACAATATGTGGATATGTCACATTCCAGAATTTGGAGTTATGGGTGCATTATAAAATTGACCTTAAATTCACAATATTCTATTAGACTATCTTTCCAGCTGGTACTGGATGGTATTTATTAACTGCCATCCCTCTCCTATTATTTTGAAATTAGGTATGGCTAGAACAACTAGACTTCACATAGCTCTGCACAAAATATCCCCAAACAGTAAAGAATCTCATTTTGTAACACTCTTAAATCACTCTCAAACAATATTATGTACATAGGCCAATGCTTACATATTTTGTTGAAGCAAGTTGCAAACAAATTTGGATTTTTATGTGAGGCAGAGATATGCCACACTTCTCCTGCTGTGTGCAAAAACACATTCTTGGTGACTGTATGGTTCTCTTCATCGTACGTCAAATGATGAACCTACACAAGATAAATTACATTGTAACAAGACCTTATACATTCTTAGTGACTCTATTGTTCTCTTCATTGTACATCAGATGATGAATCTACACAAGATAAATTACATTGTAAAAAGACCTTATACATTCTTAGTGACTCTATTGTTCTCTTCATTGTACATCAGATGATGAATCTACACAAGATAAATTACATTGTAAAAAGACCTTATACATTCTTAGTGACTCTATTGTTCTCTTCATTGTACATCAGATGATGAATCTACACAAGATAAATTACATTGTAACAAGACCTTATACATTCTTGTTCTTATTCATTACCTTATACACAGTAAGTTTATTTTTATTAAAACCCATAACCATAAGTTTAAAGTACATAGTAAGTTTCTTTTTATTACAACCCATAGCCATTAGTTTAAAGTACAGAGTAAGTTTCTTTTTATTACAACTCATAACCATAAGTTTAAAGTACAGAGTAAATTTATTTTTATTACAACCCATAACCATAAGTTTAAAGTACATAGTAAATTTATTTTTTATTACAACCCATAACCATAAGTTTAAATTACATAGTAAGTTTATTTTATTACAACTCATAACCATGAGTTTAAAGTATAGAGTAAGTTTATTTTTATTAAAACCCATAACCATAAGTTTAAAGTACATAGTAAGTTTATTTTTATTACAACTCATAACCATAAGTTTAAAGTACACAGTAAGTTTATTTTTATTACAACTCATAACAAGTTTAAAGTATAGAGTAGTTTATTTTATTACAACTCATAACCATAAGTTTAAAGTACATAGTAAGTTATTTTTATTACCATATAACCATAAGTTTAAATTACATAGTAAGTTTATTTTATTACAACTCATAACCATAAGTTTAAAGTACATAGTAAGTTTATTTTTATTACAACTCATAACCATTAGTTTAAAAGTACATAGTAAGTTTATTTTTATTACAACTCATAATCATAAGTTTAAAGTACATAGTAAGTTTATTTTATTACAACTCATAACCATAAGTTTAAAGTATAGAGTAAGTTTATTTTTATTACAACTCATAATCATAAGTTTAAAGTTATAGAGTAAGTTTATTTTATTACAACTCATAAGTCATAAGTTTAAAGTAATAGTAAGTTTCTTTTTATTACAACTCATAACCATAAGTTTAAAGTACAGAGTAAATTTATTTTTATTACAACCCATAACCATAAGTTTAAAGTACATAGTAAATTTATTTTTATTACAACCCATAACCATAAGTTTAAAGTACATAGTAAGTTTATTTTTATTACAACTCATAACCGTGAGTTTAAAGTATAGAGTAAGTTTATTTTTATTAAAACCCATAACCATAAGTTTAAAGTACATAGTAAGTTTATTTTTATTACAACTCATAACCATAAGTTTAAAGTACATAGTAAGTTTATTTTTATTACAACTCATAACCATAAGTTTAAAGTATAGAGTAAGTTTATTTTTATTACAACTCATAACCATAAGTTTAAAGTACATAGTAAGTTATTTTTATTACAACCCATAACCATAAGTTTAAAGTACATAGTAAGTTTATTTTTATTACAACTCATAACCATAAGTTTAAAGTACATAGTAAGTTTATTTTTATTACAACTCATAACCATTAGTTTAAAGTACATAGTAAGTTTATTTTTATTACAACTCATAATCATAAGTTTAAAGTACATAGTAAGTTTATTTTTATTACAACTCATAACCATAAGTTTAAAGAATAGAGTAAGTTTATTTTTATTACAACTCATAATCATAAGTTTAAAGTATATTTTTTATTACAACTCATAATCATAAGTTTAAAGTACACAGTAAGTTTATTTTTTATACAACTCATAACCATTAGTTTAAAGTATAGAATGAGTTTATTTTTGTTAACTCATAACCATAAGTTTAAAGTACATAAGTAAGTTTATTTTATTACAACTCATAACCATATGTTTAAGTACATAGTAAGTTTATTTTTATTACAACTCATAATCATAAGTTTAAAGTACATAGTAAGTTTATTTTTATTACAACTCATAATCATAAGTTTAAAGTACATAATAAGTTTATTTTTATTACAACTCATAACCATAAGTTTAAAGTACATAGTAAGTTTCTTCTTCTTGCAACAAAACCACTTCCTACATAATATTTCACCAAGCAGTGTGTTGCTTTTATGCACACTGACTTCTGAGGTAAAGTAAACACAATAACATGGCATTCTAAACAGTCTTTATACATATATATATATATATAAGCACTTTGGAAGAATCATAGCTCTATAAGATTGCTAACATAGCAGGCCATATCATCAGCTGTATCCAGCATTAGTTTGTGGAAAGCAGCATTCATAATGCAAACTACATTAAGAAGACATAGAATCCAAAATATTATTAGACATAGAAATTCTTTGCAAGGGTGGCTGCCATCTATTCCAATGGAAATGTACCTGAGATTGTTAATTATTGTCCTATGATGGCTCTCCATCTTATTACAAACCAGCTGCACACTTTCAAAATGTGACTACTTCACTTTTTATGGCATGTGGTACTGTGGAGCACATGTAACTTGAGCACTTGCAAAGGAAAGTTAATTAATATTTCGAGGCTCCATCATCTCTTACCTTTGTTTTATTTGTACCATGAAAATAAAGGTTTTCCTGTGTAAACACTTCAAACTGGCTGAGAAAACCACCAGGGAACATTCTGATATTTTGATTGGTTATACACACAACACAAAAGTAGAGTAGGTTTATGTACACAAGTATTTTGAAAAATAGAAGTGGCCACTTTGGTTGATTCATTAAATATAATAATATTTCATAGAATAAAAAAGACAGGAGATTCTTATTTTACATTCTAGATTATCAATATCAGTAATTCGAGTTTTCAATTTGTAATAAACAACAATGTATTTCAATATCACCTAATTTGAACCAAAGATGCATTCAACATACCACATGACACACAAATCAATATTTAAGATTTTTTTAAAATGAAGTGAGAAGTCAGCTAATGCAAATTACTAAAATTTGAATTATAATCTATAAATTGATACCAAACTTATTTACATGCATTCATAAAATAGAAGTTTTATACAATTTTGAACATAAGTCTACCAACATGATTGCTTTTCCTATGGTTAAGGGATCACAGGAAAAGTTTAACTTTTAAGTAGCTATACTTGTTGCTTGTTAAACCTCAAAATGTCATAAGTCTGGTCAATCTCTCAGATGCTGCAAACATGACATACATTTTTTGATACCTGCTATGCAAACAAGATACTATAGATGGTGAAACTAGGCTGAACTCACTTCTCCATGTAATACATACCAATAGCAAAATAAAATACACCACTGTATAATACATTCATATCTCAACCAAAACAATAACAAAACCTCAGTGATAAAAATAACACTATGAAGAGCTGTACAAAAATACTTTTGACTTTACCCACCTGATTGTCAAATTTCAATGACTGAGTGCCCACTAAAAAAAACTCGGTTCTAAGCTCTGCTTTCTGTGCTGTTAGTGCTCGTGACTGAAAAACAACAACAATAATACTTAATAAGCAAAGACATGAGAAGGGATTCTCTTTTAAAAATATAGTGTACAGTCTACACAGATATTTACACTATATCAAATGATCTACACTGATATTTACACAAAGGCATGTGAATTTACACTGATATTTACACTATAGCACATGGTCTACACTGATATTTACACTATATATCCTGGTATACACAGATATTTACACTACAACAAGTGGTCTACACAGATATTTACACTATAACAAGTGGTCTAAACAAATATCTACACTATAAGAAATGGTCTACACAGATATTTACACTATAACATGGTCTACACAGATATTTACACTATATCAAGTCATCTAAACAGATATTTACACCATAACAAGTAGTCTAAACAGATATTTACACTATAACAAATGGTAAACACAGACATTTACACTATGACATGTGGTCTACATAGATATTTACACTATAACAAGTGGTCTAAACAGATATTTACACAAAACATGTGGGTATACACTGATATTTACACTATAACATGTGGTCTACACAGATATTTACACTATAACATGTGGGCTACACTGATATTTACACTATAACATGTGGTCTACACAGATATTTACACTATAACATGTGGGCTACACTGATATTTACACTATAACATGTGGTCTGCACAGATATTTACTACTATAACATGTGATCTACACGGATATTTACACTATAACAAACATGGTCTAAACATATTTACACTAAACATGTGGTTTACACTAATATTTACACTATAGCACGTGGTATACACAGGATATTACACTATAGCGTGGTTTACATGGATATTCGTTGTGGCCGCATGGTCTGGGAGTGCTCACCGGATATACAGACCCACGCACTATGGTGGACTACACATATACTCTACAACACTGAAAGCTCTACTGATCGTACTCTCTATGGTGGAGCTCTTTACGCACTATGGTAACGCTGAAGGCTCTACTCTTGCGCGTCTCTGTGGTGGACTCGGCGCTGTATGGTAACGCTGAAAGGCTCTGCTATCACCACACTCTATGGTGGACTACCCGCTATGGTAACAGCTGAAAGGCTCTGCTATCGCCACGCTCTGGTTGACTACGCACTATACTAACATCGAAAAGCTTTCCTACTATCACACACACCGGTAGACTGCCACACTATATTAACACCTCTAAAGTGCTATACTCCTACCATCACCACACACTATACTAACACTGAAAAGCTCTACTATCACCACACACCATACTAACACTGAAAAGCTCTTACCATCAGTACACACTATATTAACACTGAAAAGCCTCTACTATCACCACACACCATATTAACACTGAAAAGCTCTACTATCACACACACACTATACTAACACTGAAAAGCTCTACTATCACTACACACTATACTAACACTGAAAAGCTCTACTATCACCACACACTATAGTAACACTGAAAAGCTCTACTATCACCACACACTATACTAACACTGAAAAGCTCTACTATCACTACA